>NC_132883.1:34240906-34615073 GCF_030463535.1 Salminus brasiliensis
ATCAAGTCAACCACACTTAATTTATCAATATAGACACACTGATGTTAATTAAGTGAACAACTGCCCTTTAATGAAAGCAGAGTGCTGAAAGTTAATACTTGGATTTAATAACCACATTAAAGGCAAAAGCCAGGAAAGAAACTGCACAGTGGTTGCTTCATTATAGATTATATTTAAAGCAGCATTATGCGCAAACTGGGGAATATTTTCTATATATTATATTATATATATAATATTTCTAGCTCTCCCTTTATTTCGGGAAGAGACAATTACACTTTGAGCCTTCCCTAAAAAAAACAGAAATATTATATTAGAGTAATATTATAGGATTTTAACACAGATATGACCCAGGTCATGAAACATTTGCATTTAGTCATTGAGTTAATGCTAAAATGGTTTTATAGGGATTTCAACTGTAACTGTTGAATCAACACAGTTGATTGCCGAGTTGTTGCCAAGACAGATGTAACAACAATATAGATACTATTCTCCCTATTACACATTAGTGGAGCATCGCAATGATTTGGGGGCTATTATTTTAAGGAAAAAAGCTACATAGTGCTGCTTTAAGACCTCATACTGCTTATCTAACCAAATACAAAGGTAAAGGCTGGACTGGAATGTACAATAATACTCTACATTTGCAAAGGTTTGTGGACATTTAATGAATGTGTTTAGCTACTTTAAGGTGCTAAACATGGGTGTTTAAATGCACACACACACAGCATGTGTATCCTCCCTAGAATGAGCTGTGGAGCAGTAGAGTGATGTTGTTCCATCCAATACCTTTGGGATGAGTTGGTTGACCTCACTAATGTTATAACTGAATCTGATACTGATACTTAGCTAGGTGTGGACTCATTTTTAAAACTTTTTTAAAAGATGCAGGCGTTCACAATCCTCTGGCCATATAGTGTATTTAATATGAAACCCCTTAAAAAGTCTATGGCTCGCCGATGGGCCGAAATTGTTATTACAAAGTTCTAATACCAGAGAACAGCCCCACCAGTTTGTACAGAAAGCCCTGTAGTTACTGAATAATAGACATTAGTGCATAATAAGCCTTACACATTTTTTTTATCTAATTGTAGGAAACACAAGTTAAAAAAAAAAAGTTCTGAAGACAGAATACAACTTTGCTATCAAGCGGTCGGAGTTTAAACACAACGCAAAATGAAACATTAGCTATTATATCACCTCTATACCTCTAATTAATACTGAGCATAATTACCTAAATGTTCTCTTATTAGAGAAAAATAAAAGAGCTGTCATGAGACTCTGTGGGAGGTTTCTGTGTGTGTTGTTATGGTTATTTTAGGGGTAAGTGCAGTACTAAATCTTAGTGATGTCTCTTTCACACTTGAAAACCTTCAGTGTCCTACAGCTACAAACTTAGGACACCAGAGATATTCCTAACGTCAATGGAGCTGTTGCCGCCCCTGGGATATTTTCACAGCAGTGCATGTGTGGATACAGGAAGATTTTAACTGCAGACATATGGTTGGAATAACTTAGCACAGATCTACTCCAAAACAAACGCCTTTGGTGAACATCATTTAAGTATAAAAAATAAAATAAAAATAAAAAAATAAGGAAAAAAAGCAAGACCTAATCTTTCAGCTCAACATCTAACATACAAAGTCAATCTTTTTTTTTCTCATTTATTCCTGTAAATATGTGATTAAAAACCTCAAACAGAAAAAAACTGTACAGGCTTTCCTCTGTAAGTCCGGAGCTATCTTATCAAAAAGAGAGGATGTTGACAGCACATTGTGATGATACAAAGGCAAATTTCCTCAGAATTGCTTGGCGGTGAGAACATAAGTAAGTATTGTCTGTATAATTACTCTATTTGTTAATACTGAAGGACTACTCCAGCACTCATTTCTTCCAATCTTACCTTTTTTTATTTAAACCTCAGATCCACTTTAGTGCAACTGCTTTCTGAACATACAATACAGATCATAAAGCAATATTAAATAAGCCCTGAGATTCCCATGAGTTTTCAGAATATGCCCAGAATGAGTCCTGAACACTTTCCTTTGCTTTATGATAAGAGTCTCCCGGAAACATTTGGTCATTAATTGTAAAATGGGATTAATGGGATTTCAATGTCGATTCAACTGTAACTGATCACTGGGTTATTCTAAACCGGACTACGCTGGGTATGGACAAGGAAGCTAAGGAACTCACTGCTTTCTCCAGTCTGCTTTTCATGTATAGGGTACATCTTGATATGACTAAATCCAAACTGACCTGATTTTAAAGAACCAGCAGAAAATAAAGCTAGCAAGCTGTCTGTCGATTTATTAGGTAAACTGTTGTTGAACAGGTAAGCAGCCCTCTGAACCACTTACTAGACACTATTCAGGGATGCAGTGATGCAGACATGGCAGTGGTATTTTAATGTGTGAAAAAGTTCACAAGTGTGTTGAAACTCTATTTTTATCATACAATGAAAAGTTACCATTGGTTCCACAGATATACAGTAAATACTGCACATATTTATACAGGTACAGGTAGCCTCAACCTAAACCAATTTCTTGATCTACAGAATTAAAGCTATCAGGGGATCACAAATTACAGCCAAGCTTTAGCTTTACTTTATTGGTTTACTTTATAACTTTATTATGTTTATCAAGAAAGGAATGTGATCAACAAGCAATTTGGCATGCAGCAGTAATGCTTTATTTTTAGTATATAGTTTACTCGATAATTACTGGGAGCTGATGCATTTTTATGAAGGTAAGAATCATGCACCTGATAGCACTTAGAGGAAGTGGAAAATAGCATAAATGTAATGTTCTGTAGACCTATTCCTTTAGACATCAGCTGTACTTGCAAACTGTAGGACTTGTGAGCAATTAAAAAAGTGGCCATATAGAAGTGGTGGGAGCCCTGAATACAAATTAAATATGTGTTAATTAAACAAAACACAACAAAACACTTTTTTCTGTTTACATTGTTGGTGCAAATAACTACTAACTACTTTGTGATTAGAAACATGGTTCCTGTTTAACTACTATTATTACTTGCATTAGTATTCTTTATGGCATTATTTTACATTGTCCGTAAGTTTTTAGACAGTGTGTTTATAGAGTTTTCCAAAACTTGTCATAATATGTTCAAATTAGAAGGATTTGAACTGTTCTCTAGCAAAACCACAGCCACCACAAGGGTAACTTTACAACAAAACTAGTATAGGTAAAAAAAAAAAGTGTTAAAGAGGTGGGGTGCCTCTACAATAATGTTATTTTATTTTGTATTCTGTTTATTGCTGATGTAAAAGTTTGCATAGCTGCCAACTGGCACTCACTATGGGACTGTGTACTGCTGCGTGTCCATGTGTGCGTAACAAGTGGGGGTGTACACATGCTGGGCACGCAGGCAAGAGGCGTTAAAATAGACTATTGGCGGGGTGTAAGATAGCAATGAGCATCGCAACGCACCTTGCGTAGGGAGTAATATAGGGCCCACATACATATATGAAACTATCGGTGGTATTTTGTACATAGTTATGTTATACTGCCCATTTATCTAACATTTACATTTATAGCATTTAGCTGGCGCTCTTATCCAGAGCGACTTACAAGGTTACTTGTATTACAGAGGTGGGCCAATGTAGTGTTAGGAGACTTGCCCAAAAACTCTTATTGGTGTAGTGCAGGATGGTCACCCAGGCCAAGAATCAAACTCCAGTCTTCCACATGATGTGGAAGCTCAATGGTAGGTACTGGTGTTATCAGCTGCGTCACACCAAACAAATGAACTATTAACTATGATGTATATGTATATGAGTCCATATTTTCCATTTCTTCCATTCAGGTTCCAATTCTTTATTATGTTAGAACAACAAAGCCTTACAAAACCAACCTCAAACCCAGCAATAAGATAAATAGCATTATGTGATTGAATTCTAAGTGAAAATAAATTTCCTGAATAGCTTCCTAATTATCTCTTAATCATCATTTTAAATGGTGGAATGAAGTTTTTTAATTTTCTGCTTCATTTGAGATTACTGTCTCAGTGGGTGGTGTTTATTGAGCTTTGGTCTTCTCCAAAACCCATTATGAAAATGAATAAACATCAAAAAGTAACGACATGTTAAAATAAAGAAGCATTTGTTATACTTTGGCATTTGGCAAAGAGAAGTAAATTCTGCACGAATTAGTAGTGTCCTTTGCTTGCTTGTGTACTCACGTCATTGAGTAGCTCAAAGGCTTCGGTTAGAGCCACATCCAGCATCCCGATGCCTTTCGCGAACAACTTGTCGAGGTGTTCGCGGAAATGCTGCGAAGAAATAACAAAAGAGCAAGTTAGCGCTTAGGACTCTAAACAGCTTGGAGGAACTTGCAATTACACAGAATGTGTACACACAGCAGCAGCTTTCAGATGTGGCTCCAAGAGCTGGCATAAAAGAAAGCAATGAAATTAAAAGTTACAACCTAAAATGTCATTGTTGTTTAGAGTAGATTAACAAAACTCTCTTTCCGGACTATTCTCTCCCAGGCTGTTGTGGTGTGTGTGAATGTAAGTGTGTATGTGTGTGCGTGTAATGGGGTTTAAAGACCCCAATGGACCTCATCCGTGTGTCTCATTATTAAACACAGCCTCAAGGAATGCAGTGGAATGGTTTTATCTAAATAAACCCCACTGCTCTCCTGCTCTCTCTCTCTCTCTTTTTCACACACATACACAAGCAACATCAGCTCCGCAATCATGTGACACAACTCCAGAACTGGGTTTTCTCCTGAGTGCTTTTACATGTGGGATGCACTCAGAAAGCAAATTATTATTAATTAAAATTTCTCAAGGCATTTCCCATTACATCTCTGTTCCACTTTCTATTAACCTGTGCATAGACGTTTCGTATTTGAAATGTGCCTATATGCACGTGTGTGTGTCTCTAAGAGAGACACAGAGAGCGAGACTGATATAGAAAGAGAGAGAAATGAAGCAGGGGAGATCTGCCCTGATTGTTTTCTTGATTGTACTTGAGGAGTGAAATCTCTTTAGAAAACAGCTGGAAGTCCCCGTGTTACCCAAATCTTCCCATCTCTCTCTCTTACACATATACACACACACATTAACACACATATACATACATATATAAATGTACACAGACCACCTTGAATAAGGAGAAAGTACAGCTAGCTGCCCAACAGAAGCAAGTGTTACCTAGAGAGCCGATCGCCTTTCAGCTCGATCAGGCCGATCGCTGATACTGATCATGGGTGAGGCTGGATGTCACATTACCTTTTCCAGGCAAACCTGGTAATGCATCATTGTACAGGGCTTCTGTATTGTTGCGTACATTGGCTCTCAAAATGAAATATACTTTACTTTTTGGAATCAGCCACCTTTAAAACATTGTGGAGCGTAAGAGAGAGCCTGTAAATTTCTGTGAGGAACTGGACTGTGGAGCTCACAACTGGACAGGGTTGTTTATCCAGCGCTACAAACACCATCACTTTGGATGCGATTGCTTTAGCTTTTCTATTGTACTTTTGGTTGTGGTTAAAAGAGGTCTGCACTATTTACTGGCGTTTTTTGTGTGGTAAGAGGTGTTTGTCACAGTTCTGCTAGGCTTACACATTCTACAGATATTTGAGTAAGTCAGATATGGTTAAAAAAGCAAACAAACAAAACAACAGGTGTACTCTCAGGATTGGCTAAGTTAGGGTTGATTGTTGGGTATTTTATCCTTTCATTATGATATTTAGGATATTTTATGTTTATCTGTACACATATCTCTCTCTTCGTCGCTCCACTATAAATTCACAATTAATACTTGAATGTTTTCCAGTCACCATCAGTTGTTGTCTCTCAAAGGTGTGTGCATTGTGTGTAGCTGTCTGGGTTAAGTGAATGTATATTTATGTTTTTTAATGAGTAAGTTTTGTTTAAGAGGTATTATAATGTAGTTGCGTAACCTGGTCAATGTATCAAATTAAGCCCCCAACACCTGACCTTACTAAATATATAAATAACTGAATGCAATTCAATCCTCACAGCAATGTTCCAAGAGCTAGTGTATCTAGTGGATATAGTGTATAGGCTTCCCAGAGCAAGTGGGGGAAAAAAATGTCTGTTAATTCCCTTGATGAGCCATTGATATATACAGCCTAATTTCAACAATTTCTTTACCACTCTTTCACATATAAAAAATAAGTAGCATCTGAAACTATTTAGTCCATTAGGCAATGTCTGCTGCACTTTCTTGAGTTTACTGCTAAGCCCTAGGTTTCAGGACCTGCTAACAGCACTGCGGTGGCGTAAAAGCAGTTTAGGTTGTTCCCTTTTTACATAAGGCCAATAATTGATTATCCTGTTTCTGAATTATAATGAGGAATGGGAACTGGCCTAATTCAGAGCTGCAGGCATTGTTTGTTGTTTTGCGGCGTGCCTACATAATACTTCTACTGAAGTTCCTCAAGAAAGTTTTTTAATTGGATGTTTTGAGCTAAATTCTGGTTTGCAGCACGCTACCCTTGATGAGAATAGGTCATAATTAAAAAAACATATATATATATATATATATATATATATATATATATATATATATATATATAAATAAATGGCAAATGTCTTTTTGGTATTGCATTAATGACATTGCCTGCTTTAATCAGTGCTTTCATAGAGATTATCATATATCTTTGTATGTAGCATATTTGGGCCTGGATGTCTGGGCCACTGTCTGAAGCAAAATAACAGAAATTGTCTTTTGTTATAACATGGTAATTACTAGTAAAGCAAGAAAAATTACAAATTACAAAGAAAAGAAACAAAGTGTTGCCTAGTACATTCATAAATAATCACCAATGTGTTATAAATGGAACCAAAGATGCCATCTACTTGTATAGCAAATGACTACATAAGTGTTGTGTTACAAAGGCCGAAGGCATTTTCTCGATCTTCTTAAATTTGCTTTTAAAGGCACTTGCATATTACATAATGCCCACATGTTTTGTGAGTGTCCATTGGTCAGTTTCACATAAAACATAGACAATATGCACAAATCCACCAATTACAGATCACAAATAGATGACAGATGCACAAATCCAGCAGTTAGACACAGCGAGATGCAGAAGACAGGTGATTGAGGGAAGGGGAGGGACATCCTACCTACCCAGAGAGAGCAAGGCCAGTTGTGCTGTCTGGAACTACCAGCCACAGATGGCTGTGGCATCACCAGGGATAGAACGGACCTGAAACTTTTGATATGATGGACCAAGCAGAAGTATAGGAACCCTGTGTATTTTACTGGATATCATGCTTGCATGCTAGAAAATGGCTAATCTTCTTAATCTTAATAATCTTAGTTTTTATTCTGAATAGAATACAACTATTATTAGAAAAATAAAGAAAGAAAAAGGGGATTAAGAAGTAAGAGTTAAGAAACAGAAAATAATACATGGGAAAGAAGAAAGAGTCAGAAGTTGTTGGAGAAGAGAGAGAAAGTGAAGGACAGGCAAGGACAATAAAAAGGGAAGCAATGGATAGAAGAGCGGGCGCAATGGATAGAAGGTAGAGTGCTATCTGACCACTTCCACTCTAACCTTTGGGGCTAGAGCAAGAGCGATAGCATAATGACTTCTCTAACTCGGTCGGAAGATAAGAGAAAACCAAAACAACTCACAGATATCCAGGGACTACTTTACCCGTCAGCCTACTGATAAGACTACCTGCAATCACTTGCCTGGGATGTCAAAGGGCATAGCACTTCACTAAGTCAGGACGCAATGCAGAGAGTGACTTCCCCAGTCACTTTGGAGCAGCAGAAACATTGTTCAATTGTTCAACTTAAAGAACTTGGAAGACTTCAAGAAGAGGAAGGTGGTGTACTGAAAAGTAATTCAATGCCATTTTAAAGGTGTTTTAAAACTGATTGTAGAAGCACACAAAGAATAGGGGAAAAAGACAGGGAGGAAAAAAAATCTTTCCTAATGTTCCAGTCAGCAGGAGCATTCTTACGGACACTGGAACACCTATACCTCCTCCCTTTGCCAATTTCTCTCCACTTATTTCAACCTCTTTTTCTAAGGTACTGAGAAGGAGCCTAACCGAGCTCACTAAAAGGAAGCTAAACGAATGAGTCAGTTTACTGTTATTCTGTTCGGTTCTAGCTAAAAGCATTTTGAATGTGAACGTGGCTACACTGTCACCAGCTCATCGCAAGTCCTAGTACAGAGAAGAGGAACACTAAATGGCTGTCTCTGAAAATCAGGCTACTTTAAGCCCAAATGTATGCTAATTTAATTCAGACGTGTTCAACTGAATCAGTGGCTTAGCTGTTTGTGTGTCTCCCTTCCCCGGCTCCTTCTTCCTCTGCCTCTCAGGGGTTCTGATTGCCTGGGGATGCTGGCTGCCTTAAAGAGGTCCAGGTTTATAAGGGTTTGCAGAACAGGGCCAGAAGAAAGCATTGAAATAATATTGCATATTGCACATGTTATACATATTGCAATTATTTGAAGCTATGTGCTACATGAAAGCCTTCCTTTGGCCTACAGGGTTTAGTTTGTACTTTTCTTTACTTGGCTTATGTTTAATTGTTTTGCTACTTTGGATGAGCCAGATTCCACACAAAACAAGCTCATTTCACATTAAAATTATGCAAGTTGGTTGTTAAAATGTGTTGCTTTTTAAGCAGGGTACTGTCAAAGTCTCTCACATGTGCCCAAGCATGAGACTCCATTTCAAACTTGCTGAAATAAAACACTAAATTAAAATGGTTTTATTTTTTTAATGGTCAACTGCTTTCTCTTCCTAAAAAAATCTGATTAGAACCATGGTGTATTGCTTTTATTTCTGTAGCCTTTATGTAATTATGTAGCCTTTAGGTTGCTAATTAGCAAGGTAGCAGAGAAATAAATAGTACATGAGTGGTCATATAGAGTACCTTAAGAGTTACCCTAGGGCAAACAAATCGAATGTTATGGCTTGGAAATATGAAGAATCCTTAAATGTGTTTCATTACTTTACTATCCTACGTTTCTAAGGGCAGCAGTACTTAAAGGTAGCATTGGGAATTTAGCAATAGCAAGGTCAAGTGGACGATGACTGTTAAAATCAGTATTATAAAAAGACTGGTATTTTCAGTCATGCAAGATCAGGCTTCTGTCTACTTGAACTGGATAACCAACTAAGGATTTAAAAAACTGAAGGGCTGTGTCATTTCACAGTCAATATTGATATTTAAGTATTGATATACTAAAATTTGCTCCTTCAGTCTCAAATGACAAACAAAAGTCAGTTCCGAAAGCGGTTAAACAACGTAACAAATAAGCTGTACAAATAAGTAACAAGTAGTCTTTTTGACTACTCCCCTGAAACAACATGCTTAGTCAAACCTCAAACGTCAAAAAAATTTTGGCAAGAAAATCGTAAGCGATCATAACAGTCAGTTGAAGCAGTGTGTAAAACAATTGTCATAGGTGAAGGTACAAAACGATGATAAGGGTGGTAGCATCTTGAAAACCATCAACTTTGTGGGAGTTATGTAGGTCATAATATTCTGATATGACTATATATACATTTTTAGGTGCAATAAAAGAGCACTATTCATTTGCGTAGTACCTTTGGCAGAAGGTACCTTTGGCAAACGCTCTTTAATTAACAAACATTCTTAGGAAAGTGATTAGCATTACAAAGCTTTGGGGAAGCTCACACCAAATGGCTTTTTGTTACAACCCACTTGTTACAAGCTATCCCATTCAGATTTCCACTTCTCTCCTCCTCTTTATATTCCACAGTATTTTGTAAAATAAGGCTTTTAAGAAATATCTCATCAGTTTCAAGTAAAAAAGGTCTAATAAAAGATCTATGACAAATGGCTGATGAAAGGCACACCAACACACTGATACTGCCAGGCTTTACTGTTTAAAGCTTTGTTACTGGAAGCAGAGTAATTTTACTTGACTGGTCAAAGACTCTCAACTGAGAACAAGAGGATAGGTTTCACATTTCAGTCCATTTTTCCCTCCTTCTCTCCACCTTCCTGTCATTCTGTCCTTCTCTCCCACCCCATCCCCCAACATCCTCGCTACCTCCCACTTTTCCCCCTCTGTGATGTCTCATCAGAAGTAATCAGAGTAATAACTTCTACTCTCAGCCTCAGCCCCACCGATCCTATTACCTATGTGTGCGTGTGTCTGAGAGAGAGACAGAACAGAGAGAAAAAACAGAGATAGAGAGCATAGAGAGAAACTGGGTGAAGGAGTAAGTATGCGAGAGTAAGAAACAGATAGGTAATGTATGTGTGCTTATGTAGGAAATACATTGAGAGAGAGAGAGGGAGAGAGAGGGAGAGAGAGGGAGAGAGAGGGAGAGAGAGGGAGAGAGGGAGAGGGGGAGCTGATCGTAGTGCTCTATAACAATAAAACAGGTCCTAACAGGCAGCAGTCACGCAGCAGCACTGCCCAACAGGCCCATCTAAACACCAGCCAGCTCATCACACCCAGTAAGAACAGCAGATATGAAATAAGAACAGCTATCTGGAACACTGGGAAAACCAAAGTCCTAGTGCCAGATATCACAGGACACCTTCAGAGGAGTCTTGAATGCTCAGACCTGCTGTGGTGGCACAAGGCAGACCTAACTAATAGGCATATGGGTAGGTATTAATGTTATGGTTAATCGGTTCATGTATGTATATACAGTGAAGGAAATAAGTATTTGATCCCCCACTGATTTTGAAAGTTTGTACTCTGACAAATACTTAAACAGTCTATGATTTTTATGGTAGCTTCATTTTAACAGTGAGAGATGGAATATCAAAAAGAATCTAGAAATCTAGAAAATGAAATAATATTTAAATAAAAAATAATTTGCATTTCATTGAGGGAACTAAGTATTTAATCCCCTAAAAACCACGACTAATGTTGGCTCCCACAGACCACTGACACATCCTAATCTCAGTGAAGTCGTTACCTGCATGAGAGACACCTGTCCCAAATTGTCACCTGTGTAAAAGGCCACCTGCCAAGAGACTCAGTGACACTCCAACATCTCCACCATAGGCAAGACTAAAGAGCTGTCTAAAGATGTCAGGGACACAATTGTTGACCTACACAAGGCTGGAATGGGCTACAAAGCCATAAGTAAAAAGCTGGATGAGAAGGTGACAACTGTTGGTACAATTATTCAGAAGTGGAAGAAGTACAACATTACTGTTAATCGACCTAGGCCTGGAGCTCCATGCAAGATATCACCTTGTGGAGTCTCATTGATCATGAGAAAGTTTAAAAATCAGCCAAGAACTACATGGGAGGAGCTGGTTAATGATCTCAAGGCAGCTGGGACCACAGTCTCAAAAAAAACATTGGTAATACACTGAGACGTAATGGTTTAAAATCCTGCAGTGCGCACAAGGTTCCTCTGCTCAAGAAGGCTCATGTCCAGGCCCGCCTCAAGTTCGCCAATGAAAATATTAATGACTCCGAGAGAGACTGGGAGAAGGTGCTGTGGTCAGACAAGACCAAAATTGAGGTCTTTTGCCTCAACTCAACTTGACGTGTTTTGAGGAAGAAAAATACAGAATATAACCCTAAGAACACCATCCCCACCGTCAAGCATGGTGGTGAGAGTATTGTGTTTTGGGGGTGTTTTTTCTTCTAAGGGCACAGGCCAACTTCACCGCATCGATGGGAAAATGAATGGGGCCATGTATCGCAAAATCCTGGGGGACAACCTCCTTGCCTCTGCCAGGGCACTGAAAAGGGTCGTGGATGGGTCTTCCAGCACGACAAAGACCCAAAACATACAGCCAAGGTCATGGAATGGCCTAGCCAGTCTCCTGACCTCAATCCCATAGAAAATCTATGGAGAGAGCTGAAGCTTCGCCTAAAAACCTTAAGGATTTGAACATGATCTGCAGAGAGGAGGGGGCCAAAATTACTCCTGAACTGTGTGCAAACCTTATAAAAACTACAAGGAACAACTGACTGCTGTGCTTGCCAACAAGGGTTTTGCCACCAAGTATTAAATCATGTTTTACTAGGGGGTCAAATACTTATTTCCTTCAATGAAATTCAAGTTAATTTTTATTTCTCATTTAATGTAATTTTCTCAGCTTTTCTTTTGATATTCTATGTGTCCCTTTTAAAGTAAGCTTTCATAAAATCATGAGACGTTTCATTTATTTTTTTGTATTAAAACCTTTAAAGTCAGTGGGGGGGTCAAATACTTATTTCCTCCACTGTATTTGTACATTAGCCACATTGAAAGAGAGAAATAGAATATAAGAAAGAGACAGACAGCGTATGTTTATGAGAGAACGAGAGAGAGAGAGAGTGAGAAAGAGAGTGAGAGAGAGAGAGGCAAATAGGGAGAGAAAACAACTTGTGTGTGTGTGTGTGTGTTTATATGTGAGTGAAAGAGAGTGAGAAAGGCAGTATGGATGTGTGTGTGTGTGTGTGTGTGTGAGGGAGGGAGAGCGAGAGACAGAGATGGAGCAGAAAGACAGACAGGACTGATATCTACTATCAGAAAGTGTTGTAAAACAGGTGTGTACTGCCAGGGAATGATTTCAGAGAGCTGTGATTTGGCTTTGATAGTGCACATATCAGACAGGAATGACAGCTGTGATAGCAGTGTGATATTCAGTATTAATCTCTCCACTTTGGAATGTGTGGAAAGTATACGGTGCAGCAGCAGAACTGCAGATTACATTATAGATATGCGGCTCTGTGGGAATTATGTACATCTTCCTGGAAGATAAAAAAAAAAAAAAAAAATCTGTTGCACCTTTAAGAAGACCTCGTCAACAAGGCACGAACAGAAGCGGAATAACTTGCACGGATTCTATAATATGCAACATGCGCGTCTAGTTAGCCAAGGGCATACATATACAGCCCGTTGTACCTCTACTTTGCCATTTCTGTGTAAAGATGAACTATTAAGTGTTGCTATCAGTGTCTCTGTCAGCTTCCCAACAGAAGGAAGTGTACTGTATGTGAAGGTTATCATGGTTGAGGGTACAGATTGTTGAGGAGCGGATCACTGATGCATCCATGATGGAACATATTGTTCCCATGCTGAATATAACCAATTACGCTCTGAGGTCAAGAGTTTGCTTATTTCGCTGCACTGTTCAAATGTAATTATGTGCTTATGTGTAATGAATGATGCTGTGTTTGATGCATATTTAGGTTGTTTTCTGTTTGTTTAGGTAATGACAAACACATGGTAAAAAATAACGAGTTTATTTTCCACAAAAGGTTCAGAATCTGCACTTTAATGAGAAATGTCAGCATGCAGTTGTTTTTACCAAGAGCCATTTGTTACTTCCATAGGGCCAGACACAATCTGAAGACCTCCCCAAACACCAACACTGATGTGGCCTGTACCCCACCAGAATGAGCTAGATGCTGCTGACATTTTCTTTTTACAGTAATGGTTGATTGGTGGGTCAGTTCTGACAGTAATATATATATATATATATATATATATATATATATTGAAGCACTCTAGGACTTCCACAGTGCTTCCTAAAGCCACTGCTTGTAACTGCAAGTAAATTTTTACCCCATCCTGAGATCCTAAGTATTCTAGTAAAGACTTTCAATCCGAATCACTCTAAATGTTTCTGCATCCATCTTTTCCTTGATTCTGATTACTCTCCCAGTCCCTGTGGCAGAAAAACATCCCCACAGCATGATGCTGCCACCACCGTGTTTGACTGCAGGGGTGGTATTAATGAGGTGATGCTCAGTGCCTGTTTTCCTCTACACACTTGCAATTGTTGGCCAAATAGCTCAATCTTCATTTAATCAGACCGGAGGATTATTTTGCTCATGGTCTGAAAGTTGTTCAGGTGCCTTTTGGCAAACTTTCAGCGAGGACTGAATACTTATGTGAATGGGACATTTCAGTAGCATGGCATGGTAGCGCATTAGACCGCTGAGCCAAAAAACATAAAAAACAGGTGGAAAAGCTGAAGGGGTCTGATAAATGTGTGGCGGCACTGTATATCCATTTTATTTTTTATTATTTAACGGATATAAATACAAATCATGATTCATATTATATTTATATATTACATTAATATAATGTAATGTGATGTAATCTGGCTAATGGTAAATTGCCCAGGTTTGTGCCACATTAACATTGCTCAACTCTGGTTAACATCACACAATACATTGTTGTCAGGGGGCCATAAAGGAATGTGGGTTGAATGTTGGTGGGACTGCATACTTAAAAAATGGGGAAAACAATAACCAATCTAAATCAATAGAATTGTAATGAAGATGCAGCTCAAAGTACTCACTCTTATTACACCTGAACTCATTTACTAATTACCATGCTTCTCAGGTGCTCGGTCAAGTGTGTACCAGGAAAATACCGAGATTTTTGCCTGTTTTGGTCACTGCTAACTAAACTTCGGGATCAGTCTGAACTTAGGCTTTATCTAATGACGTTTTACATGCAGTGTGAGATGGGCTGTGATGCACAATTACCTTCTCAAACGGTCTGTTACTGGTTATTAATTTCTGATATGACAGAAAATTTAGGTGCTTGTAGTTCATGGACTTCTCCAAAGTTCTCCAAATCAAATGAAATCAAACACAACCACTGGAAATCTCCACTCTGTGTGTTTACATAACATAGCAAGATATAAATAGCAATGCCACAATTAATTCTTTCTGCAATATACAGACATATTGCTGAAATGTAGATAGATGCAGACAGACCCTATTTCAGTAAGTACCTACAGTGCGACCACATAAATCAGGCATCAACCACCAGTTTAATCGTAGGTTATGGCTAGACATCCATATCAGGGAGTCCAGAGAGCATAAATGGTGTAACTCTTTCTGAGTGGTTAGGATGGCACTCCCTTTGTATAGTACACATTAGCGTAACTGTTGGACATGCTGATCTGTTTTTTTAATATATTCAATTCATGGATATCAGCGTTGGGTGTTACAGTGTACTGTATTTATGTTTATCTGTGCTTATTTTAAAGTTTTGTTTTTCTTCCATCCACTACCCAGGACTCCCCAGTCTCACCAGTGTAGGACAAGAGCAAAGGCTAGTATGCGCTTCCTCCGAGTCACATTAAGCCGACAAACCCAACTACCCACTCAGAGAAAGCGAGGCCAATTATGCTCTCTTAAACTCCCAATCTCAGATGGCTGTAGCATCACCATAGATGGAGCTCACAAGTTTATGACTCTTATACAGTTGCGCCACGCAGGAGGCCTTTAATCAAACGTTATACGTCTTTACCAGCAAAAAAGATTTAGTGCTGCGAAACTAGGAAAGAGAACCCATACACACAAGAACAGAAAGACAAGACATACAAACACAAATAGTAAGGCAAACATGGACTCACATCTTTGTTGGTGACGTCAGCTTGCACCAGAGTTCCATTCAGGCACGGCTCCACATAATGAAGTTCCTCATTGTACTGCACATGTGAGTACAGGGAGAAGAAAAAAACTAATTAAACCAGGCTCATTATTTGCTTCTTTAAATAAAACCTTGCTGTTTGTTTACCCTATTCCAACAGTTGCTACAATGCAACCTGTAGCTCGATCCCTGAGGATAATTTGCTAATTTATGCGAGTATGTGTGTATGTCAGACAGCATTTGAGAGGGAGGGGTGGCTCCATTAAGAGAAAATTAAACACTTGGCATGTTTTTTTGTTTTTTTGTTTTTGTTTTTTTTATGTAATCAGATCAGCGTAAGCCACAGAGGACTATTAACAGTAAAAGGATGTCGCTAACAAGAATGTCTAATTATCAAGACGCACACAGAAACAGTGATTGCCATATGAAAAGAAAATATAATAAAAGCCTAGTAGATTACTGCACAAACACATATGCTTACATTCATGCACACACAATAGCGGTTCTTTTTTTGAAGCAGTGTGAGCCCGACTTTTTATGCATATGTGTTTCCACTCAAGAGCATTCTCATATACAGTACACATTTGATCACAGGGACCACACCATGTCAGCTCTTCTAGTCTTAAAAGCACAACTAGTAGCCAGCAGCATATTCCCGCAGCAGCAGCACTAGATCCCATGTAAGGCATGAGTGCGCTCCTTACACTCCTCCATCCCTCCATCCCCGATAATCAGCCCTTTCTTCCTTCTTCATTTTCTGCATGGCTTCCAGCTCCCTCTCCCCGCCATCCACGGCTCCACGGCTTAACCCCCCCACTCCACCCCAACGCCACCACCCAACTACCCGTCTGGCTTTTTCTGATAATATTGTTAATTTAATGCATGACTAGAAATTAGACTTCAAAGTAAATGAGAAAACGATGCCGTCCTACCCCGCCATGCCGGGTGTACCACAGTAATCTCAGTGTAAGGCAACGAGATGCACACTCTCCGACAAGTGCAGACACACCAGTTATGCTAGGAAAACACTTGCCTCTATTCAGCGCACAACAAGAACTATTGTTCAGATCAAAGAGTTCTGAAGAAACCATTATTTTGACTGAAGAATGAGCAACAGAGTCGGTCATTGTTTCATCAGCCTGTCTGACATCACAGAGGGAAAAAGAGGCTTTCGCTTTTGCTAACACTATTACGATATTATGCAATATAAAAAAGGCTAATGATTTCTGTGAAAAAGAAGCACAGAAAATTGGCCTGGGACCAAATGGGGGAACATTCAAATCCATCAAAGATCATCAAACCAAGATGTGATAATATCATGGCTCGGAGGATGGTCGAGCATAAAAACACTCTTTTGCAAGTCAAATGGGCTCATTCGAATGTGATCTAATTGGCCCAGAATATGACTCGCTGGATTGACGATCCACTTAGAATTGAAAATTAGGAGAAAGAGACTTTCCCTATTTCCCCCCCCTTTCATACAGTTTCAGTTGTACCTCTAACACATCTCTTCCCTCCATTACTGTCTTCTTCTCTTCTCTTTGACACTCAAAGTTCAATTACTCTGTAATATCTTCTCCCCTTTCTACAACCTTACTTCCATATAGACGTGACATATCAGCCATCTTTTATCTCCTAAGAGCCAGATGACTTTTCTTTAGTGTATATGCCCACACACATATCATATCATGTGTCACATTTTCTTAAAGTAAACGAGTTTGATGTAGTCTGTAAACACTTTAAACACAGGATTAAACTGTTAAGATTTGGCAAGCTGCTTACAATTACTTAAAATGTCCACTTGTATTTGAGAGTTCTTTTTTTTTTTTGCTAAAATTAGCAATAAACATTCAGTTAACATTTACTTCAGTTAAAGTTAATAGTTTGAGTTAAAGAAACTTAAATATAAACACACAACATGGTATTCCAACTAAACTTTCAGCTCAACTTCTAAACGCTTAAGGGTTTAGAAGTTTCACTTAAAACTGAATCAATAATGATTCATTTACCTTTTTTAGGGCAGCAGGTTAGCTAAAGTTTTTAGGTAAATGTGTCTGGTAAATGTATCTGGACGTCAAATGTTAAAGTGTTAAAGTGCATTTATATGCATTCATGCTCTGTTCAATCCAGTAAACAAATCCAGTATCTCTTGGCAGGAACACCTGGCATCTGTGTTGGAATAAAAAGTCTGGCATGACTGCCCTAAAGCATCAAATGATGGCTAACCCTTTTTGCAGTTATTGTACTGAATGTTTTGTCTACATGTTCAAAGCAGAAGTCTATCCTAAAGCATATAGTGTACACTGTACTGACTACAGCAGAGTGTGGGCGTAGTAAATTACAGGCTTTATAATCGACTGCAAGTAAGTGTGTTGGCACTAAAGATAGACTACATCAGTGAACTGCAGGTGGTCTGCTTACAGGGTATACTCTGCCTCCTTCTTAAAAATAGAATAGTAAGCAACTCTGTTGGTAAGAATGAACAACTTACTACGAAATAATAATGATAATGATGGCAGAGGTGGCACAATAGTATCAAAATGTAACTATGTTTTTATGTTGGGTTATTGTATCACATTAATTATAAAATGTTTATTTTTCAAGGGTGGTAGTGGTTAAAAAGAAAATATCTGGCTAAAAATCAGTATCACCAATACTCAATATTTGCACATACTGTAGGTATTAGAAAAAAGTGGCATTTTGCCATCTCATAAAATAACCTATTGAAGCAAAACTAATGTTTATCTTGGATGATATCTCTGCAAATGTTTAGAGCATTTAGGATATGGTGATTATAACTGTTAAGTACTACTTTAGTCTAGAATAACAAATGGATTTTTAAAAGAGGAACATTAAAATGTGTTTATAGATGATTTTTTTCCCTACTGGTGAATTTAATTTAATTTTAGAATAGGCCTTAATAGATTTTTGTCAGCAGTGTGATACCATACCATATTCAGATTCTCACTGAGGAAAAAGACCAAAAAAAAAATTCGCATATTGAATGGTCTGGGTATATTCTAATCTTACATGAGGCAAACACAGCATATCACTTCCTTTTAATTTGAAAACTCTCTAAGCTATGTGAAAATATCAGTATCAAATATCATATTTTCTTTCACTCAAACCACCAAACCATTGTTCACAAAATACAATAATAAGATTATGTCTGCATCGTTTAGATTTCTAGAAAGTTTATGTGCAAAAACAGTAGTACACACACAAATACATAATCCCACGTTTTTGTTGTCAGTCAGAAAAGGTTCGGCGAAAGCAGATCATTTGAGGTAACACAAATGCACTGATGGCCAAACAGACAGACCTGCCTTCACACTGTGGATAATTAGTGAAATACAAGCATTTTGTATCTCAAAAAAATGTCAACTTTCAGTAAGAACATTTTATGTAAGTGTAAAAAAATGTATTACAAGTCAATTCAGACCATTTCAGTGCTTTTCTGTAAATGATTGATTTGATTGCACTGCTGTTTGCTTAGTCATCCTTAAGTGGAAAGGTACAAACAACATTATCAAGTGTATGCATACAACAAACAAACATACATTGTGTTTCTCCAGGCTCACCAGTATCTTCTGAACATCACCTGAAAACAAATCACTCTGAATGATTCAAAAACTGCATTACTGTTTTTAAAAGATCAGTGGACTGTCACATTAAATAAATAAATAAATAAATACATAAATAAATAAAGCAATCCATTAAGAATACTAAAACTGAGTAGGGCCTCCTTTCACTCTCAAAACAGCCTCAATTCCTTAAGGAATAGATCTTAACAGGCCCAAAATTGTCCCCACTGCACTGTTGACACAAAGCATGTTGGCTCCATGGATTCATGCTGTTGATACCAAATCAACCGAACCTGAACCTACCATCTGCCTCAGCTATAAATTTAGCTTCATCAGACCATCAGACACTTATCCTGTCTTTAACTGTCATGTTTCGGCGAGCTTGTGCCCAGTGAAGCCACTGTTCTGTTCTTGGCTGACAGAAGTGGAACCCGATATGGCCTTCTGCTGCTGTAGCTCATCCTCCTCAAGGTTCGACATGCTACTATGCTTTTTCTGCCCGCTACAATTGTACAGAGTGGTTATTTGATTATTTTCTGTAGCCTTTCTGTTAGCTCGAACCATTCTGGTCATTCTCTGTTTACCTCATCAACAGTGTTTCCAATGGCAAAATGTTTTCTTTATTAGGCCATTCAGAGTAAATTTAAGAGAAACTTTGTGCTGAACCAGGACATCAGCACCACTGCCACATGATTGGCTGTTTGGATAACTGCATGAATGAGTGGGTTTACAAGTCTTCATAGTAAAATGTGTGTAAAAAAAACCAATTGTGTTTGATACTCACAGCAATAATGTTAAAGAAGTCATCATCTCCCAGTGTGTCTAGTATGGAAGACACGGTCTGTTTGGCGATGGTCAGTCTGAGGCCTTTCATGCTGCCACTCACATCCACTAGGATCACCACGTCTTTAGGCGATGTAGCCGCTTGTATGTACCTGTAAGCACATAAAGGAAAGAACAGAAGCTGATGGCTGTACTAACCTTTAAATGACCTTTACCTGATATACAGCTATGTCTGAAGCATATGCTGAACTGTTGCTTTTTTAGAATAGGGGTTTTTGTGTGGCTTGACCACTGGATTAACCACTTACAAAGCAACTACACTCACCATTTTCGATTTCGACAGTCAAATGCTATTACCCCATGTTCATCCGGCGTCCACTTTATCCCTGTAAAAAAAAGGGCATAATGAAACATTACCATCTTCTTGTATATTTCACAAATGCAGCTTACAATGTGCAGGGTTTTTTCAACCAGATGTGTGTGTTGGTGTGTTTGTGCATATTTGTTTAATATTCTACTAAGCTAACTAGTGTTCAAGACACTGCGCTGTCCTCACTGAACCAACACACCCACCTCTTTCTCTCACTCTTTCTCGCAGCTGTCACTCAATCTGACTAAAGCCTCTCAGCTTGCCTGGCTGCCATGATGTCTAGCGGGAGACAGGTCTAGCCAAGCTAATTACACTCAGGCTGTGTCCCACCTCTCTGACTGTCACTCACATGATCATTCACACACACACACACACACACACACACACCTGAAAATTACAACCTAAATGCATCTCGCATAAAAATTCAAACAAAATGCTAAATTGCAAGTGACCCCACAGAGAGATGTTCCAAAACACAGAGACACACTAGATGCATACTAAATTCTTGAGAAAAAGTCAAAAGTTGAAAACTTTAACAACTTAATTTACATTCTCTTGATTTTCCAATAAAGGTGTTTGTGTTCCATATAGTCCACAACGTTACAAACTAAGCTGTATATGTCATTTATGTCATGTCCAAAATGTCTCCAACTAGTCAGTGTCTATAAGGTTAGTTGGCCCTTCTATGCTGATAAAGAGCTTCCAATTAGGAATCATTGACACACATTATGTCTCGAAAAGACAGTGACATAAACAGCCTGTGTAATTCTAATGGAGAGTTTGTAAAAATGGTCATCATCTTCATTACTTATATTATTCTTACTATCATTACATTAATTATATCCTACTATTACTTGGTACACCTGGGAAGAAGAAGTTTTGACCAGAGGAGGATGGGTCCTGGTTCCTCCCAAGGTTTCTTCCTTCAGCTTTTGCCACTGTCGCCTTTAGCTTACTCACCAGGGGACTTTGTTATTTATGGTTCATATTTTGTTGATCTTTTGTCCTCTTAGTGGATTCCTATAAAGCTTCTTTGTGATAACATCATTTGTAAAAAGTGCTACACAAATACATTTTTATTTGATTTCAAACTGTTTGTACAATAAACTACACACATGTCTTGTGGTGAATCTCAGGAAGCAAATATAAGGTATAAGTAGGTTATCGGCTCTTTAAGCATTACAGTTTTAAGTCATTCTTTGAACAGCTGTTAACTCTAACTTTAATTCACCTGGATATTGTCTGAAGAAGCCTTTAGCACTGCCAAAGTACTGCCAAATTAGGGACGGGTCTCTCTCAAAATTGTCCACAAAGACCTTATTCAAAGCCTCTGACCAGTACACTCCATTCACTATAGCTGAGTCTGTAGGAGAGAGAGAGAGAAAGAGAGAGAGAGATGTTACTTCACAAAAGCACCAAGTAAACATAACAGTTGTGTAACAGATTTCACACCATTATTTCTGACACATAGGTACACACACACACACACACACACACACACACACACACACACACACTGTAATATGTTAGGCTGGAAAAACAATTCATAATAAATATTAACATAATAAATATAATATTTTTGTGACTTTAATTCATTTGCTTTAAATATATAAATATTGAGTAAAACAAATTAAATGTTGTAATTAACATTGGAATTAAATTAAATGTCAATGAAGCACCAAAAATAATTCACATTATTAGACATTTTCACGATACATGACAAGCAGCACAACATGGAGCTGATCATCCATATTTCTGTACTTTTAATATCCATGATATTTTATTTAGTTTTCTGCCATGGAAGCAAAAAACTATTACAGTGCCATTTAGATTTAAATCTGTTAAATCTTGATTCATAACAAAACAAACAAGAGAGGCGTAAAGGGTACCAAACTTTTCCAATGAATGGTCAAATTCACACATTTTTGTAACCCTTAAAACCTAAGGTTAAGAATTATACAGTTTTAAAAATGAACAATAAATGAATCTTTTATATTATTTTAATAAACCATTCTCTAATAAGCTAAAAAAAATTAACATTTTTATGTATTAAAGAATCTATCAAATCGAGACACCACTGTATCGTATTTAAATATGAATTATAATTACACAATAAATTCCCTTTAATTACACTATAATGAAAATCCAAATTCATGAACAGCTGCTTAAGAATGGAACAAATACACAGAAGGTGTTCAAAGCCAGTGCAAATATAGCCAGTGCACAACAGCCCAGTAAACTGGGTTTTGAGGACACTAGAGCTGTTATTTAGAAGTAAGCACAAACTGGGCAGTATGTAGACAGAAATCTATCCTTGCATAGAGGAACCACATCTGTATCTGGCCATATGCCAAAGACCAAGTGGCAAGCAGTGACACGACCAGTCTGCAGCCTTCTGTGAACTATGATGGCAGATCTTATTTTCAGGTAGTTTAGAGAATATGGGCAAACACAATGGAATCGCAATGAAATAGCACTATAGAAATATCAAATGTGTATTGCCCAGAAAAATGTCTGCAAGCATAATTTTTTCATGAAGAAACAATGGTGGCACAATACTATGCTTTATTTTCCGATACAGATTCTAAGGGTTTTGAGAATCAGCCAATACTGAGTCTTAAACTTAAACTACTAAATATAAGGCTTAGCAATATTTTAAAAGCACTTCATGTAAGGCAAACGGGCTATTATTCCATGACTGCTCAAATGTTTTGTTTACATGTTGGTGTTGGGGAAAAAAACATTGTTGTCTTGGTGATAGCATTACTAGAATAGCACTGGCTTTCCTGTCCATGTGTTGGGAAACGATGTGTGCCACTACTTTATCCTGAAGTGCATTTTAAACACATGCTAATGTATCTAATTGCATTTTTTCACTGAAGTGTAAGCGTGGGGTATGCCTTGGATTCAGCTACGTTCAGCACCTGTTTTCCAAAAAAATAAACATCTGGTTTATTTCACCACTGTTTGGAGAAATGTTCCGCTGTGGTGTGCTGTTACTGCTATTGACAATGGCAAAATATTACTTACTCCACTGAATAACATGGAATATCCGGATCACTGTGAATTCCACTACGTCACATGACGAAATATAGAGCTAACAATTTCACACACTGAGTGTTTCATTTTTGGCTACATTTGTTAGGACTGGATTGGATTGATTATTTTTTCTCGTCCTATATCCGATCCAGTTTTTTCTTCTGCTCAGTTAAAACTAATAATTTAAAGAAGAGAGGTGGAGAACGAGAGAGTTTGTGTGGATGAACAGAGATGGCTATAGAGAGAGAAGAAAGGAAAATGAATAAGGCTGTAGATATGAATATAAAATGAAACAGAAGCATGTTAGCTGTGCTGCAGTTTCAAGTTCAATCTCCATGCTAAAGGAGTGCTATGAATCTCATTGGCTGAGCCAGGGTCACATCACATCAGACAGGAGATATTTAAAGATTCTAGAAACAGTGGGGAAGAAAAGGAGGTGAAATGGGAGAGAAAACTGGATAAAAATAGATGTGATGACATGTTTAAATATTAAATAAATTAGGGAAATAATTTGGGGAAATGTAATCTGTTAGTCTGAAGGCCAGCACAGCTACACAGGAAAATGTGCTTTTGCACTGATGTCACATTCATACACTCTTGCCTGATTCTTTTTCCTACTGCTTAGTCATTACAGTGATTGGGGCCGAAGACTTTAAACTTCAAGAATCTTTTGATATATTGAGGATGGAGAGGGTGTAGACAGACAGACAGAAAGGAAGTCTTATTGGCTGCGTGCCACAGAATTCTACAAATGAGAAATACATTCTTTTATTTAAGCCCAAATTGCTTCCCTAAATGACTGCAGTAATGTCCCGTATCAAATTTGGGCATGATAGTGGGATGGTAAATTAGCAGTTTTATGTATTTTACAGAAGGAACCAATTTATTTGGCATTCCTTTTTTTTTCCAGTAAGAAAAAATTAACTCTGACCACTCTCATGTGGGTCAGTCAGCAGGTTTGTCTTCTTAGGGCTACAGTATACTTGTTGTTTCTTGCTGCTAACAATGTGTACACATTGGCTACACAAGCAGCAGTATACATACTTATCTGTGAACTTTGCATCTATCTAAAAGAGTAAAAGTGATATCCACTACAGGGGCAGGTAACGGTAGAAATATCCCGGTTGAGCAGTACATCTTATTTAGTATAAGCAGAGATCATATTATTATACAGTGAGGTCCAGTATTCAGTCTTTTTTTGTGTAAGTTTGCTTCTTAATGTATTGGAAAGTTTTAATCATTGAAAATCAGGACGTTGCAAAAATATTAAGCATCTGCATATAGTTTACACAGGCCCCCATTCTTAGAATAGATTGGACATTTCTAATGGGTAATGACCCCCACTTCACTAATATTCTTAGGTTTGCGTACTGCAACCACCTTCTTCATATCCCGCCAAAGATTTCCTATGGGGTTCAAGTAAGGCGACTGTGACGACCACTCCAGAATCTTCCAGTACATCTTATGAAACCAAGCCTTGGAGGACTCTGAGTTGTGTTTGGGATATTTGTCTCATTGCAAGGTGCAATGAAGCCCAAGCTTTAGCTTTCTCACAAAAGACATGACGTTTGCATTTACGTTTACAGCATTTAGCAGATGCTCTTATCCAGAGCGACTTACAAAAGTGCTTTGTCTATTATGGGAATAAATCCCAGCCAAAACAAAATAGGTCAGAGTCCAAACTACCCATGAACTCAAACACTACCAGAAACAAAAAACAGTGCTGTTACCCAGAGAGAAAGATACACACATCATTACGTGCAACACTCTGTTTAATAAATATCTCAGTGCTTGTTTAAGTGCAATATAAAATGATGAGTCTTCAGTCTGCGTTTGGAGATTGTGAGGGATTCTGCTGTGCGGACAGCCAGTGGAAGTTCGTTCCACCACTGGAGTGCCAGGACAGAGAAAAGTCTTGACGCATGTCTACCATGCATCCTGAAGGATGTTGGGTCAAGACGGGCTGTACTTGAAGCTCAAAGAGCTAGAGGTACAGACAAAGTTTTGACCATAGTTATGATCCATAGGCCCGAACAAAATCCTAAAACTTCAGTGGCTTCCTGTATGGTGTGCAAATTGAAATTGACTTCTGCATTCATTCCTCCTCAGGAATCTGGTGGTAGCTGATGATGGCTTCCTCTTTCTGCCATGTCCAGGTAGTGTAGCCATTTGAAAATCTGCAGTAGTCATAAAAAGTGGCATTTTATGTTGAATTGGGAGAAAGCACTTGTTACATTAGTTGTAATGAGCTATCAGTCTTGTTTAATTGGTTTATTGCAAACAGCTGAATGTTTGCTAATTTAGCTAATAAACCTAATTTGATATTGAGGATTAAATCATTTTGATTGCAACTATGTTTTGTTTGTGTTTTTTCTTTCTTTTCTTTTTTTTTAATGAAATTTACCTGGGCTGTGTCTTTGCAATTCACCGTTTGCATGCTAAATAAAGTTTAATAAGGCCAAGGACCAAAGAGTTGTTAAATTAATGAGATTTAAATACACAGATGTATGAATAAATTATTACAGATAGCCCACACTGCTGTGATATTTCATCAGCTACTAATTGCTCTTCATGTCTTTGGGATGTATAAGCTTCCTGTTAATCAGAGCTGTATTTGTGCTGGCATGAGTGTGTGCATTCTATCTAAACTAGTACACTGAGTGAAACTTGGCAAACATAGCTGCAGTAATTACACCCATCTCCGTGATGCAGTAGTATTGTGGCTGCTATCTATTAATAACTTAACAGGGTTTATTCTTCTTATAAGAACATGACTTTTTTTTCTTGTTTCACAGAAAGTCAGCATACAATGAGTTGTTCTTAATAATTCAATGAGGTGAACTTTCCTAGCATTAACTACACCATTGAAATCAAACAACAGTTTCAAATGCAAACAGTAAACACTATGCTCAGCAGTTTTCCTTTTCTTTGTTTGTTTATTACTCTTTATTCCTTTCTATGTATTGCCTATAACCTACAACAAGTAAACATAAGAAAATCAAAAGTTGTGAATTGGTTAGTGTTGCTTACCTGCCATAACTACACATTTTTTCATATTTTTGTATTATTGGTTGCACCATGTTTTGGTGGTGACATCTGAGGTCTATATTCTATATATACTTCAAGCAAAAGGGAAAAGGGATTCTACATAATATAGTAAAAGAAGCCATTTAGAATTTTTCTGTGAGTACATTTATTACTACAAACTTCATTTATTAAGGTCTACAAGAACCACTTGGCTACACAAAGATTATGGCATTCAAATGGTTCTTTGAATTGTCAGTAGTAGTAGGAGTAGTCACCCACTACATAGCCAATGATACTTTCGATGCTGTTTGGTTTAATGGATTCAGAGGGTACCAGACTTCTGACTATGGTCTGACTAATGTTACCCCTGTGGATAATAACACTGCAGAGAGCAGATAGAAAAGTAAAAAGAATGCACACCTACACACTTATGCAGTGTTAAGAAGCAGTTTTATTGAAACGGTTTGCAGCCACAGGGGTGCCTCATGCAGTTAAAGGTGAAAAAAGTTTAATAACAAATGGTTCCAATGAAAGAAAAGATACATGTGTAGTAGTGTATATTTGAACCATGAGGAATTCACATTGGGTTGTATCTAGAAAAACATTACATTGCCCCAGGATCTATATTGATTAAAAGTCGTGGGGTGAAAAATTTTAAAATGAAAGGCTTTTCACACCTTGTTTGAGATATTCAGCTAATTTACACATTTATTTAATTATTTGATTTAGTTAATAAATTGGATTTTTAGAGTTTCTGGGATTAAATATTATGAAAATAATTAAACAGGATAAAAAGCAATGAAATATGTTATGTTTAAGTCATATATATATATATATATATATATATATATATATATATATATATATATATATATATATATATAACTACTGCAAAATCCCTAATTTTGTGTAATGTTCATTTAAATCTAACTGGACATAAAAGTGTACAAAATGAAGGTAGAAGATGCCATACCCCCCCCACCCACCCCCTCTCTCTCTCTCTCTCTCTCTCTCTCTCTCCCTCTCTCTCCCTGGTTGTGTGTGTGTGTGTGCGCATGATCAAACTCTACACACAAGCACACACTGAGATCGATCTCAGACTCAGATCGTTGATACAATTCATCTCCCCTGACAACAATCTTTGTGCTATTATGGATTTATCCTATCATTTATCACCTGCACTGTCATCTTCCTTATGAACTACACTCTCCAAAAGAGCAGAACACATTCCTCTGAGTGTGTGTCCTCTATATAAGAATCAGTCTTGATCTATTTTTTCCTCATACAGACTGCAGGCCAGGCTGCAAATTTAGGGAATATGCTGCTAAATTTTATTTTCCTGCTTAAATATCCTAAGTCTCTTCTCTCTCTTATAAATGATATTCACTCTATTGTGAACAAGGATATGACTTCATTTGTGATATCCATGTGAAGCACATTAGTCTAATGACTGATTATTAAGCAGCTAATTAAGATACTCTATCAAAACACAGAAACAACACCCTTCAACTTCATTGACCGAGCTTTTCATCATGTTCCTGAAGAAATCTGAAGGAGCTATCAATAAGTACGCCCAGCCAGTTGATGGACTCCAGCACATCAGCAAACATTGAGGAGGGGTTTTTTGCTCGGCTTATATGGTGAAATTCTACCACTCCCAGTGCAGAGCTTAGCTGAGTCAATTTGGGTTTGAATCCCAAATGCGTAACAAGACGTGATTGCACATGAAAGTCCAGTTACTTTCAGTATTTAAATTATTTATATGATATTATATTTATTTATTTATAAAGGTAGAATTTAAATGTATTTGATGCTCTTTCCTATATAACTGTACAACTATGTAATAATCTTTAGATGTACTATTAGACAAAGTCAAAAACAGGAGTTACCATGTTTAACTGAGGCAGCTGAGGTGACAAGAAAGCAATCCTAGCTGGAAAAGGGAAGTAGCGCACTCAAGAGACATGTGGGTACTATGAATTGTGGCCAACGATAACAAGTAAACAAAGCAAAGCAGTGAGCAGAGCATAAAAGCAGAGCATAAAAAGCTGAAGGTCAAGAAGAGTCTTCATAGGCTGAATGCTGATGAACCCTTTTAAGTCACTGAAAGCAACACACTAGTAGCTGATCTTGATTACACTGGGGCAGTTAGAGGTGACAGGGAGCTCATTTGACTAGATAGAAACTTCCTGCAGCATAGAACACTGCAGAACTGTTCATTGTTCAAAATCCTTTCTACCCCAAATTTTCTATAATTCTGCCAGGCAGTCTTGCCTCTACCTGACCTATTCCTCCTACACTGCAAAATGCTTGAGTACCTGAAAAATATAAAGCTAATCAAGACAAGACTATCAAATTTACTGTGTTGGACACAGATGGAATTCGGCCTCCACCTTTAACCCATCCCTACTGTGAACATACACATTTACACAGTGAAGAAGTGGACAGCAAAATAAATATTTGTCACCCTCAGAGTCTGTTCAGATGTTCAGCAAGTTGAAAATCTGTTATAATTTTTCCTGATATTGAAGAGAACCTGTACCACCTGAAGTTCAACAAAGAAGGATCACCTCAGTAACTGAGCTACTAATAGGTCAATGCAAGTACATGTGCAGCCTCAATGATATGGTCAGCATGCCAGGTTTTAGGGCACCCATGCAATAGGTGGTAATATTAGTAATTTTTTTAATTTCTAACTAAACTTTTAAAAACGATTATACACAATATAGTTCTACATAAGACCATGGCAACTCAAATAACTATTTAAAGTATTCTCATTATATCTTTGCCTGGTCAAATACTTCTTCAGAGTGGTGGAAAATCTTTAGTCCACTGTTATATATAGCACCAAAAGGGTTCCAGTAACGGCAACCCTTTCTACATCGAGTGTATGTAATGCACCATTTTTTTCTTTACTCATCTTTTCTACACAGTGTCACTCCAATTTGACTGTTTAGGAGTAGGAGTGAATGTTCAATTACAGCATGGCATGCTCTGAGGTATGGATACATACAAATCCTGTATATATATCTCAGAGCATATCATGCAGTTACTGGTATATTTACTTCTGGTCTTCCCAGTCAGAATCACTGGTGTGCCACTGTAATGGTCCTATATAGAAACTATAGAACTATAGAAATATGCATATCATTGTACACCTCAAGTTGTTATAGTTTTAAATACCTAAAAACAAGAAGGTGGAAAATAAATCTACAAAACATCATCATGTTCTTTTTTTATTCCTTTGTCTTTACCCTTTACCATAAGTTTTAAAGTTTCTATATTCCTTGTAGAAAATATTTTGTTCTGTTTGCGTAAGGTGAGATGTCTAAGTATATTATTATAAAAAAAAAAACAAGAAAAGATAAATTTCTATTATAAAGATTAGCCTAAATTACTTAAAATACACAGCTTATCTGATAATATATTTCTGAGAGTGATTTCTCCCCTCCAAGACTCGATACACTAAAGCTAATAATAGGTTCTTTGCTCTCAACCTCCCATACAGGCCAGTGTTCTGCAGGGCTCTAGTTATGGTTATGACTGGTGTCACAATTCTACACCACTTTTAGGCTACAGTTACAGCCACTGAACTCTGTAGATCAGGTTCAAAGTCGCTGCCTGTGCCCCATACAAATCTACATCTTGCCCAGATGCTGATGGCGATCTTTTCTAGTGCCTGAGTGCTGGGACTGAGCTGCCACTTTACTATTATCGATCTGTACACTCAGTACAGTACACCCTGTACCTTTGATTCTTCTATTATTTTGTACCCCTTTTCCTAATTTCCTCTGCATTTGTATCAATTTTTAAGATACAAAGTCTTAAGATATTAAGTTTTTCTATAGAACATAGGGCTCTCAGAGGTAGAACTCACTGTCCAAATGAGAGGCCCATGTTATTTTTTTTTTTTCATCTGTGTAAGCTTTGAGCTTCCAAAGCACCAGAGCAATTCTGATTCACAATAGAAATGCTAGTCATTCATGGTACCAAGTATCATTTGAAATGCAAAAAAGTGTAAAACGTCCAGTAAATTATATAATGGTGCATCATAGATGATATAATTGTTATTGGGTATTCATCCTCCTTTATGCAGTTCAGTCAAAACCTGCATTTTGCTACAGACTTTTTCATTCAGACTGACAAGTGAAGAGGAGGCGGCAGAAACCTCAGAAATCACACCCCAGAAAACAGTAGACAGGTGCACATGGTGCAAAGTATCATGACTGACACTGCAGGAATTAATCATGCAGCTAGGAAACCAGGTGCTTGTAAGAAATATGACTGAAGAGGGAACCTTGGCAAGTAGAGGTCAAAAAGGACAGTTAAAGGACATCAGTGCCAGTCTAAAATATGAATCCTATTTGAGCCTCTAGTCTCTCAGTGAGTTGGAATCTTTAGTGAAGATATTTCCTAAGTCTAGTTACTAGTTGAAGCTATTGAATTGTACAAAACCGGCCTGATTCAACAAGGCTTCAAGTAATGAGCCTTTCCAAACCTTCAGTGTGAAAGAAAGAAAGTGTTACATAAAAATGGTGTGTAAAATAAAGATACGACACTGTATATGGAGTATCAGTATTAGTGGGTGCTGGTATGGGCCCAACATCAGTAGAAAAAGGATTAGTCTGATTCAGTCCTGTAATAAATCTAGTTTGAAAAGGCATACATACTTTGCGTGATGTAATATTGTTAGTTATTGTTAGTTTAAGCATGAGATTTTTGCTTTTAAAACAACATGCTCCAATTAAAATACCTCATTCATGATATTCAAGTATTTTTATAGAAAAAAGGATCAGATCTATTAATAAAGTGATCAAAAAAAGCATAACTTAAAAAGCATGTTTAGTCTGTGGTTTGTACAGCAAGCATTCTAAACAGCTATCTTACTGTTGCAAGAAAATGTAAGTGAGCTCTTCATAATTACAATGACAGTCCACATGTTTTTAGTAATCAATGGAGAAATCCAGGTCATTCCGAGTGGTCACTTATTTTTTCCTTGCAACTGTTTCTCATTCAGCTGAAGTCAATGTGAAGAGAAAAGTATTCTCTTATGGTAATAACTAATCTTGCCAATACACCAATAGTACATTTACATTACATATTGCACAGCGATGGCAAATTGACTCACTCACATAAGGTTTGCAGCTAAAGGTTTAATTTATTTACTACAAAGAGATTTTAATTAAGTCAGTTTTGATTTCATTTAATCAGCTTTCTTAGTATTTTTTACTTAACTGAAATTTTGTGGAGTAAGACTTAAGTCAGAGTCTCCAACTTTAGTCCATATCTCTAAACTCTGTCCATATTGTTGTGGCATCGGCCTGTAAAGAGGCCAAGCCGGCTGGGAAACCAATTGTGAGGCCAGAATCACACACACACACAGACAAGTGTGCTGAGTTTGATTTACACATTTTAATCTAACTAAATAATCTCAACTGTAAACTTTACTACAATCAGACCTGCGTTAGCTTAGAGAAACCCAGTCCCTTTTGAAGCTCTCCAGAGTCAGAGTCTCCCTTTACTGGCTGAGTGAGTCTGCTCCTTCCCCAAAACAGTTTCAGCTGTCCTTCATTAATGGAAAGAGCACTTGTGCATGGCCATTGTGGTGGAAGCTTTCCCTCTCAGTTGCCACAGTAAAAACCCCAGTATGCTGGATTCCGAGGGTGATTAAAAGTCCATATACAGCTGGCTGCAATATCCAGTGAGAGTTGGGAATTAAGAAAACACTTTGGCTATATTGTCTACTGGTGAACTGCGTCCGCAATGAGCTGTTTAGTCCACTGAGAATCTGAATGTGTGCACATTTACCTTACGAAAAGCAAACTCACAGGACTTACAAGAGATGTTTTTATAGTAGAACAATAATAGGGAAGAGGAAAGGGGACAACTCAAAGCATGATGGTGACCTTGAGTAGGTAAGACCTGTGTGGAGAGCCTAATGCAGGCAATGAAGGTGAAGCTCAAGTGACCCCTTGCTTTTGAAAAACAGGAAGGTTCAGCCAGAAAGTCTTCTTATGATAGATGGTCAGCCACATGTTTGGCTTATGATAGCTTAGGTAAGCCTTCACACACCAACACACTCTGCTCTGTAAGCTCTGCTGATGTTTCTTAAGCACCATACAATCTGTTTTGGGGTATAAAACCCTGTAGAACCACTATATTAATCACACTGTAACCTACCACCCAATTACTAGACAATAAGAACTAAGAACTCAATGACCAGCAGAGAGTCAGACTTTGCTAAAGGACACAACAATGGCAGCTTAGTACATTTACATTTATGGCATTTAGCAGACGCTCTTATCCAGAGCGCCTTACAGAAGTGGGTCAATGTAGCGTTAGGAGTCTTGCCCAAGGACTCTTACTGGTGTAGTGCAGCATAGTCACCCAGACCAGGAATCGAACCCCAGTCTCCCACATGGTGTGGTAGCTCAGTGGCAGGTAGTGGTGTTATCTGTTGCGCCACACCAACCAACAGACCCTGTATTAATAACCCAGCGCCCTAACCACTGAGACAGTAACTGAAGACCTTTAAAGTATAGTGTGTCTATAAAGTTGACCTGTTTTGTACAGATTATCACAATCATCTGTTCATGAGTATTTTTTCTACTGCTGGCCTTTAACAGGTAGAAAGTTTCTAAACTGAACATACCTTTGTTGTACATGTTGGTGGGGACCTGCACCACGCTGAGGCTCAGATTAACAGACAGATTGTTGAAATGGTCATTGGGCTGCAGGATGAACTCTCCTCCAAGCTCCACGTTGTTCCCGTCCTCATCCAGCTCGTTAATGAGCACAGCGTTAAAATATTCATACTGGGGGAAAGACATGAAAAAAGCAGGTTAGTTGAGTATGACATTCACATTTTTCTACTGAACCACATGGAGAAACACGCTGAAACAGTTTGACTGGGTAACAACTACATTATGTATTTTATTCCAGGTTGAAATATTCCATTGTAGTCGACTGTCCGGCTCTTAAACTCCGTCTCAGTGGGGTGTGTTCCTATGTAGGCCAAAACTGCAACAGATTTAAATAAGGAGAACGAAGCAGCATATTCCACAGCACACCTGGCCTTCCAGAATAGCACAGCGCATTGCTGAATCACTCTGAGCTAGCAAAAGAAGCTGATGCTGAATCAGCAAATGCCACAGTCCAATACACACCATTACACATTCATTACACACACTGTGACCTTAAAGAACACGCTTGGTAATACACACAGAAGCAAATGCTCCCTCCAAGCACACACACAAACACACACACACACACACACACACATACATATAGCTCTGCTCCACCCAATTCCCTTGCAGTGCCTCTATATTTTTAGCACTGCGTATACTGGAGAAGCTATTAATAAATCATTCAGCAGTTTTAAATATAGATCACCACTCTCTCGCTCCACCCCACCAACATCTCCAGTTTCTAGTCACTGCTACAGCACAAAACAGACCATCTGAAGACTGCAAAGCCTTGTCATAAAAAGGAGACATTTTCATCCCAGACCTGAAGCAGGAAGCCTGTGAAGTGACTATAAAGGAGTAATTTCATTGTTTCTCTATTACAGCGGACTGATGTACCACTGACTGACAGTTAAAGGCATTGTGTGGAATCTACATGGATTCTTCCAAAGAATATGACCATGGTAAACTAATGTGGTAAAGTTTTATTTAAACCAAATAGCTATTTGGCTATTTGGTTTAAATAAAACTTTATCACATTACTTGACCATGGCCAAGCCAGTTCATCTGACATTACTGGCCAAAGTAAGTCACCACAGTAGCCAGTAGTAGTAGCCACTGATAGACTTAGTTAGTCCATTACAATGTTGATGAATCAATTAATGCAGTGTTGTAATTAGTCTGGGTATAATTAAATGTTTTATATTAGACACAAACAATGTTTGTTCAACAAATTAACAAAACTAACCTAAAGCACCTTTTCATTTTCTAAATTCTATTAATAAAAAGGAGGACTTTCATCAAGGGCAAAGCAACATCTGTACCGAATATCGATAGGAGAGAGTGCACAGAAACAGTCCGGTTATCAGCCATGTCAGGCACGCAGTGTTCTAAAGCATGCTCAGCACACGTGAAACTGCAATAACCGTGCGCTTTCATCTTTCCGCATGAACATACAAAAACAGTTTTAGCTCCTCCACCCTGGAGATCAATTTCCAAACACTCTGTCTGCAGCCACTTAAAACCTGATTTTTTAGTGTGGGCAGGTGGCCAAAACGCTGGTGTAATGAGCAAGTCTGTGTGCATCAGTGTAATTCAGCTTCTCACCATGTAACTTTTGCCATTTTCTGCCATTGATGCAGGTGTGTTTTCTATGAGATCCTCAAGCACCCTTACACTTGTGCTTCCGTGCCTTTTAGATGACCTTCGAGCCATCTTTCATTCAAACAGTTAATAAATGTAATTATATATTTAGGAATTATAGTCATGTTTTACATAGTCTTTCCATTTTCACAGGCTCAAAAGTAATTGGTCAGTTTACTGATAAGCTGTTTTATGGTACTAGGAAGTAAGCCTCATTATTTCAAGAGTAATGTTATGGAAACTCTCTATATAATAAGGTCCAAAGAGGTGTCAAAGCAAGTAAAGGAGGCTTTGGATCTGGATCATTAGGCTGAAAACAAAACAAAACAAACCTCTCAGAGAGCGCAGAAAGCTTTTGGCCAAATCAAAAATGACGAGCTCAGCAACATCAAAAGGCCAAAAAGACCACAGAAGACAACCTAAGTCAGTAACACTCTTAAAGAGGTAGGAGTTTCATTGTCAAAGCCTCATCAAGGGACACCTTAATGAAGGTAAATACAGAGGGTCTACTTCAAGATGCACACCACTGGTAACACTCAAGAACAAAATGGCCAGATTAGACATTTACATTTATGGCATTTAGCTGACGCTCTTATCCAGAGCGACTTACAAGGTTACTCATATTACAGAGGGGGCCAATGGAGCATTAGGAGTCTTGCCCAAGGACTCTTATTGGTGTAGCGCAGCATGATCACGCAGACCGGGAATTGAACCCCAGTCTCCACATGGTGTGGTAGCTCAGTGGCAGGTAGTGATATTATCTGTTGCGCCACACCAACCACCACAGACATGTGAAGCAAGATGTTTTGGAGAGATGAAACCAAGATTAAAGTGTACCAAAATTATGTGAAGAGTACAGTATTGAAAAGAAAGGAAATGCTCATGATTCAAAACATGCTACATCATCTGTCAAACATAGTGGAGGCAGGTGTTAGGGAATGTGCATGTGGTATGGCTACCAAGGTCACTGGTATCTACTGATGGTATACTGTATAGCTTAGATTCAGTCAAATGTTGTCCAAATAATGCTAAAAATGTCTTAGGGAAAATATGCTAGAGTATGTTACTTGACCTTAACCCAATCAAGCCAGAAACGAGAAGAAAGACCCATACACAAGCAGCAACTGAGGGTGTCTGCAGTAAAGTAAGGCTGGAGCAACTTGTTGATGTAAACAATCATAGATTGCGTAAATACGTCGATTTGCACAACGCATTGCAAAGATGGCTACACCCACTGAAAATAGTACAGAAGTGTGCGGTTTTGGACCCACAGGTGGATTTCTCATGTTACACTTAGGTATTTTCTGTTACAAAATAAGGTCATGAATTGTTGCATATTCTTAAAGAAAATACTTATACTCTAAAATATTAAGAGATGTGTAATATGATTACTACACTCAAAATTAGACATGAGAACTAGTAGTTGTTAAAAAATAGTTGTTACATGCTCTGCTGTTCTAGTGTGAAGGCCTGGCACAGCATCTCAGGGAAGGACATTTTCTGCTGTTTTCAGGCAATCATTGACTGTAAAGGATTTGCATCTTTGTATTACAAAACTAAAATATGCATGATTTATATTTGTTAGCCTGTACAATTACTTTTGAGCCAGTAATATGAATGAAGTATTTTAAACCGGATCTGTAATTTGCCAATGGTTCAAATCCATTAAAATCCACTGAGGTTGTGTACAAAATCACAAAGTGTCACTTTTGGACATAAATGGGCTTGACTTTGCTTCACCAAATTCCACTCCTCCAGTCATCTGAAGCAAATGACAAGCTGAAATGTCATCCACCCACCTAATTCATAACACAATTCACAGTTTTTTGTTTGTTAGTTTGTTCCATATCATCAGCCTAATTAATGATGTTAATTGGTTGTTGCCTTCCCAACATTTAGCATGTAACAGATTGAGCCGTTTCAGGTTGTAGGATATAGTATTGCCTGAACTGCCAATTTTTGCCGAGGTTATGCCAGCATTATAATCTCGTAACTGATTAAAGTTTTTTTTTTTTTTTTTCCCTGAAACCGTTGTGTTTATTAACAACCTGCTTTCGTTCGCTCACAGTAACACCTTTTCCTGTGTCCTCTGGCTAACCTTGCTAACCTTCCCTAGCATGAATCAGATATGCACTTCGCCCCTTGTGGGATCACACACCCTCCATGTAACCTCCTCTCCCTTTTATCCTTCACTCTACTCCCTTCATCATCTGAGTTAAGCAGGAAGCACACCAATATAGCCATCAATTATGGCCTGGACAATGCAGCTCGTATATCAGTGTAATTAATCTGTGTTGATTGGCCTGGTTATTAGCTCTTTATCAAAGGCCTTTCAAGACAGCCAGGCACAAGGTGAAGGAGCTTCGAGGCCAAAGTCTTAGAATTCTCTTGTAAAACAAAACATTAGAACTTTGTGGCTTTATAGTGTACTCGCTGTAAACCTTTCCAACATTTGGACTTCTTGACATAATTTCTATGCAAAAAAAATTTTACTATTCTGGCTTCACTTCAGTATTACAATGAAGGCACCTTTTGTACTTTTTCAAACCTATGTAATTATTAAAAAGTCTCACATTTTGCATGCAAGCATTACAAAGAGAGTGAGAAATTGTTTGAAAAGGAAATTAAAAAGCCAGCTCCTCGGGGCACAACACGGTTTGTTATCCTCACAACCATGTAATGTTAAAAATACAGTAAAGAAAATAATTATGGAACAGGAATTAAAAATCAAGGCGACCATTCATTTTCGAGAAGGAACCAGGCTTCCTTTTGGAGACAGCTCAGCCCTGAGGATAAGTCACCATCAAACACAATTCTTTAAGTTTCCATACAGAACATGCTGATGCTATGCTACGACACAAATGTTCCACAGCTGTGTACATACAGCATCAGTGAGCCCACTCAAGCATCAAGTGACATTTGGTGAACAGATGCTCACTATATGGAGCAGCAAAGCTAGATATGGCACTAGCTCTTAATACATATGTCTGTGTGCAGTACAGGATAATAATGATTTTGAATAAAGAAGCCAAATTCCCAATTTAATTACGGAATTTGTGAGGAAAGAGTCTCAATTTGTGCCGTGGGTTTCGTATTTGCTGAACTGTGAGAACAGCTTTAGATGTCAATCTTACAGAAATAAAAGAGTGGTATGGGTTTAACAGCACAACACTGTTAATCATAAGATTCAATTATTTGAAAATTCACAAAGTCAGTCAGACAGAAATGCATGTGAGAAAAAATCCTGACTTCTTTAATCGAAATTAAACCTACACCCCATGGGCTGCCAGAATCAGTGGATAAGTTAGGCATTTGACCATCACTTTTTAAATGAGTCCAGACCACTTCGAAAAAATCCTTCACAACCGCACCCACCTTAGGCCGAAAAGACCCAACCAGAAACTCAGCAGCAGAACCAATTGAAAATTCTGTCTGGGGTAGAACTTTTCCCAAACAGTGAAATTTGTTTAATCCAGTAAATGTTTTTTACTGTGGTGTCAAACTTGCATTTGGTCACAGTTTATGTAATTTAACCCCTTTAACCACTAGCATACATGATCCCACCAGTGAGATTTTCGGTGGCTGGCCCCTGGTTGGTATGGTCCCACTGGTGGAATAGGAATGTTCAGCTTCGGATGTGACACAACAATCTGCTTAAATTTCACTAGTTCCTCTAACCTGCTTCCCCCCCCAGCACACAGCGTGTCTCAACAGCACTGCCAAAACAAAGCAACAGCTGAGTTAATCAACATAAGTTTACCAGTCATACACTTGCTCATTTTAAGCACTGTTTGCTCGTTTAAGCGGCAAAGTGAATCTAAAATGCTAGCTAAACTGTGTGCTTGTTTAAACTCAAGATAAACTCAGCTGATGTATTTCTAAAACTCCTCTTAAAAGTGAATTACCTCATCACAGAACCTCATGACCTAAATTCAGTGAGGGTTTAAAACTGTAAACAAAGATGACTGCCTTCACGATTCTCTAGCACGATTCTCTAACTGAAATTTACTGATTCACTTTAAATGGTGCAGAAGTTAGAGATGCCAGAATGAAACTGCAGCACTGTTTTAAGGTGGAATATCAGCTTTATGCTGTGAGATAAGGCAAATGTCGCAAACTTTATGTTGTTTATATCTTTAAAATGAGGGTTCTTTTGAACATATTCATGATCTGGTCTTGTCTGCACAGTCTGCACCCCACTGCGCTAGTACCAGAAGAACTCACTGTGTGCAGACCATCACATACAGGCAGAACAAACTTGCAAGTATTCATTTGTGCTACCTTACTAGGATGCTGTGATGTCCTTCAGAGCCTGTTTATACTTGGCATTAATATGCGTTTTGTGTACAGATAGTATCTAGATTCTGTTTACACTTGTCACTAAAATGCATCCCCAGTGGGACCAGATACGATACGATTTTTTGTAAAAAGAAAGGGTTTGGAGGAACCATGAAGGTTTTACAACACAGTGGAAAAAGAGATGGTTCTTGCATTCCTGTAACAGCTCTAACAGAAAATGTGAAGGACTATTTAAACTGCAAGGGACCAAACTCTGTAATACTGGTACATCTACCAGTAAATAAGTGCAAGTGCACACAAATGCACACAGAGAGTGAGAGAGTATGGAATCCAATCACAGAAAATGCATTACTTTTACATCTGTACTAAATGTGGACTCCACCTATGACTGCCTCTTAATGTGGTTTGAGTGATGAGGGGGTGTTTACGCCTGGCACCTAAATCGGAACATGATCCGATACATAATATGAACATGCACGCTAATGCCAGTTGTAAACAGGCTCCTCGAGATTTCAGCTAGTAAAGCCTGCGTGCAAAACCTAGTGAAGCCAACAGGGTTATAAATATATTTATTTGGATACTGTAACACATATATGACTGAGACTGAATGTAGTGAAGTTAGTTATAGCTGGTGAGTCTTATATGTACTTATATTTAAATATATATTTTTTTAATGGCAGTGTAACCACACCTCTTTTGTCAGTGTGATGCCACATCTGCTTTAAATTGTCTTCACAAACATCTCCTCACTTTAATCCTGTCATGTATTATGTTAAGCCAGGCATACCCTACACAATTTTGTAACCTGATTTTACCCTGGATTTGCCTCTTCTGGCCAATTTTCACAACCCCACGCGAATTTCCAGCTCTGGACTTTGATCAAAGCTGACGGACGCTGTGTGATCTCCTGGTGAGAGAGAGGGAAGGAGTAAATCTTTATTCTTCTGGTTTAGCTCTGGGCTGATTAGAGGTTTTCCAATATTTTCACTCAAGTCCTAAAGGCAAATGCATATAATGTCAAAAGGCATATACAGCGGACCATGGAGATGGAGGAGCTGCTTACTGAACACGGGGCAAATAAGTGAATGTCTACAATATATAGAGCAGAACATCAAGACACTCCTATAATTTCAGCTGCCAGTTTAAATGAAGGCAACTGATTACTGTATATTATTTTATTGTGTGATTTACTAATGAGACTAGAGCTGTGGGACAGGAGGACATTATTGGATAATAGAAACTTAGTTGGTGCTTGTTTTCACAGACTTTGATGTACAAACAATTAAACTGCATTAGATATCATAATTAACAGAATGTCAATGTACACTGTCATGTCATTTTTTTTAATGCGCTGTATATCCTTAGCGGAGAGGAAAAATACAACTATTTTGATACTCACTTATGTGAATTACAATTGGCAAATAATTGATCAATCATTTTCATGTTTGGGGAAAAAAGAACTTGAACATCAAGGGCATGTCTAGATATCCTCCTCACTGTCCTCAAATGCTTAATTTTACTTAGGGTAAATAGAGGCAAATCTTATTACAGATCAAACAGTGTTATGCTATGGAGGATAGCTGCTTCAACAAGAATTTTAAATAAAAAAAAACTTGTGATACCTTCTTTGACTGACGTTAAGAGTAAGACACAAGCTTTCCGTTTTCCAAATCTGAGTTGTGTGGTGAACTCCCAGCTTTCCTCTTCCTCCCTCTCTCTCACCCCATGGAGACCGGCATGCTTAATCAAAGCTTATTATCACCTTAAAGACCTCATTGTGCTCTGCATAACAGATCAATACAGCACTGAGGCAGAGCTAGCTCTCCCAGCTGCTTTCTCTTCTTCAGGCCTTCATAACTGCAATTCATGGCATCCAGCACGCATCCACAGCTCTATCAGTACAGTTATGATATGATGAATTATGTGACTTGAACTGCCAATCAAAGATCATTGTAATTCTACCAAGAGTTTGGCTCTATTTGTAAATGACTGTGTGTTTGTATGGCATGTTTTGCAGGAAATAACATACAGCTGTGATCCTCACACTCAAACGTGGGATGTCATGTGATATATTGTTATCGGTTATTATACTGTTATAATTTATTGATGCAATTTGAAATATTGCTGATATTTGATGCAAAATATTCCATTCTAGAGAAACTTCAGTCATGACTGCTGACAGTGAAGGTGATAGGAACCAGACATCTGAAGACTTTAATGTCTCTAAAAGCTATATTACAGTAAAAGAAATGGTTACAAATACATAGAAATGGTGACAAGAAATGGTTACAAATGCGCTGTCTCCCAGCAGAGGCAGTGTCTTACAGTGCTGACATGTTACCATTTTATCATGATCAATGTTACATAGAAACAGTCAGAAGACTCAGAAGAAGAGTGTTGGGTTGCTATTTTTTAGGGATTATTGTGTTGTAGACACTGTGACTTCTGGCTCCTATCACTACTACTGTAAAGCAAATCTGTTTATTCTGAATGACTTTGTTTACAACCAAAAATATGCATCAATTTTTGAAGCATCGACAGAATTTTTCCTGCAGAATTGTTCATTTCAGAAGCCTGAAATATGGGGCTCCGAGTGGTTTAGCAGTCTAATGCACTACTACTTTGGCCTGGGGATCACAAGTTCGAATCCCAAGCCATGTCGCTTTGCCATCAGTGGTCGGAATCCAAGAAAGCACAAAAAAGACATGCTGGCCAGCACAGGCATCAGACCTGGCGCTTTCCTCCCGACTATGTCGGCTTTAGTGGCAATTAAAAAACAGGTGGTGGCAAAATAGGCACCATGTTTACAGGTCCTCACCCTCCTAGTGTTGGATAACACACTACCTAGAGCTAGGAAGAGCTACGAATGGGTGGGTACCAAATTGGGGGAAAAAAAATAATTCAGCAAACAAATTTAAAACTGATATATTCCCCTTAAAACCAGGTCAGAATGTACTTGAATACATGACTTATTTTTAAGAATTTGAGCACTATGGATTTTGCATGGATTTATCTTTTATAGTTTTTCTCTATTGATAAACACATTTAACAAAACTAGAATCTACTTAATCCTCATTGTCACCTTCTCAGCCCATTACCACAGCGCTTTCACATATGTTTCACACAGTCTGCTGGAAAACGGTGTGAAACATAAGGCAACAACAGCTGATAATTCATCATTTGAAGTACCTTCAGAAACTCTGTGAAGCACATATGCTTGATGGTTTAATCAGTTGTCATCCATATATGACACAACAAAAATCATCCAGGCATCTGTAAGCATGGATCAAACACTGCATGCAATAGGGTTAATGTGATGATATGTAAAGTTGATTTATTCAATGAAAAATGCAATGACTGCTATTGTATGACAGCTGTAACAGATTACACAAGTTTTATTTTATTTTTATTACGTGTTGATTGAAAAAAATACTTTTTTACAGTTACACATCACACAATCAATTAATGACTGAAAGAACAAAACTTTTTAAAACTTTTAAAAATAAAATAATGGTTCAGTTAACTAGTATGTCTGTGGGAGGTAGAAAGAGAAAGATGAGAGAGAAAAGAAAGAACATGTGTCAGTGTTTTATCTGCAATATCCATCCATATGTCTCAGCTGAAGGTGAAATATGCCTCTGGACTAAAGGTCAAAAACATCTAAGACAACAGCAGCTCATGCCCTTTCAGACCAGCACTGCAGACAGCATAATCTAATCTGATTAACTCTGCGTGCTCAGGCACACAAACCCATAAGCTCCCAAAAGCTGACCTTTAGTTTAAGGGAGACTTGTAAAATATTAAATAATGTGAATATATTTGTTTACAACTATTGACAAGCTAACCTGAAAGCATTTCTCAAAATTGACCTTTGGAAGTGGAGTTTAAAGACAAGTCCCGTATTCTAGACTAGAAGTAAATTATAAGAAGCAAGTTACTGCTGGAATACTTCTTGAGTAAAGAAGAGGTGCATTTAGCTCACGTCAAGAAGTGTTCACTGGGTTTATATCTAAGCAAATCCATGGAAACCAACTAGCAATTACTTTACTAGAAACACTACAGCTACCACCTGAAATACCAGGGAATCCAACAACCTCTAGGCAACACCATAACATCACAGCACTTACTTGGGGTACCATAGCAACTGCCTAGGAACCATCTGGCAATATCCTAGTGTAGAACACTTTCCAGAATACCATCTCCTGCCACACTTAGCAGGGGGTGGGGCCCCGGGTACCTCTCTTTAAAAGATAGCAATTTGGTCAAGATAAGGTCAGGATCTCTGAGTACAACTCAGAAGCCGCTTTCACATATGAACACCGGAGAATTAGGTCCAGACCGGTCCGGAGTTACCCTTTCACACATGTAGCGTACAGCCAGAGATTTTCTGTGTGAGACTCGTTCTCACTATAGGAAATGTTTCATGAGGTTTAGACAAAGGGGCGTCACCTGTGTAGCAAATGCAGGAGGCAAGGTAGGACGTAAAAAGTATGCTGTAGTGACAGCAGTGTTTTGTGTACAGTGCATCTAAGATGTGTGAAGAAGGCCACCAACTCATCCATAATACTGTCATCAACACACCCATTGTAAACTCTGACCCAGACTTTTTACTACGGAGCTGACAGGATAAAGTCTGGGTAATCCAAACATTTGTGATCATAAATACAGCTCCTCCAGGTAATACCCGAAAAAGTTCTGGGTTACCATGTATGTCTGAAAGGGGCTAAAAAAGGATTCTCTCCCTTGCTCTCTTGCTTTCCTTTTCTATAGTTCTTCTTTTCTGTTATACTCTACAGGTCGTTGTAGGTACTAATTATCCATGATGATTGCCTCTTTTATCATTATCTAACTTTATTATACAACTTTGGCAATTGTGTCCCATTAATAAATCCATCTGTGTGACCCTAATCCAACATTAAGTTTAATCTACTGTTTTGTATTGCTGATTATTCCAAACAGTGAAGAGCATAAGCATTTTTTTGCACAAGCATTTGCACTAATAACTTTACTACCTCACTGGACTCTATTTATCGCACATTGCACAACTTGCACACTACAGTCATTATTTATTATCCTCTGTCTGTACTGTGTTGTCTGTCCGCACTTGTTTGTTTGTGTTGCACTTGTGTTTTGTATGCACTGTCTATGTTGCACCATGGTCCTGGAGGAACGTTGTTTCGTTTCACTGTGTACTCTGTATGTAGTTGAAATGACAATAAACCCACTTGACTTGACTTGACTATGCTAACTCCTAAAAATGTTCTTCGGTTATGCATGTCTGAAATGCATAATTTATATCATTTTGTCTTTATGGAGTCTGGCTAAATTAATCAATATCTTCAGGCATTTAGTCATTGCGGGTCCCAGTATCCGTCGTTGGACTGGGCTTTCGGAGTAGGGGATACAGAGAGAAAAAAAAACTATAGCAACTCCATAGCAATCATCTAGCAACCACTTAGCAATACCACAGCAACCACCAGGGATACCATAGCAACAACCTAGCAACCACATAGCAACACCACAACAACCATCTAGTAATACCATAGCAAAAACATTTTTAGTAGCCATGTGACAGCAGCAGCTACTTGGAAGCGTGAAGCACTTAAGCTGCACAACCAATCTGCATTTTCTTCAGGAAATGCACTTTTCTGTCTTTTACTTCTGAGTTAAATGCCTAATGTTGCTGTTAATGGCTGTAATAGCAAGTTACCAAATACCCTGCTGTACAGTGTGTTTATCACCCAGCCGTTGTAAATAGTAAAGTCATATAGATCTAGTGTAATTTTAAACTTTTGAAACTCAAACAATCAAAAAAAAAACAACAACAAAGGTTATGATATCTGAGCAACACTTGGGTCCCTAGGACCCCGATTTGAAAAAAACAACATTAACACAAACTTAAACTCACAGGATATGGATGCAAACAAAAGAAAAGTCTTTTTCCACAATAATCAAAGGGGGGGAAAAAGGGGGAGATCAACATCCTGTCTATAATCACCAGCCATTCATCCTGATTAAAGAAAACAAACCCCATCCTAATAGACACACTTACTGACAAATTTCTAAATAAATAAATGAATGAATAATGGGGGTTTAAGTGGAGAAAAAGAAATGGCAAATTGTAAAAGGGTCAGGTGAGACACAGGAAATGTTAACTGAAGGGTGAAAAAATGCTAAGCCTCAAAAGAGACATTCTGTTTTGATGACTTTACTATCATTTATCATGTATTCTCATGTGTTTTCTTAACTCTGGTCTTTATTTTGAGGAAGGAAATATCAAAACGATAAGCTCTGATATAACTATTTAAAGAGGTGGCACAAAGCATACAATTAACTAGTGGTGTAATGGATCACAAAACCCAATTTTTAAACTATGGATCAGATCATTTTCCAAATCAGCAAAAACTAAACAAGTGATACAAATACAGTAAGACAGTAATTTAAAAAAAAAATAGTTTAATTTAAATTTTGTGTTACTTGATCTATTACACCACTCCAATTTACTCTACTCTTCTTCAACGTGATGTAGCATTTTTTCCCATGTTTGCATGTGGGCATATATATTCTGCCGGTTTTCTCCCAATTTTTAGTCATATCCAATTCCATCACATGATGCTATCTGAGCTAGGAAGGTTAAGGTTGTGCTTCCTTTGAGTCACATTGAGTCAGCCACTGCATCCTTTTAAACTGCCACTAACACAACATGACTGGACAGCTGAAAAGTGCTTGGAGGAGAATACTAACTGCCAATTCTGTAAAGTCAGCTAACAGACACCCACACTGGCTAGCATTTCACTGACGATAAGGAGAGAGCAAGGCCTATGGACCCTTTTTCACACTCCACTGCCGCAAATAAACATGTAAAATCACATCCGGTTAGCCTCCCACACCCAGGCGCTTTACATGTTTCTAATATCTCAGCAGTAATATGAGAATTTAGGAAAACAGAAACGTTTGAGTATATCAATATCCAAGCTTAACCATATATCAAGCATGGAATTCAGTAAGCCTATTAGATAGCATCTTTAGAAACCAGAAAATGCCATCCCAATTTTTCAATTTACATAAATATAAATATGATGTCTCAAAGCTCTCTATGTTCCAGTATCAAAATAAACAAATATTATTCAATCCTACCTAATAATACCAATGAACACATTTATTTATCGGGGGGGGGGGGGTGATGTTCTCTTCCATATCCGGGCTGTTAACATCTGTTCCAAGCTATGCTTTTAAAAAAACAGATTCTCTAATCTTGGGCTTCAGAAAGTTATTCCCAAGAGAAACAGCAGGGTACAGCACAACCCCTTTGAATGAATCAAACGGTAAATGTTTTTTGAACATCGTCATTAGCAAAATGAAGACATGAACACCGGCTGGTCTACCTTAGCAAAGCGTACAACTGTAGTGTATGGTAAAAGAGGTAATAAGAAATCTTTTTTTTATTGTATTTAATTTTACTCGCCATGTACAGGTTTGTAACACTAAATCAAATAATAACAGTAAGCTAAGGGTGCATAATGCTAGCGCACATCAATGAGTAGCACAACTCAACAGAACAAAATTGAGACCCACTGCTTTCGAATTGCCTGGATCCATTCAGAGATTAGGGGCACTTGAAAACGTATGAAAACCAAGGTATGGCAGGTTTTAAGTTGTGGCACTGAGGAACACAGCAAAATGCATTAAAGCTGGACTATGCCATATGTTTTGGTTCCAGAAAATGAAATTACCTGCTAACAGAAACCATTAAAAGTGAGAACCCGGAAATGTGAAAGGGGTCCATTGTGCTCTCTGGGACTCCTGGCCAATAGATGGCTGTTGCATCACCGTGGACAGGGAAAATGATCTCCTGACATTCTCACAGTTTTTCTCCAGGCTTATTGTTCAGTGCTTAATCTAAAGGCAAATCCCAGTTGAAATGAAGTTCTGTATGTTTGTATGTATTGTTTTTCTGTACAATGTCAATGTGTGTTCTTACATTACTGTGTAGATTAAAGCACCCCATAATTTTAAGGTCAAAACAGAGTTTGGAATAAAAATAATAAATTAATAGATTTTTAGCTCTGCGAAGGACCTCAAACCGCCACAACAACTGACCAGACAAAAGCATGCTAGCATTTTCCACTGTAGCACACCTTCCAGTAACAGTCTTAATGTAGCATTTGTATGTGTTGTGCTATGAATTGCATTGTTGCACATTTTAAAATGCAAGTCGTTCTCATTAATATAACAGTGTCATGTGACTGGAAACTGTTGTGATAGGTGCTACAATGTTTTATGTTGTGATAGTTTATGTCACATGTCCATTCAAATTAGCATGTTAGTTACTCACTAAAAGATGTTCTGACAGTGAGAAATGTAAGTTTATACAACAAATGTGTGGAAGTATATACAACAAATAAACTAGCTAGTTACATCAGTTAATTTGTAAAATGTTCTGTTCAAAGTCAAAGGTACTTTTTTATTGATGACACTATGTTGATGAAATGATATGATTTGATGAATGATTTGTAATTGCATCTTTTTTACCTACTGCTTGCACAAGATTAAACTGGTTGAAATGTGTGTGTTCCTGGCTACAATATCAATTCTGTTTCAGTTATTTTCTTTTTGAACTTTTTTTCACCTCATTTAAATCAACGGGCCAATTTACTTTGCCTGGATATGTTACTAAAATATACCCAGGCAAAGATATCCACAAAACACCATAAAAAGATTATAGGGAGGGACAGAGGCATGTTCATAGTGACCCAGCGTATTCAGGGGTATAATGAATGTGTAATGTAATCTGCAAGATCGACCTCATCTACAATTAACCTCGCTCAAACTGCAGACATTTAGCTCCCATCAAATCCACGAGAGCAGAACTAACAGGCTGTAACAGGCAGTGTCAATAAAGGAACCAAGACCAGGACTTTTGTAGAGCAGATAAGAATAAAACAACTGGCTCCATCTAGCCAAAACTTTCATTTTGCTCAATTCTGATATTGGTTTTATAATTCACAAGTTAGACCAAATAATAGTGTCGGCATGTGCAAAAAATGTAATGTAATGAACTCTTGAAATCAGTAAGGGCTAACGATTAGTTCTTTTTAATGGAAAGAGGTTCCTCAGCCAAGCTGCCACACGTTGTTCTCTGTCACACTTCCTCACAAAAAGGCAAACAGGCAGTACACTGTGCAAGTGAAAGAGGAATTCCCCCCGAACAGAATTAGATGAATGCACAACACTCTCAGAGTTCTGCTAAAGGGTACGTGTGAGTTTCATAAGTATACTTTAGAGAGTTTATAAAAGGAATCCAGAACTTCCCTCTCTGGTGAGTTATTAAGCCAGATATAAGACAGAACAGCACAAGGGAGAGCTGCAATTTATCACTGTCAACCAGAAGAAGAGCGAGGGAGAGCGGGGGCATGATGGAAGGAAGTAGAGGATAAGAAATGTCATTTTCTGCAGCAAGCCTTAAAAACAAAGGTGTTTTAAATGGTTACTATAGAAGAATCACTTTTGGTTCCCTGAAAAACTATTTTTTTTAGTACAAGGGTGAAAAACCTGTAAAAACCTTTACATCAACTGAATTTGTTTGTACATTTTTTTTCCATCCATCCATGTTGGTACTGCCAATTAACCCACCCCTTCAATACTTCCGACACTAGTAGGTTTAAGACTTAACACTTCTCCTACGATCGATGCGAAGCCGGCTACTGGCTATTTTCGGCCGCCGACAGTGATGAGGGGAGCACCATCTACCCACCTGGAAAGAGCACTGCCAATTGTGCACTCCTGGACCGCTGAAGACAAAGCGTACAATTTTTTTTAAACCTTTACAATATATGTCATGCCCTGTTTATTCTAATATAGCAAGCTATCAGTTGCTAGGTTAGGAAAAACTAATCAAAATAAGTTTATCAGAATAAGTGTATGGAGATGAAGTAGATTAACTAGATGGTATTTCGTTTATCTTATACTGTAGGTTTATGTTAATACTTCTGACATTGAGCTGTGAAGGCGTTTTTCTACACTGAGTATATTATTCCAAACATTTTCAGCTTCTGGAATTAAATTAAAACACCACCACCCTCTCGTTGTCAGTGTTTTCTCGTTGTCTAAAGGACAACTGCTTATAGATGGTTGCTAGGAAGTGATTGGTTGAGAACAAGCAATTTATAAACAGTCAACTGATGTCCAACAAAACTACATATTTCTTTTAACTGTATTTTATTAAGCAGTTGCTTTAATGAACGTGCCCAACATGCATCAGATAGACTGGAAACAGGTGTCAGCTAAGCCATCCTAAACGCCAGTGCAGACGTTCAACCTCATTTAGGAAACCCTGGGATTAGGCAAGACTTTGAAAATCCATACAGCCACAGAAACTCCTCTCTCCTGCAGCATCGTGCTGCTTTCTGACATTTCGGATGGCCATGAAAATCCTACTTGGGGCTCCTGAAATCTGCCTGTAATTCCGCATTATAGAGGTGTGGAATTAAGTCCTGCCCTGCCAGGGAGAGAGAAAAACCCTATATGAGAGGGAATGACTGCCTCGAAAACCTCCTCAATCACAAATACTTATAGGCCTGAGAAGAAAAAGATGGAAAGAGGGACAGCGAGAAAAAATAAGACGAGAAAGAGAGGGAGAGAGAGAGAGACTGAGTCAAAGAGAAAAAGTTGGAGATCATGGATGGAGGAGTATGAAGTGTGATAGGAGCACAATGGCTGAAATAAAGCATTCTATGAGCACAGAAAGCAAGAGCACAGAGAAGAAAAACAAAGTAGACATGAAAGGAACCGAGAGAAACATCAGAGCAGAAAGCGAGGGAGCCGGAGAAAGGAGAACAAAAGGGAAGCCCACTTCTGCTGGCCACTGCTTGCTCTCTCCGGGACACCACTGCACTGGCGTGGAGTGTGCTTATGTGGTTAATTCGCAGACGACCGTCTCCAACTGTGAAAGAAGGACATCCACTAAATCACACTGGGACTGCTGGCTGCCATGTGCACATTTTTATGCATGGCTATTTGCATGAAGATTGGGGGGAGAGAGAGAGAGAGAGAGAGAGAGAGAGAGCAAGAGAGAGACAGTAGCAGAATAGATTATGAAGCCAATTCCACCAGGCTGAGAAGGAGCTCTGGTGTGAGCAGATAAGGAGCGGCTCTATCTCTCTTCGCTGCCAGCCAAATATGTATCCAACAACCACACACACACACATATACACGCATGCATACACACACACAAACAGATCTGGGCATGCCGCCGCTGAGGAGGCTTCACCCTACAGCAGGATTGCCGTTATTTTTAGGTACATGGGGTTGTTCTCAGTAATTACCTTCTTGTCTCCAGCGCCTACTCCCTAAATGCCAAATGCAGAGTCAGAAGCAGAAACCGCAGAGCAGAACTGGGTCGGAAGGTAGGCCACAAGTAAAGCAGCCAATCACACACAAGGAATCTCTTATCTTGTCATCAAGAAAGTCAAAGACACTGCGACTGAGGTATCCTGGAGCGAAACACTCAGCTCTGCCCACAATAAGACCCTTGTTAAGGTAGATTAACCAAATTAAACATTTGCTGGAGATTATTTTAGGTACATCACTTTAGATTAACTTAACTTTAATTCCAGTTAGTATGCTTTTGTTGTAGCCACACCGATTCCCTTCAAAAGCAGAGTGAGATTGAAACGTCCATCTGTGGATGGTATCACAACTATCACCCCCCTGCCATTGTTATTACTGTCATCAAGGGGTTCAATAGTCGTGTGCTTTCACTGTGGTCTGGAAGAGTAACTGTGCTGATTACAGTGGGAGCACCTGAGCCTTGCTACATTAAATCACTGGCTGTGTACTCAGACAAGATGCCACTCTGATTACTTGCTCCATTTTGGCCAGGTTATTACTGCCATAAAGCTTCCACTGCCACCAGCTGACTGGACTTTTGTCTGGAATTCCTGGAGCATCTTCTGTGATTTGGCCAATCAGGCAAGGGGCCAGTAAAGCCTTGTCCAATCGTTTTATGACACTTCCTGTGATCTGGAGCTGCGGTAGGGTAGGAATAGAACTCTTAATCAGAGTTTGATTAAGAAGCACAGGTTGAGATGCAAATAACATAATTTATAGTGATATGGTGTGAAATGGTGGACTTTTTTTTTACAGTGGTGGTAATTGGAACCAGATGCTATGTATATAGTTTAAAAATAGCTCAGAAAAGACCACACATGTGTTCTGAGTTTGCAGAAATTGTGCAATAGTGATAATTCTAAAAACAAAAAAGACAATCCTGCTTGTGCCACTCTGTCTTGCATGTATGAGAGAGTAAGTGAACCTTGAGCAGAACAGGTTTGTTACTAACTAGGCTTTGTGTGCCTTTATTTGGGTAAAGAACCTGTGAAGCCCACACTTCTATTCTCATTATCTTAAATGTAACAACATTTGCAAATTAGTTCTTGGAAAAGTCATTGACAAAGGTCCACTTACTTTTTCTAGCCTGCACTGTGGATGTTCATTTAATGTGCTCAATAAAAGTTTTCATAAGCATTAGCTTTCTTCTTATTACCCTCATCACTATCAAGTCTGACTCATTTCACTCTAAACCACTCTGGGAAACTTTATTTTTGTTAACCACTTCATCAAGAACATTCTCTAAAAAAAAAAATTGAAATTCCTATTATGATAATATGACAAAGAGATAGGAAAAACACTCTCAGTTGTCTGCTTGTGTCATTTTTGACCACCTGTGTATAAAAGGTATTTTCCTGATCCATGCCATGCCCTCTGTATTTGTGAGTGTGTGTGTGTGTGTGTGTGTGTGTGTGTGTGTGTGTGTGTGTGTGTGTGTAAATGCATTTTGAATGCATGCACATCCTCATGCATGCAAATGTCAGATGAAGCAGTTGTACGTGTGGATTCATTAGTACGTGGGAGTGTGTGTGTGCATGCAAGAGAGCCTGAAAAAGAGAAAGAGAGGGAAGGTGTGCTGAAACCAGTGCAAATGTGCGATACTCTCACCTCAGAATCATCCATATAATTAAGTGTAATTTTCTTTTCCAGGTCATCCCTTCAAATCTGGCAACAGTACATTGTCTTAATGTGTGTGCACGCACGTTTGTGTGTTAGTGTGCCCCAATATGCATGTGTACAAGTGCACATGCATCAACATGCTGATATGAAATATGGAAAAGAGGGTATTCCCCAAGGCAGTCTGAGAATAAAGTAATTTAAAGCCTCCATTTTGGCACATGAAGAGGATCTCAATAAGCAAATGGGCGCACATCTAAAAGAGACGATTATTAGCCAATAGACTGAAAGAGCCATGAGGGATATACACAAGCACTTCTTTTCATCTCCATGTTTCTAAAAGATGTTTCTCTCCTAATGCGAGTTGACAGGGGGACCCGTTCATTTTCAAATCAAAATGTCAAAACTTGATTCTCAAAGTCGAGGTTGCGTGCTTCAAACATGAAAACAGCTTGAGTGAAAAACATTTCTACACTAATGATACAATTCTGTGTATGAATGGCTTTTCCCACGCGTGCTGATGGACTCAACATTAGACATTTGTACTGTGTTTGAAAGCGATCTGTGCCATTTAGAGGTTGATAGGTCTGTACAAGTCCATTTTCTGCAGAGGCTTGACTGATTTAAGTGACTGCACTGTAGGCGAGAACTGTGTGCGATTTTAAACACTATAATATTGCCAGAGTGCTTTATGGGTAACTAAATACGGTGATACAGGATAGAGTAAAGCCAGAATGAGATGGAAGTAGCTGTCCATGGTGCTGCAACTTCAACCTAACACAGTTTAGAGAGATGCAGTACAAACATTCTTAAACATTCCAATAGCACGTTAGACTGATAATGTGATTGGACGGATAATAAATGAGCTCTTTTCTAACTGTCTGATTGGTTTTGTATTGTGCCAGAACCATTATTATTCTACAGAACCATTAAACAATATTTAGAGCTGAAACAATCATTCGAAATGTAAAAGAAAATAGGAGCTAAGCTGCGCGCATATATAAAGAGTTTGGACTGGGCAGTTAACAGTATATTTTGAAACAATATTTTAAAAAGGTAAGGACAATTCAGTTTTCCTTAATAGGGGCTCTTTAAATGCTTGATGATGCATGAAAATAGTATGTAAATAAACAATGTAAACAAAACAGTTACGAATGTCTGATTCAAGAAAAGAAAAAGGCAGGTTCATTTTAAACTAAAATTGTTTAGAGTTTACTTCAACACTAAAGGGGTTTAGCCTGCTGTTGCTATGGGTTCGTCTATATACAGATAGTTATTCCAACAAAAGCAGGATGAACTTTAATACTCTGCCAATGTCAAAAATCAGCATTACAGGAATCCAGTATTAAGACAGAAGATCAACAAATCAACCAAACAAAAGCATAAAAAACCCCAATGACCAAGCCAAAGGCGAGAGTGGCAAGGGAAAACTCCCTTAAGGCAGGAGGAAGAAACCTTGGGAGAATATTAAAAACTCACAAGGGGGGGACACATCCTCCTCTGGTCAAAACTACTTATAAATTATTGAAAAAAGTCACCTTATCACCATATAATACTGTTCTTCTACTGTTTTTCTACTAAGCATAATATTATTTAATTAATATAATAATAATCAAAGTAATTATGGTTAATGGTGGTAATAATAATATTAGCAAATAAAGACCATGTTTTGTCAATTTAGTGTACATATTGGTTTGCATACCACTGTAAATCAGGGTTCAGAGTGTTAGCGCTGAACACAAATACATTCAAAATGCATTAGATTTTAAGTTCTTTAGCTAAACCATGCCCAGATCCTAAATGTTTAGTTTCATGTGATGGATATTTTCCTCAAATATCCATAATGTGCTGTTCTCAGCTGGAATTGGAGGGAAGTTTCATATTTCCTTGAAAAAAATGTTTTCCCCACAGTTATAAGTCAGTGACAATAATCACTTTACTCTCATGCAGTGTAACCACTTTTGCAGTCTGTGTGAAAACACAGATCAGACTCTTGGCTGAAATTCTACTATTACTTTAATTAAACTAGGTCCAGTTGGACAATGGGCCATACAACAATGGATGAGGCCTCCCTTAACATCTGGCCACTGGCAGGGTCAAACGGAGTAAGTCTTGATTTCTTGGGTTTCTTCCCTGTTACCCAGGTAGACGGGCAAACCCAGAAAGGGGCTTGGTCCGGTAATTTTGTTACGTTGGTGACTCCACACCCCTTTAATAGTTCCTTGATGCTGAGCTTGCGTCATGCTTTTCTAAAGGTGCTGCCACCTGCTGGCTGGCAAGGAATCTACAGAGTGTGAACTTAGACCTTAGAACTTAAAACTGTGAGTTATCAAAAGTAACTGAAAGTTTTTAGTGACTTACTGAAAATGGCAAAGCCAAGCACTTACTGACTGTGCATGCCTATGAATAAGTGGTGTTGCTATGGTGAACTGCTGCCGTTGCCATAGTAATTGAGGGATGTCGCTCACCTGCAGGTTGGGGTCTTCCTCATGCTGCAGGTGGGCCTCTTCTGCTGCCTCTACCAAACGCTACAGTGAAAAAGACAGACAGAGAGATGAGACACAGTGAACGTAGGGAGGGAGGCAGAGACAGAGATGGAGGGAGGGAGAGAGAACATATAATTAGTCACACATATTTAAAAGGGTTTATGACTCATAGCACATTTACAACACTCTTCTTTATGTTTCAAAAAAAGTTGAAGACACCTTCATGCAATCTACAATGCTTCTTTTTAGACTTTTTTCAGAGGTGACATTGCACACTTGCCCCTATACACACACAGGTCTTCATACAAGAACAAGGTGGTTTGGTTCATGTGAGGTCGGGAGCACAAAGTGTAGACAGCTCTAATCTTGCTCATTTCCACCTTTCTTTTCTTCTCAGCTTCATTTTCTCAAATCTATTTCTCTCTATCCCGCTTCCCCTGCTTGGAGGAAAGCAGATTATTACTTCATTCTATCTCAATCAGCTGACAAAGAAAAGTATGAATGTAAAATGGGACTATAGAAACCATCTCCCTCTTTTTCTTTTTTCTTCTATTGTCTCCCACACACCATTTAAATGCATAGCAAAACTAACTACACTGGCCAAAACACATCCATTCTTATTCATTCTTCTCCATAATGTCCTTTTCCCCATACCCATACAGACAAGTTTTAAAATGAAATGATAAAAACATTAAAATGAGAACTGAAATCAATCAGTACAACTACAGCTTAAAGCAGCATTACACTCAAATTAACCATTCTTGCTCCAGGACTCCCCCTCCAGTCAGGAAGTGTATTTTGTACTTTAAGCCACCCAAAAAAGACATGCTTTACACATGCATTTCTGCACAAGCTGAGAGATACAGTCACTGTCACTGAAAGTCACTGAAAGTAAAAAACTGATGTGGTAGACGAATATTACAGAATTGAACACAAACATGACTTGGGTTACAGGGTTGCAGTTCTTGTGTTGTCCACACAACATTTAAGTGAATCTCTATTAAATGCAACTGAAATCTAGGCTGAATGTATAGGACTGTCTATTGAATGTAGCCCTACACCTAACCCTAAAGATAACCTTGACCCTAACCTATTAGGTTTAGGGTTGATTCAAGGTTAAAGTCAAGGTTAGCTTTAGGGTTAGGTGTATTTAAGGGTTAGGGCTGCATTTAATAGCCAGTCATTTACATTCAGCTTAGAGTTCAGTCGCATTAAATAGATATAGATATTATTTATTTTATAGCATTTAACAGACATTCAGTTGAATGTCAGGTGAGCATCTACAAGGCATCTACAATGGATCATATTAAAGTAATACCAAAATGCTAATGTTTTTTGCCCATGGTTGAGCTGTTTTATTCATGGCAACAGTATATTCTGCTTCAGTCTTTGGTATTCTAGCTACCAATAAGTGCTGTTGCGTGTATGTGTGTCTCAGAGAACACAGAAGGTCAAGTAGACCTGATATACAATTAACAGAGAAAAATAGCTGCGTTAGTATTGTCGAGTGAAATGTGAGATGGAGACATAGACAAAGAGAGTGAGAGAGAAAGAGAAAAAGGGGCGGAAACAGACACACAGCAGTAACAGTGCTACACCACGCAACATGAGCACAGTTTGATAAAGTTACAGCAGTGATGGTAATCCGTGCAGTGCTCCCTCTCTTCTGCTGTAGCGTTTTACACATATCCCCTTCTTCAACACTGATATGTTATTATGCTAAGGTATATTAAATAGCAAGATTCTGTGCCAAAATGGACAGACTACAACAAGGAAAAGCACACAATAAAAAATACACTTGCAAAATAAATTACAATAACAATCCTTAAAACAAACACAATCATTTTTTAAATCAAATGCAACCATAACTTAGATCCATTGACTTACTTTCATCAATAGCATCCAGATAGACAGGCTTCACATAAACTGCATGCTCGTGTTGCGCTGATAGCTGTAACTTTTCTGTTACATTACACCAGATCAGCCTATTAGTGTGTATACATGTATATTTATTTATTTTTTTATTTTAATTTTTTTTTTTTTGGCAGGGTGGTATTCTGTTATACCGCTAATAGCCGGGCTGATAACAGGATTTGTAACTGCTTAAACTAATTAAAAAGAAATATCAGGTGGGTGCCAACGGGCTGAGCAGTCTAATTCAGAACCAATATGGCATGGGGGTTTAAGACTTTTGCCATCAGTGCCCAGAGTCCGAGAGAGCACAATTAGCCATGCTCTCTTTGGGTGGGTACATGGGGCCCTCTCCCCTCATCATTCTTAAGCATGGTTGGCCAGCACAGGCATCTGTTGGCTAGTGCGGTGGAGCTAGGGACCCAGTGCTTTCTTCTAAATGTGTCAGCTGCCTGGAAATGCCACACACTCGTGTGTGAGAGCTCTTGCTGAAAGAAACGCTGAAGTGGATAAGATAAAAAGAAGGAGCAGCATTTTCAAAGGTCTGACTGGCTGCAGTCTTACTCACTGGCTAAATGCCAGCAACCTTGCATTGAGTATTGTTGAGTGTGTTTGGGCAAGAGATAAGACTGTCAACATAAACATTTAACTGAGCTATGACAGCATTTTTTTCCAGAAAACACAAACTCTGGACCTTTGACACCCGTTAAAAATGGTCACCTCAGTTTAGTTTTCCAGTTAAGTGCCTGACAAATCCATAGTCCAATCACAGGCAGGGTTGAGCTTTTAGTTCTCCTCTACTCAGGATTTCTAATTTACATGTCAGCAAGTGAGGTTTCCCTGTAGGGCTTCATTTTAGTTTGTCAGATTTTATTTATATCTGAGGAGCACATAAAAAGCTTTCCTGGGGTTGCTTCATCCTCCTCCTAAAGCCGAACTAATACTGTTATAAAACTGTAAACTATTAATTAGATCATTGCAACTTTCCCAAGTACTGTAATAATAGAAACAACGCTTGCAATGGCTGCAATCCTTTTTATGAAATATCAGGTTTCACCCATTTATCAACCAAAAACAATTCATCAGGTAACACTTAACATTAGGGATCACAAGTTAATAATGAAGTAGCTGGTAATAAGCTACTGATTATCTATTGCTGACAAATTAACTATTCGTAACCTTTAGTTATGACATAGTAACTGTAAAAGTACTTTAGCCTTTAGCAATTGAGTATGCTGTTAACTGTTATTTCATACCATATTTTCTTCTTAACTGTGTCCTACTAGATACCAACTTCAGTACAAATCAACTTTAAACTGTTTCGAAATGTATAATTAGACTTAACCAATACTTTTGGGTCTGTGTACTTTTTGGTCATTGTTTTTTCATTTCAATATTTTATTTAGTACAAAAGGAGATCAATCACAATCCCATGACATACTTAACATTTTCAAATTTGAAAACAATAGAAAACGGTAGCAAGACCTGGAGTTCTTTTATTTTATACAAGATGTATCTTGCTTTTGCTTGGTAAGAAATGTAAATAATGTAAATAAAAATGTATAAACCCTTTCCGTTCCATAATGGTGCAACAGTAAGTGAACGTCTTTCAGAATAATTAAAAGTTAAATTAAAAAATCATTATCTTTTACTTCATGTATATATCATTTCTGGCAAAGAAAGTGAATAAGGACATTTCTTAACCTATTATGAAACGAAAAGCAAACAACACTTTTTCATTTTTTAATTTCTGGTTTTAAAATAAAAAAAAGACCAAAAAGTACAGAGACTCTTCATTTACTGGTCACTTATGGGTCACCTCCACACATACACATGCTCTCTCATGTTTATTTGCATCATATTACATTGCATTAATTGCCATTTTATTTGTCCCTCCTGGTATATATTATAATCTTAACTCCTGACTAGTGAGTCTATCATTGAGACATGACTAGTTACTTACGCATTGTCGTAATATCTTAATAGCTATCTATTTCAAGTAAACTGGAAAATACTTTTACTGTACATAGACACTTTGCTGACCCAGTCAATATGCTGAAAACATTTTGCTTTAAATTTACAAATAAAATGTTACTCTAACACAATTCTTGTCCTGTGCACTATATTTGCACTTTTTGCCAAATAGTTACTGTTTCTTGTTTTATTTCTATTTATGTGCAACCACTTGTCACATGTAAATCATGTAAATTCAAAGCACAGTTTTTCTGTGTAGACGAAGAAAAAAAAATGCTAAAGCATGGGAACACATTCTTCAATTATTTAGCAATGTAATATTTAGCAGTTAGTACACACTCAGTGAGAAAAGCAGCTTTAAACTAACGACAAACTACACTACCATCCATTTACCTGCACAATGACACTATTTTACTAACTGCTAAGTATTTCATCAGTTACTTATTATTGCTTAACCTTGCAATTCATATATAAATAATTGTTAATCCTAACATAATCAGTTAACACAACTAATCATTTATCTGTGACCTTTAATGTGAACTTTTACCAATGATTACACACTATGTGTATTATTCCCTACAAGGACTTCTGTACAAACTGGTGGGGCTATATTCTTTGGTAATAGAAGTTTCTAATTAAACTTGCGGCCTGTTGACGGGCCATAGGCAGTTAAAAGGGGTTGCGTTTTTACAGCCTGCAAAAGCACCTTTTAATTCTGTCCCCTAAAGATGAAATGTCAGCACTGCTACTGGTCTACATGTGTGCATGACAAAGCATTTCACTTGCTGATTCAAAACATTTGGGCCTTTTAACCTTGAGCTTTTTGATGATGATGAATAATTTACTTATACACGAACAGCAACAACTCAAAAGATAGACTCGAATTTTGTATGTGTGTTTAAATGATATATATGTGAACAGTCAGTTCAACATCTTGGTGCTAGATATCACAGCATGCCTTCAAAAGTCAGATATGTTGTGGCGGCACAAGGGGACCTACATAATAATAGGCAGATGATGCTGATGTTACGGCTGATCAGTGTGTGTGTATATATATATATATATAGGTGTTTAAAAAATCAGCAGCCCTGTTTCTAATTCTCTCAGCCTAGCGCAACACACACTTCCATGTCAGTGCATTGCTGAGAATGACCCACCACCCAAATAATGCCTGTTCTGTGGTGGTCCTGTGGAACATTTTTTACTGTTTGACATACTTTGAAGCTGGCAGTTGTTCTTTACATTAATTTCATGATGAATGATTTGGAATAAAATCACATTATTTACCTTTGAAAGTTAAGATGACAAATAAAAACTGTTTTTCCTGATTTTCAGAAGGCTTAAAGTTTTAACATTTCTTTCATATTTTAAGAAATATGTAATATTTTCCTCAACTCCAATGACAGCAAAACACACTAACTTTACAATCTGTGTCATGAAATAACCACCTGTGTAGACATGTGTGTTTGGGCATTGGCAGTGACAGCCCCCAGACTGGCTGTCTTGTGGACAAAAACACATCCCAGTGAGCCATGCTGGCATTAGCACAATAGCCACAGGCAGGACATTTCAGCCAACAAAAAGAGACAGCCAAGAATTAGTAAATATCCATCTCGCATTCATCACTGACTAGCATAAGCCTGGTTATGCTGCTCCAGTGTAGCCCTGCACTGCTTGTTTTCATATTATGCCAAGAACACGATATTATTGCACACCTCCATATAATCATAATGGTGGTTTCTCCTGTACTAGGCCACCCAGGTGCTTGTTCAGTCCCATGTCATCTAAAGATTTGACTTCTGTATCTCCTTCCTGGCTGGTCTTCATGTGCATGCACTCAGGCCCTTTAACTGATCCACAACGTAGTAAAACTCTTCTCTTCAATGTTCTTAAATTCATGCAGCTGCCCAGATCTGCATTATCAGATCTAATATCCTGATAGCACTTATTTGGCCTCTACACGCCCCTTATAAATGCATCTTGGGATATCAACCATGGCAAACCTGTTGATGTCTCATCTGTGGAGGACTGGATAAGAGTCAGCCAGCAAACTTATGAAATTTGCCTCTTCAACATGCCAAACAGTGTACAAAGCACCAGGCCTTGTCCCCTGGCCAGCGGTTCTGGTTATCAACACAGGATTTGAACCTGAAACTTCTCTCAAAGAAGTTAAGTCCCCGTTTCATCAGAGCTTTTAAACTTTTGAAGCAGATATCGCCAGTCCCCTGCTGTTAAACCTAGTGACAGGTCATTTTTGACCCTTAAGACAACACAAGTGTTAAGGGACACAATGATTTTCTTGTTGCAAGATGTTAAATAGCTGATTCATGCTTTTGGATTTTTTTCCAACTACTACACTATTGTAATACTAACATGTATACAAATAAAATAAAAATAAACTAACTACATATTTCATCTGTTTTATGATCAGTACATTGGCTGCCTTAATTTAGAATTCTGAGCTCAAGTTAACTTTGTTTTACTGTTTTTAATGGATTAACACAGTCATATATTTCAGAATGCCTGACAGACTGTTACAAATCAGTCAGCTTTATTGAATGTTCTCAGAAGGGTTTAAAAGAGCTGGTTAAGCAGCATTTTATAACTTTATACCTATTAGTATTCAGCGGACACCTACCATTCTAATTTAGCTTGCTTTTTATTAGTCGATCGATTTTAAAATATTGCTTATTTCATATTTATTTATAATTCTGTTCCATTTATTTGACTGTTATTTGACATTACAAACCACATTACAATGGTGATTTGATGCTCAAAATATGTTTTGTGTTTTGTCTGAAGTGTCTTTATGAAGAGTTTTCTCTAGTCGTTCCCCACACCTGAATTGTTCATGATAAACATCATCAGCTGAATCTCTTTCTGCTTTAATGTACAGGTGTGGCATCTGTCAAGGATGGGAATGTGTATCTTTTTTATCAAAAGGTAATGTACACTTAATACAACAAAACCAAACAAGGGACACAAACACACATAGATGCCTTCTAACCGACATGCCGGAAACCCACAAGCACGGCAGACAGTTCAGACGCCCTTGCTGCTTTTGCTGCAGTGCAACTCAGAACTGCGGATGGTTTAAACTCCCATGTTTGAACAGTAATTATAAATTGCATGCCTATTGTCCATCATACAAACTACATAACAGTCAACAGTCAACACTGCACCTTTTTTCAAATATTCACCTTGTTTGAGCATTTTCAGCCAAATCACTGGGCAAAATTTCAGTGCATCCCTGCTTAAAATGAATGGATTTTTATTTGTTATTTAAAACAAGAAAACAAATGAACGGGACTGTCACATTTTGATCATTTTATCGTTTTAACCAACAAATAAAAACATTTAACCAGTTATCCAACCACCACTAAGGGCCAGGTAACAGACCGAGGTAACAGACATAGACAAGTCTAAACATATTCCTTTTTAAAGGCTTTATTTCTACTTCCTATTACATACAGGCTTGTCGTGACAGCTGAAATGACATTATACTAGAAACGTCTTTTATATACAGTGAGAAAAGTAGTGAGAAATATGTGACAAGATATTTTCCCATAACTATAACTCTTCTTGTGCCTGCATCATCTCACTTTCTGCCAGTCCCTAGTTTGACAGAGATTATATGCTATTTCTAAGACATGACAGGCAAGTCTTCAGCTACGATAAGCTCTTACCACTGCCATTGAATCTCTATTTCTCTGGCTTTCATTTTTCTGTGGTGCTGTCTTCTACCCTACAGAAACAAGTGTGCAGAGCAGTGTACCACCCACTATCCTTTTTTCTTTTAGTAACTCCTTCGCCACCTCTCTCTTTCTTTCTGTTTCTCCACATCACAAGTTTTTTTAGTGCTGAACGGCTTCCAGCGAAAAGGCAATCACTGTTCTTCAAGCTTCATGGTCACAGCGTAGGGCCGATGTTAAACAGTCTGCCTTTTTTGTTTCACTCTCTTTCTTTCTTTCTTCCTCCCTCACTACCACCTTTCTTCTGAAACATAAGGAACCCACTGTGATTTGGCCTAACCATCAGAGAGTCCTCCTTATTTCGTTCCTATAAAACCTTTTTAACCTCTATGCCTATAGAAAAACTGCTCAGTTTTATTCACTAAATCTCCCTTTTGTTGGATTATTGACAGCAAGCTTGCATTTCACCATGCTAAGCAGAAAAGGCTGTTCTGCAGATGCTCTAAGCAGCATGTTTCAGAAGTTAAAGCAACTGACCTTAAAATTGACATGTATTATTAATGTGATCAAAAAAAAGTATAAAAAAGCAAAAGCAAGAGAGAGGGTAGAGTATGCATGATTGACTGAAATGCGTCCAGAAACAAGAAGGAAACTCCCCCAAGAAGCAGGAGGATAAAAAAAGGGTTTAAAAGGTTTGTGCTGCCTCTTAAAGATACAGAAACACTTAAACTACAGCAATCAGAATTGAGAGTGCAGAAGAGATTGCAGTGAACAACAGGCGCAAGATACACAACAACAGGGACATCATTTGAACATCAGAGTTCTTTGCCTTATAAGGTGATGAATGCAGTGCAATCTCCAGACTGCTGATTGATCGGCATTGATCCTGGCACACATAGGACAAGCGCCACACACAGCAATATAAGACTAGGACAATAAAAAAAAGAAAAAAAAGGCTTGTACCAGGTACCAGCACTGTGTGCATGTGGCCCGGGCTAAGCCTGGGTCCTGGGGGGCCACAGAGTCCTGACTCATCACACACACACTCAGCGACAGCAATTTATACTGTTCAAGCCAGGGTCTGGTATAGCTGCAGCATAGGCAGAATGCAGAATGTGCACCCTGAACACCATAAACATGTGTAGTCAGGACAGGTGTGTGGATACATTTAAAACTGAGGACAGGAGTCAGTATTCATTCATGGATGTTCATTTTACATATCAATGTTGTTCTGCAAAGACTTTGTAGCTGTACAGGAACAGGCCAAAGACCTTCTTAACTTCAAGGTCAATGTAAAAATATTATATTCCAAGTCATTTTGGAGCATTTCTATTGGTCCATTCATTATGACATTTCAACACAATGTAAATAACAACTGCCCAATTTAATTATGTAAAAAAAAATAAAACAGCATATTTTTTTGCAAGATGACATACTTTATTATTTTAATTCTGCAAATCAATAGAAGACGAGCATTCCTCGATGAGTTGGCTGACATCAGACATGCACAAGCACATGCGTACACTTTATCACAAAAACACAACACTGCCTCAGAGTTAAGTAGCTGTAAAATGATCTGATATCTATCAGACAAAAAATGGTAATTTGATCTCATTTTTAATTTGAAAGATAACGACACGGCTTCAAAGAGAAGATTAACATAATTTGCTAATTTCTCTCTGATTTATGGTCAGGTCTCCTCACCCAAACTTTAACCTCAGAGTTTATAAAAGGAAACAGTCTGGCATTAGAGCATTAGACAGGATTCAAGTTTATGCCCAAATGTCGGTAGAACGGAGCATTTTCACAGTAGTTTAGTTTTTTACCAGGCAAGTAAAGACGGAATGGGAGTAATGTTATATCTTCCTAAACAAACATTTTAGGAAGAGTGAAAAGTTTAAATTGTCCTTTTCTGACATTTCACCTAAAAACTGCTCCAAAACGGCTGCATCATGTTTACAGAGAGGCTCTAAGCTAACCCTAAGCTAAAGTTTTACTCTTTCCCAAACTTTCTGTTCCACCTTAAATAATGCAGCAGTGACGTTCTGCTGTTGAAATGTACACAATGTCACTGAAGCACAATTTAAGCTGGAATGGAGAGTTAGAATTACTTTTGTGTTTTTGGCTGCTAACTGGTAACATCACCACGTTTATCGGTAAAAATAAAGCTCTTCTTTGTTTTGCTCACAGGTATAACATCAGAAATTACTGTCTAGGAAAGTTTTCAAAAGCAAAGTATGTCTGCAGCTTTTAAGTATGTCTGTTAAAGATAGGAACTGGATCGGAACTTTACAAGCTGATACCCAATTCATTAAAAATGGCTGGTTTCGCCTTCGATCCCAAGTCATTGGGGACATCCTTATACAAACCATTATATATAATATTGGTAATAGTAAAATAGTGATACATCTGAGATAAAACAAGCGTCTCAAGCATTGGGCAATGTATTTAAGTCAAAGAAAGTAAAGGCACACACCAACTAATGTTGATGAACACACAGCACAGTCTACAGATGGAAGTCATGCATTCTTTCTGTGCATGCATGAAAGGAAGTAATTCGCCATATCAGGAGCTGCAGTAGATGAAAATACAGTATGACTGTCTTGCAAGCTTTAGTTGTCCATGCTTAAGCTAAACCGAGTTTATGAATATAAAAAAGTAAACCACAATTAAAAGGATTTTAATTGAATGTGCATTAGCCAGAAAAAAATGTATGGTTGGCATTTGTGTGGTTGGATTATAATTATATGGGGAAAAATATATATTCAGAGCACCTATCACTTCACAATGCTAGCAGTGCTGGAAGGATAAAATCTAACATAATTTTGAACTGCCAATAATGCAATATCATTGGACAGCTGAACAGAACTGTCAATTTTGTTATGCCAACTAATATATGGGACAGTAAGCATCATGCTATATGATGGGGGCAAGTGTAAAGGTTCTCTTGAGAATACCATTTACTTGCTTTGGTTTCTTTTGTTTTTGTTCTTGGTCACCAATGCTGATCAGCATGCTCAATCAGCCAAAGCAGTGGCAGAACAAAACAGTGGCTGAATACAGCCGATGGCCACCAATGATCATAATAGCCTGGAGGCGTTTGACAACCAAGTTTTAAACTCTTCAGACATCTGGTTCCTGTTACCGCCTCTGGGAACAATACTGACTTTATGACTGGACCACAACTACCTTCAAGATGCATAAAAGACCTCTCTCTCATACACACAAGCATTCACTCATATATTAGTCACTTTCCGCACAGAGCATCGAAGATCTACTGAAAGCTAAGCTGATCACTACTATCAGTTTCATTCTGGGTAAGCACTTCTGTACAGCCAGTTTGATCAGGCCAAACAAACTTTTGCAAGCAGGTATATGCCTTGCATGGCCAATAACCGACCAGCCACTTCATTTAAACCACGTCTGTGTTTCTACATCATTGTTCATTTTATTAGCTCCACTTACCATATAGGAGCACTGTGCAGCTTAATAATTACAGACTGTAGTCCATCTGTCTCTCTGTATACTTGGTTAGCCTCCTTTAACTCTGTTCTTCAACGCCCAGGACCCTACAGGACCACCACACAGCAGGTATTATTGAGTGGGTCATTCTCAGCACTGCAGTGACACTGACATGGTGCTGACGTGTTAAGTGTGTGCTGCGCTGGTACGCGTGGATCAGACGTCAAGTTGTTGTTCCAAGACCTCCCATTCATATTTCAACCAGTGAGCGGTCTCCTCATTTATAACATCTCTGGTCAGACATATCCAAGAGTGGCAGAAATACACAGATGGCCCAAGACACCAGATTTACATATGGAATGCATCCTAATTACATCATGTATTTTTTTAAATCAGTAACCTATGTCCCATTCAACATTTCATAGAGCAGTCATGTTTGATGTTTATGAGACAGAATATGCATGCGCTGCACAAATGTCCATCACTTGTTATGATGCAATGTTTCAGAACCTAGTGTCTGAAAAGTCCTAGTCAGTTCACTATGTAGCAATTTGTATATAGTGAATAGTGAACGTGTCGAGTTAGCGAGTGTATCATTTAGAACAAAGCCAATCTCCAAAATGGCATCTTTAAAAAAGAAGGAAAAACATTCTTAACTTTCAATGGAGTCATTTTGGAGCATTTCTATTGCTCCATTCATCAGCGGGAGCGGTGTGTATATTTGCACTGAACCATCACAGTACGAACGTTAGAGTTTGGTGCATGTCCTACAGAGAAAACATGATACAGGGTTATAGACAAAGTGTCCGTGCAATAGACAAAGATTTATGAACATAATGAGGAATCAAATTTCATAAGCACTAGTTTCACCTGGAAACCTTAAGCTATAAGCAAATAATGTTAGGATTCCATGGTATAGTGGAAACTTTAGTAGATTATGTGTATCGCTATGGTGACAGCTGCTTTCTCTCATTCTCTCTCACTGGCTCACATATGTTCAGTTTTCTTTTTTAATTCTGTATCACTCACTGTTCTGTTTGCAAGTGAAACGACTGAAAATAAACAACACACAAGTATTTGGACAAGTTTATTTTGTGGACCCTGATTGACAGTTGTATGTGTACGGGAACACATCGAACATTCTAACGTTTACACACTGTACCGACCACAGCGGGGGGAACTATACGATGCCCCATGCCCATATAAGGAACTGGGGATTCCGGAAGTTGGCAGCGCTTGCATTTTGCGGCCGGCTTTCTTTGTTAAACTGACAATGAACACCTGGGACTGGGGCTTCATAAGTCAAGGCGATTCATGATCTTTCATGTTTGGTCAGATTTCCGTTGTTCACGTTTCCTTGTTTGCCCTGTTACTTAGGTCCTGTTTTGTTGTCACTGTTTGTAGCGTTCTCTGTTTTGATTCGAAGCTTTGCTCCGTAGTTCTCAGTTCAAGGTTCTGTTTTGTTTGGATCCGAAGCCCTGTTTCGTGGTTTATGTTCATGAATTTTGCTTTTTATTGTACCCCTGTCACCTCCCCTTAGTTCATGTTTGCCCAGTTCATGTATTCCCTGTTATACTGTTCAGAGCCCTCCCAGTCCCAGGTGTCCTACATTGCCCAGCCTGTGTTGTCAAGTTCTGTTTGTTATTTTTATGTTATGACCCTTAGATTGCTGTACCTCTGATTAGGCTGTTTGTGTTTCTTTGATTCCTTGCATTGATCATTAGAGTCTTGCATCGTCCAACCCTGCAAGTGTTTTTCTGTGTTCTCACTGCCACGCCTGACCCGGCATAACAGTATGTCTGTTCACAATAAATAAAAAGAAACCAAATCTTAGGCATTTGGGGGTCTTTGCCGATTTTATCCTGTTCCAAAAAATGTGTACCTAATTCATGCCAAATTCTGAGGTCCAAACCATAGTTTGAACCAAAGTAAAATTCCTGTGTACCGTTACACCCCTTACACATTACTACTCAATTAAAAAAAAAACTATTTTAAAAAATATTTACGCAAAATCAAAGTAAAAGTCCACCACAGCCTGCGTATTGTATATGGAAATACTGTAGATACTCCAAAGTTTTAGCAGTAACAGGAAATGTTCAATTTAAGCACAACGTTCGTAGGCTCCTACCAAGCAGCTTTGCTTCAGTTCACATCCTCTCTTCTGATGTCCTTGTGTATATTCCTGCAACACAGGTGCGTGCACACACACACTGATACATTCCCTGTTTGTCCATCCCTGTGGTTATCTCCAGTTTTTTTACACTGATCCCTTCTTTTTATCGCTTCCTACCACCTGCCGAGTGGAGTCGCACTCCATGATGACGATGGTGTGGATGTGTGTGTGTGTGTTGAAGCGGCAGTAGGGCATCTCTCTCTGTGGCACCCAAATACACACACACACACACACTCCAACAGAGAGGACTTCTCTTTCTCTTCTGTTTTTGAACACTCTTGCTAAGGTAAACTGGTGAATTATCATCAATACGCTATTTCTCCTCCTCGTTCTCTCACACAGAATAACCTCTTCTCTTAGTATAAATCAAATTACACTCTAATCATGAAAATACAGCAAGCCTTTCTTTCATGTGCTATAAACAGGAAACTGTTGCCTTTTGTAGTATTTGTGTTGTACATGGCTTGACTCAAGTAGGCCATAGCTCCATATTCTTTTCTTTCAATAGCTCCTCTTTCATTCCTGCTCTTTCATCTCTCATGTAGAGTTCTTGGGCCTCAGGCCGTTCTGAAGGAGGAACACAATTAAAGCACCCGTGCCAGCCACAGGGAGGCCATTTGAAGATGGACACATTCATGTCCCCCAGCTTAAATGCATTTTGGATGAAGCAGCATCTCCTTAGATATGTGCGGGTGTGTTCAGTGTGTGTAGCTGGACTATTAGACCATTGCTCCATTGTTCGCATCTGTCCTTACCTCTTGGGAGAGTAGCGATTACTCAGTCAATACCTACTATGGGTCTTTATTTAACTAGCACACACACACACACACACACACACACATACATACGCACATACAGAGTACAAAGTGGACAAAACAGCATATTCATTAATATGCCCACAACCCACATGACATATGTGACTACTGTACACACACTGATATACAACCCTGCAAACTCCACACATAAAACACACTGTTCAGTGCAGACTCAAATACTCAAATACACTCTCTCACACACACACACATACACACGCACACACAAATACACACAATCCAATTATGCCACCAGGAACATTTAACAACTGGCAGGCTACATTACCTGAGGCCATTTAAACACTTACACGCCGCTCTGTGATGAACGTAAAGCAACATCAAACGCAGCCCTTACACACTGACACAGCCCAGCTGCACAGAGGGGCAAAATGCATCTCAGATACACACTGAGTGAGAAGTACAGTGAGCAAGATCACAGTGCAAAAAAAAAAAACTGTAGAAAAAAAAACAGTGACATCAGCAGCAAACCTGGCAAATGTCAAAACAGCAAGACTTTTTGGTAGACACGGCTTTGTTTTCAGGAGTCAGTCCAGTCTGCGAGAAAAGCAAAGAGCATTGCCTGAAGTAATCTAGAACCAACACGTTTTTCTTTTTTTTTTTCATTTTAAGCAATAATAGTGTTTTCTTTAGCTTTTGAATTATTTTAGTTAAAAAAGGAAAGGAGCACCATGCAAATGAGCTCTCACTTTTACCACAGTCTCCAAGTTAGGGATGCGAGTTGTTTACAATCATTAGAAAAGGCCATTTTAAAGTTTTTAAATTTTATCAGAGGAAAAGCTCTCCTGCATTCTAACCACAAAATACAGTGGTAGGCTTGTCAAAGAAACAAGCCTGATGTATTCTGGAAACGATTCTTGTGGACCGATGAGGTAAATATAAAACATTTTGGCCAAGTTATGGCTAAGTTTGAATAAAAAAAAAAGTGCAGAACTGATTCATTAAAGAAAAGAACATGACTCCAACTGTTAAGCATGGGGTTGGATCGATCATGCTTCGGGCTTGTGCTGGAGTCAGAGACACAGGGATCATTTCAGTTTAAAGAAAAAAATAGATTCAATAAAATCCCAGGAAATTCTTGAAGTAAACATTACACTACCTGTACAAAAGCTAAGGATCACAAAATCATGGCTTTACAGCAGTATAATGACTCTAAACACGTCTCAAAATTCACAATGGACTACCTCCAGAAGCACAAGCTGAAGGTTTTGTCATTTTCCTCACAGTCCCCCGACCTAAACATCATCAAACATTTGTGAATAGACCTCAAAAGAGTACTGCACACAATATGGCTCAAGAATTTCTAAGAAGTAAAAGATTTCTGCAGGGATGAATGGGTGGAAATCCCCTTAACAAGAACGGAAAGACTCTTAGCTGACTATTTACAATATTGCAATATTTGCTAGTGTTACTAATGGTGCCCAAACATCAGGCTCTTTTACTATTTTGTTATTATAGTAAAAGATAACTAAAATACACTTACAATAAAGAATCTAGTAAGTTGCATATGGCACAAAATATTGCTTTCTTATTGTGTTTACAAGTGTGGTTATAACTTTCTGGCAGCCAAACCGTTGCAGGCCACTCTTTGGGCAGCACCTCATGATCCAAGGGGAAGATAGAAATGGTAGAATAAACAATAAACTCATCCCACAATTCATTTTGATTCACAACACTGCTTTCACTGCTAAACACTGACATCATGCACCTCAACTCCTGAAAACCCTTAGTCATTGTTATCAGTACTTCATTGTTGAGCTGCAGCTAAGAGCTAAAACAATACAATTTGGAATGACAATAAGTGTGAACTAAAGCTGAGAATCTGCATTTTACCCTCAAAATAATTGTTCAATTTCAATTCAGAGCCAAAATCCAGAGCCATGGTCCATATACTTATGGACTGTCCTGCATAAGCTTTACTATTACAATTCTTTATAACATTCATAGCTAATAGCTAACTGTTGCTAATTAGCTATATATTGTGATTGTTCACCAGATTTCTCCATAAATCAAAGATTCAACATGTCATGATATAAATAATTCCCTCTGTTTATCAAAGATTGGAGTAAAATTAATGATACTGGACAGATCTGCCTTAAATGACATAGACAATTTTGCAATGTGACTACTGCGAATGCACAAACTAGGATGACGATGCTGAACCAATATATTGTGCATCCTTACCTAAATACAGCCCTCGAAACAATTATGCATAGGTTAACCTGGGAAAATAACTTCAACCCTCTCTCCCTGAATCAGTGGAATGGATGTTGGCAGGAGCAAGTCAGAAAAAATACATTGAAATAATAATAATAATCAACAAAAAAAAAAAAATTATCAGCCAAGAAGGTTACATATGTATGAAGCGGTGAAAGATAGCTTTCTGACAAATCCCTTTAACCGTCAACAACAACAGCATCCTGTTCAGCATGAAGTTAAGTGTCTTTTTCACATACTGCTACCAAAGGGGCTAAACAGCTCATAATAGTGGTCATGTTTTCAAACTGTACACCATCCAGTGGGTAAAATTGTGTGAGTGAAGCAGTGTCACATTTTTTGGCAAAAAATACAGTTCCCATCTACAGACTGGAGAAGGCAGCTTTAGAAAAATGCTGACATCAACAGACCCACAGTATAAGTTGCTAAGCCATAAGTATTTAGGCTCAAGAAGCTCTGCCTGAATTGTATGCGCTCATATTCAGGGAGAAAATAAGCAAATGTCACTTATCTGGGTTAAAAACTGGCAACTGGACCATTTTTTTAAAATAATTTCTGTGTTGAAATTCAATGTTAGTGGACACACACTCATCCAAGTATAATCAGGGAGTTGCAGTAAAAGCATCTGTTTTTCTGGGCAGGCTTTACATTAGTGAGGTCAGGCCTTGCCATGTCCTCAGTGGTCATGACCTTGCCACTGTCCAGGAACATGGCTGCTGAACTGTCAGCTGCCCAGTACATGGCAGCTGTCTCAGTTGTGACATAGTATGCACCAGTTTTATCCCCTAACCTAATGGCTCCCAAGTTTTCTGCTTTGGCTACCCAGTCTGGCCATTCATTCCCTGCCCAGCTTCCTCTCCAGTTCCTTGCCCAGCCTGTATCTTAATTTGCTGTCCCCAGTCCAGTTCCTTTCCACACTTATGTATGTCTGTCTGTGCCAGTTTCCTTGTCCCTGTCCTGCTCACCATTTTTGTCCTGATCCCTTTCACCATGTCCATCCCTGTCCCATTTCCTGGCTCAGTCCCAGTCCTTGTTACTGCTATCATTCCAGTCCTGATCTCCATGCCTGTGCAGTCATCTGTCTTTCCTCATGATCATTCCATGTCCAGGCTGTTGTCCAGTCATCTGTCTTATTGCCCTTTCCCTGTACAGTCTCATGTCTAGTCATAACGCTCTGTCTCTGTTTGTTTTTGTTTTGTATTCATCCTTCTGGACACATCTAATATTTTCTTTCAGATTTTCAATGTCTTACAAACTATATGATATTATTGTGCAGGGTGAGCATTTTAGAATCTTCTGATTCATTCATCTGCCATAAAAACACTTATTTTGCCGAGAACATTGATTGAATAATATTGTAAGTTAGTGTTTACACCTGTATAGGCACATTTCTTACATTTTTGCATGTGTAAATATTACTGTTGGGCAGATGCTGTATATGATAATACACACATATTTGCACACAAATACACACTTACCTTCATTGCTTCCGCTTTTTTATGAAACATTTCCTCCATATTTTTTGCCAGTCTCTCCACTAGCTTGAGGCCATCAATTTCTTCAACCCTAACTGAATGCTCAAACTCTTTGTATTTCTGAAACAGAAAGAAACAGAGAACAAATAGCTCAGCAAAACACTTAAGGAATGCTTATAAGGAGCACTATTCAATGACTTATGGAATGTTGGATAACACGTGTATGAACTGTGTAACTTGCCAAACCAGGGAAACCACTGGTGAGGACTGAAAGCAATGAGTGTTGACAATGTTGAGAGGTTATATTCAGTTCAGAAGGATCAACATGATTCACACCTACCAATTCCTGTTAATTCCACTTGCACCAAAACCATTTCTAATATACACAGGTCTTTAACCATTGTTTAAGGTCAAGTAAAAACAAAAGATATTAGATATGGAACCATATTCATTGAGATTACAAAAACTAGCATGGACAGTTTTAGGCGTTTAACGTTGCCACTAAAGGCACATGCTTTAGTGTTTCAAAAATGTGAATGTTTAAAAGGCAAAAAGGAATTATTATTAGACATATTTGTGTAAAGATTTGAGTAAACCTCATTTAAATCAGAAATTCTGGTGACATTTCTTTCCTTGTTTTTCTTTTTCCAGTAATTTTGCGACAAATACTAACAAACAAAACAACCTGATAGATATATCAATATAACAGAACATTCTATTTATGTGGTTCTGTGGTTGTATATTATATTTAATTATTTAATATTTAATTAAGTTTCTTACATAAAAGAATAGTTCAGCAAGAAAAATAATTTCTATTATTTATGTGATGTGTGCTTTTGTAGTTTACCATGGGAGATGCTAGGCTAATGTTGCTTACAAACACTTGTCTTACAAACTTGACTTACAAACCAATTTCATCTCTGTAAATAAATATCAAAATCTTTATTTATTTGCTAAAAAAATTATTAAAATACTACATAAAAATAAAAAACAATTTAGTTCATCATCTGGATTTAAGCTAAAACTGAAACTACATTAGCACAATGTCCCACTTTGTAGTACTGGTTCACTTCTCAACTGGTTTCAGTTAACCAGTCAATGTCCTAAACCACATAACAGATCTGGATGCATTTTGAGAGATGTTATGCAGGTGCTATTGGTGACAGTCCAGTGTTTGTTAGCAACATTAGCCTAGCATCTCACATTCTAAAATGAAGAAGGAAATGTCAGATACCAAACGTATACTGGATGATAGTGTGCATATTGATATGTTAGTTGGATTTTTCTCTATTCCTTTAATATTAAAAAGAACTAAGGCAAAATACTAAGGCAGAAGGCAAAAGACTAAGGCAGCCTCTGTGGATGCTTCGCCTGCTGTCTTTGCCAAAGAACTGACACAAGACCGTGTTTTCCATGGAACCTGAAAATGCCTTAAGTGATGTTTCTGAAACCTGATGATGTGGTTTGAAGATGTATTAACCATGCTAAATACAATGTGCGAGGTATTATTGTATAATAGAACTACACCCTTTACCATGTCTAAAACCATGTTTCATAATGTCTTCAAATTAATTTTTTTAACACTGGTGGCTTTTACAGCGGTTAAGCACAGGCCTACTGTGAATAATTTAAGCTATAAAAGCAGGTTCATTTGTTGGCCACAGCATGATTTCATGTTGGTTATTTCATGGGTGGGGTGGGGGAAAACCACTGATGCACAGATGCATCTCAATGTGGATATGGATGATTCAGAATGAATTTGCATATGTCTACAAATGTTCTAAATGATAACTGATCATGTTGACAGAATGCTAAAGGCGAAACTCTGAAGTGCAGCTCTGGACAGTCTGTCGTGTTCATATAACAGAAACATAAGATGGACGAGCAAGAAATTCCTCTCCTCTTCCTCTGCATGGAATGCACCCACTGCATTTAAAGCTAGTATATAGAAGCACCAGCTCTGGTTGGCAATAACTACAACTACAACAAAAAGCACATTTTTCATTGCTGCCACCCAAAGAAGCATTGAGTAAACGATGTCAAAGCTCCCACTCAACTCAGAAAGAGCGAGACGAATAACAAACTCTCTCACAACTTTTATTGCCAAAAATCTGCCTCAGTGTTCAGTCGTTGAGAACCAAGGCTTTTGAGCCATTAACATTTACGGCATTAAGCTGACGCTCTTATCCAGAGCGACTTACAAAAGTGCTTCGCTATTTACCCAAGAATAACCTTAGCTAGTTTGAATAGACTAAAAATTCAAAGATACCTCTAAGCTTAAACACTACTTAACACAAGTCAATATGGAGACCACAATACTATATAATATTAAAATTTAATAATAATAATAATAATAATAATATGTATAATATAATATTTTCGGAAGAGGTGGTCCTCAGTCTGTTTTTGAAGACAGTGAGCGACTCTGCTGTTCAGACACCCAGGGGAAGTTCGTTCCACCACTTAGATGCCAGGACAGAAAAAAGTATGGACGCTTGTCTTCCGTGGATTTTGAGGGATGGCGGGTCAAGCCGAGCCACACTTGAAACTCGAAGGGCTCTTGGTGCGGCTTTTGACCGTTGCCATTAAGTACGGAGGGGCTGGTCCATTCTTGTCTTTGTAGGGCAGCGTCAGGGTTTTGAATCTGATGTGGCAACAGCTACAGGAAGCCCAGGAAGCCAGTGAAGAAAACGCAGCAGCGGAGTGACATGGCTGAACTTAGAAACATTAAAGTTATTTGCGCACTTTAGATCATAAATATAGCGTCCTGATAAAGCAATCAGTAAACTCTGCAACGAAACCAAAACCAAAGTCATGGAACCAATAAAGAAAATGGGTTGGATAGCTGGATAACATGTGATGCGTGAAAATCGTTTGCCACAGAATGTTGCACCTCCATAACTCTCCATTACTCTGATGGGTGGCAGCTAGGGGCTCATATGGTCCACATCAAGAGCCGTGAATGAGAGCCATGCAAGTGCAAATATGACTGAGCTGTTAAAGAAAGTAGCAGAGGAATGGCAGATTACTAGTTACATGTGAAATGCTATGCCTACATGCTAAAATGCAAATTGCATGCAAATTTAAAGGTATGTTCTAATGTACTTTAAACTCTGCAAACTAGTACAAATATAGGAAACCCTTCTATAAGCTGGCGCATCCAAACTTTCGCTGTAGATTTTTGTGTCTCTTGGTGGTTTTGGAGTTGCTTGTTCTTTTAAAAGAGGGAACAGATATATTGGCCAGTATCTCCAACACTGGAATCCTGCTATTTGCGACACACACACTAAAACATTACTTCGATGTATGTGTGTGTTGAGGATTCCAATTTAAGTCCCAGAGAAGAGAGTGAGGAAACAGAGTGAACGTGTGAGATAAAATAAGCGAGAGTAAAAGAAAGACGTGTGAGAGACAGAACAAAGAAGTGAGGCACTGATATGAGACATTTGCATTTGCTTCTTAGACAACAACATTCATCACTGCAACAGGCAAAGAATAAAAGAAACAAAAGAAAGGAAGAGCAACCCTCTTAACCTCTTTTCTTTCTCCAATCCTCTGTATGCTCAGTCCTCTTCCTCTTAACCATCGTCCTATCGTGTCCCTCTCTCTTGTCCCTCTTTTCACAACCGGTTTAGTCCGCTATTTCTCCTACTCTCTTTTTCTCTGCTTCCTAGAGCTGTCCTCTACAATCTTTCAGAGCTGCTCAAAAGTTTGGGCAGAAGAAAAGAAGAGCCTGACCCGTTACTCTTGACGACCTCTGTGGCCAATCGCGGTGACTGAGTGATGAATGTGCAGCAAATCGGAGCAACACAGCCGATGGCCCTGAGCCAATCGGGATGATTGATGGAAGGCTCTGTAGCCAATAGCGTCTGACAGGGATGAGACTGCTCTCTCTTAGTGCGAGGAGCCTTTAGGCCATGGTGAAGACATTGGAGATAATTGAAATGAAGTCTAAGAGTAGATAAAGGCAATAAAAAGACAGCTCTAGGGAGCAGCAGCCATTGTTCCTTTCAAACCAGCTTTGGTCTTTTGAGATTCACCTCAGAGAACACACGCGATTATCCTATCAAAATGGGCAATCAAGGGGGAGTATTAACTTTGCTTGCAATTTAAATGATTGGGCTGGTTAAAACAAAAACATTTGGGGCCAGTGGAAGCTTTTGTGGTCAGTTTCATGGTTGTAGTCATACCTGTCATACCTAGACATGTCTGTAATTCCCATTCTAATAAGGTAATAATAACGTGCCCTTATTTGTCACTGTACAGCGAAATGCTCCGCATTTAACCCATCTGTGGTAGTGAACACACACACAGCGGTGGGCAGCCAACTCCAGCTCCCGGGAGCAAAGAGGGTAAAGGGCCTTGCTCAAGGGCCCAACAGTGGCAGCTTGCCAAGCCCAGGAATCGAACCCACAACCCTGTCATCAATAGCCCGGCGCTCTAACCGCTGAGCCACCACTACCCGGCACCCCAGCTTCTGTACTACGTAACTATGTAAGCAGGCAGGACAATGCTCAATGTTTATCACCATTGCACGGAAGCACAAACACTCAAAATAGTGATTAAGAGCAGTGGGAACACAGAATCAGAGCACTGGGCAAGCACCTCAGTGCCCGAGAAGTAACTGGGGGTTAGGTGCCTTTGCTCAAGGACACCTTAGTCGTGAATGTTGAGGGAGGAGAAAGCACTGTTGACCCAGCAAGGCTGCCCCGTACATGTTCTTTTCATTTATCTCAACTTAGAAAGCCTAGTAGTGGCAGTCCAACAGTGGCAGCTTAGCGGACAGTAACTCGAAGCTCTAACCATGGAGCTCCCACTGCTACCACAACATTAACATGATAGACTCATTTAAGGAACATCATGTAGCAATTATACCTTAAAATATATTATTTTAATAGTACACTGATATGGATAGTGGCATAATAGTATGGTGGTGTTATACACCATAGTGGTGTTATAGTGTCGTCACTGACTTTGGTAGAGCTGACACGAGACCACTCATGAGAATTGTGTAACACTGCATGACATATATACACACATATTTGTGTAAAATCCTGTAATATTATTTTTCTGCATCAGTTCGTGGTTTTTTTACTTCTGATGTTGCCTTTGCCAGTTCTATACAGCAGTTCAAGAGGGGGAGCTCACAGTACCACTTATTTTCAGCAGCGATGTAAAGATGAATTACACTCCCCAACTGTAGGGGGAGCCCAGGAGCAGAAAACATCAATTGTTGCATAATGATCATTTAAGAATGGAATAAAAAGGCAGAGAGAGAGCAGCTATGAATAAACTAACAACTCTAGCTGGAATTAGCTAGAACCAAAACGATAAGGATATTTGACCTCAACCTCGTAATATTCTGCCATATCATTTACAAATTAAAAAAAACGCTGAATCTCAACATGTTCTTGTGCTTCGCTGTCGTGCCGTTGACTCAGTACTGGGAAAGACATTTTAGAATCCCATTTTTACACTTGGCACACCAGTAGTTCGTCTCACTAGAGCACACAGGCTTAGCATGTCCGCTACAAAAGATGCTGCATTTTTCGGTTAATGCAATTCCAACATATTTTCAGTAGGCTCCGAAACATGAGAAATAATCTCTTACTGTACCATTTTAAATGATCTAGTATTGTACTAGGCTTAAAGTACCAGTATAGTGCTCAACACAATCTGAGACACAAGCTTATGTCTCAGCAGCTACAGCATACTACAGTAAAATTAATAGAGCTCAAAAAGCCCCCCTCCAACATGCTCTCAGGCCGAGAGTCAATAAATGCGGCCACACGTGAACACGCGCCCAAGCTAATCATGGACATCGGCAGTGCATGTGGGGAACAATTAACTCCTTAATTAAAACACTGCTTTGATGAGAACACGACAGTAAAAGCACTCGAACAAGGCATGCTGAAATCTGCCACTTTGATGTTTGCTTGTCACCATATGTTCTAGGAAACAACAAAAAATAAAGACAGAGGGAGGTAAATGGGAAGGCAAATGAGGAGAAAGTGGGATGTACTCAGTTTGAAGAAGATGGAGGGCTTTGCTGAGAGCTCTAAACTAAAGCCAATCCTTTTCCTTTCCCCTTTAGTTTGTGCTTCTCCTTAACCCCCATATCATCCCCAAAGCCCTGCAAATCCACTAGAGCAGGCTCATCCGCTGCCCCAGGCCCAAACACAGCCTCAAAGGGGAACGAGGTGCCATTCTTCCTAATATGTGTGTGTGTGTGTGTGTGTGTGTGTGTGTGTGTGTGTGTGTGGGAATGTATGCACTGGTCCCAGAGGACAGGGCAGTTTAGCACTGTCCTGATGCTGGTTGCTCCCTGGTATGTTGGTAAGACACAGGGCTATGTGGGTAATCTTCAACACACAGGGCACACTGAAGCTGGCCATGAGATGTCCTGAGGCCCGCACTCTCACACAGCCAGGAGAGCATGACAGACAAAATGAGGCCTTGAGTAAAATTTGCTAACACACAAACATTGTCAGTTCTTACTGAACCATTTGCTCTGACACTGAGACTGTAAGGTTTCAGGCACACACAGGAAAAAAGCATGTATGTAAAAATTAAATTTATTAGAATTTATCACAAATTGAATTGATTAAAAATAATTGTTTATTTAAACGATTTACAAACTAGATTGGTATGTATCAGATGAATCAGCTACTTTGTCTTTGTTTTTTTACATCACTTTTGATGCATTTGAGTGCTCATCGGAAGGTTGTGTATACCTGATGGTTAACTACTAAATGCGACTTCACTCCATTCTGGTGCTTGTCGAAGACTGATATCTTCCACAAACATATCAAATGAAATAAAAATATCAAATGAAATAAACTCATATTGCAGTTAAGAGTATAATAACAAAGAAAGTTTAAAAACAAAATTCATACCGGATTCACAGGCAAGTTTGTTTAATTTTCATGTCATGATAAATGTCAAATCACCTACAATACCGCAATATACAATTTCACACTTTTAATTACCACTTTATTTACAGTTCAAGTGCAAATTTACAAATGGGTGAAGATATTGTACACTTTGCTAAAGTTTTTGTTGACTGTTTTCGCCACCTCACATAGTTTTTTTAAAGGCTTATTGCTAGATTCTCTTTACCAATGACAGCAGACACAGTGTCTGAACATAGACACAGTCCTCAAACTCTTATTTACACAAAAAATAATACAATACCAGCTCCTCCAATTATAATGATAACTAATATTGTGGTCATTTAAATAAATTGCTGAAATCATGTAAATAATAGCTCCGTCATTTTCTTTGATTGCACACCCTTGGAATGCCAGTTGGATAGATCATAACGTTAATTCTAAGTCTGATAAAGAATGCTGGGGTTCATGCAAATAGAGCAAAAAAGGGTATTTTCTGCCATTCTTCTCTGCAGATCCTCTTAAACTTGGATGGATAGGTGGTAAGTTGGGGACCATCTGTGAACAGTCATTTTCAGGTCTCTCCAGAGAAGTGTGATTGGGTCCAAGTCCAGGTCACTCAAGGACATTTACAGAGTTGTCCCTAAGCCACTCCTGTGTTGTCTTGGCTGTGTGCTTAGTGTCACTGTCTTGTTGGAATGTGAGGTCCTGAGCTCTCTGGACCAGGTTTTCATTAAGAGTATGTTTGCACTTTGCTACATTCAGCCTTTCCTCAAACCTGACCAGTCTCCCTGTCCCAACCGCTGAAAAACACTCAGCATAACGCTGCCACCACTGTGATTCACTGTAGGGATGAGCAGTGCCTGGTTTCCTCCAAAAATTACACTTCGAACTGAGGCCAAAAAGTTCAATCTTGGTTTTATCAGAGCAGAGAACCTTGTTTCTCACAGTCTGAGAGTCATTTAGGGGCTTTCATGTGTCTTTTACTGAGGAGAGGCTTCTGTCTGGCCACTCTGCCATAAAGCCCAGATTGGTGGAGTGCTGCAGTGATGGTTGACCTTCTGGAAGTTTCTCCTGTCTGCACACGGGATTTTTGGGTTCTTTGTCACCTCTCTTACCAAGCCTTGCTTTTACTTTTTTTTAGTTAGGCGGGGTAGCCAGCTTTAGGAAGAGGTCTGTTTGTTCTAAACTTTTCATGGAGGGCACTGTGCTCTTGGGAACTTTCAGTGCAGCAGAAATATGTTTGTCTTTTGAAATCATGTCCAGTCAATTACATTTACCACAGATGGACTCCAATCAAGTGGTAAAAACATCTTAAGGAAGATCAGAGAACCAGGAGATCACCAGAGCCGAACTGCAAGTGTGTTTGAAAAGTTTGTCTTTGTAACATTTTTAAACATATTGACATTTAATTCACTTTATTGAGCGATGTGTGTAAAAGTCTCCAACAATGCTAAAATGTCACCAGGCTTATTGCCAGGAGAGTTTTATGGATTAGAATTTCCATACTAGGCAGTAAAATTGTACCCCTATAGAATGTTCCCTGAAACTGCAATCACGCCTACATCCGACGCCTGTTGACTATGCCTCTATTATCACTGCACTTTGTAAACCCTGTGCCCCATAAGTATTTTCTAATCAGCAGACAGTCCTGTGAACAGCTTGTGTGATTAGCTATATCCTTAATGAAGTGAACGTTGAGTGTACTGAGTGTATACTGCAGCTACATTAAAGCACTACAACACAATTCAGTAGAAACTAGTGTGCACAAAATCTAAAGCTTTATGTTCATACAAATATCCTCTGAGACTCTCTTTTTTTGCCCTCTATCTCTTTCTATCCTCCTCTCACTCTCTCTCCCTTACACACACACACACACACACACATGTACGCACACACGAGGATGGTACAGTGATTAATGAATGAGGGAATCTTCATCCCAGTGAGGGACTCGGCCTCAATGCTGCTCCTTTCAGCTCATTTAACGCATCACTGATGCCCTGGCTCCCTAAGCCTGGTCTCTGAACAGCTGCCTTACACACACAGAGTTATACAAACACATACACACACATACAAAATAAAGGCACATACAAACCTACAAACTTCCTTTAAATCACTGGCAACAATCTTCCTTCTTGAGATTCGCTTGCCTACAGAGTGCAGTTTCCACTCAAACGTAATAAGCCTGGGGTGAGTTTCCCAAAAGCATTTGTAACGTTAAGTATTTCTTTAACTACACTATATGTCCAAATGTTTGTGAACACCCTTCTAATGAATGCATTCAGCTACTTTAAGTAGAACACCCATTGCTGACACATATTTGCAAATGCACACACATACAGTGGGGAGAACAAGTATTTGATACACTGCTGATTTTTCAGGTTTTCCCACTTGCAAAGCATGTAGAAGACTGTAATTTTTATCATAGGTACTCTTCAACTGTGAGTGATGGAATCTAAAACAAAAATCCAGAAAAATACATTGTATGATTTTTAAATAATTAATTTCCATTTTATTGTGGGAAATAAGTATTTGATACACCAGAAAAAGAAACTTAATATTTGGTACAGAAACCTTTGTTTGCAATTACAGAGATGAGACGTTTCCTGTAGTTCTTGACAAGGTTTGCACACACTGCAGCAGGGATTTTGGCCCACTCCTCCATACAGATCTCCTCCAGAGCCTTCAGGTTTCGTGGCTGTCGCTGGGCCACACGGACTTTAAGCTCCCTCCAAAGATTTTCTATTGGATTCAGGTCTGGGGACTGGCTAGGCCACTCCAGGACCTTAAGATGTTTCCTACGGAGCCACTCTTTAGTTGCCCTGGCTGTGTGTTTTGGGTCGTTATCATGCTGGAAGACCCAGCCACGACCCATCTTCAGTGCTCTTACTGAGGGAAGGAGGTTGTTGGCCAAAATCTCACGATACATGGCCCCATCCATCCTTCTCACAATACGGTGCAGTCGTCCTGTCCCCTTTGCAGAAAAGCATCCCCAAAGAATGATGTTTCCACCGCCATGCTTCATGGTTGGGATGGTGTTCTTGGGGTTGTACTCATCATTCTTCTTCCTCCAAACATGACGAGTGGAGTTTAAACCAAAAAGTTCTATTTTTGTCTCATCAGACCACATGACCTTCTCCCATTCCTCCTCTGGATCATTCAGATGGTCATTTGCAAACTTCAGACGGGCTTTGACATGCGTTGGCTTGAGGAAGGGCACCTTGCGTGCACTGCAGGATTTTAATCCTTGACGGCGTAGAGTGTTACTGATTGTTTTCTTTGAGACTGTGGTCCCAGCTCTATTCAGGTCATTGACCAGGTCCTGCCGTGTAATTCTGGGCTCATTCCTCACCTTCCTCAAGATCATTGATGCTCCACAAGGTGAGATCTTGCATGGCGCCCCAGACCGAGGGAGATTATCCGTTATTTTGCATTTCTTCCATTTTCTAATAATTGCACCAACAGTTGTTGCCTTCTCACCAAGCTGCTTGCCTATTGTCCTGTAGCCCATCCCAGCCTTGTGCAGGTCTACAATTTTATCCCTGATGTCCTTACAAAGCTCTCTGGTCTTGGGCATTGTGGAGATGCTGGAGTCTGACTGATTGAGTGTGTGGACAGGTGTCTTTTTAACAGGTAACGAGTTCAAACAGGTGCAGTTAATACAGGTAATGAGTGGAGAACAGGAGGGCTTCTTAAAGAAGAAGTAACATGTCTGTGAGAGCCAAAATTCTTACTGGTTGATAGATGATCAAATACTTATTTCCCCCAATAAAATGGAAATTAATTATTTAAAAATCAAACAATGTATTTTTCTGGATTTTTGTTTTAGATTCCATCACTCACAGTTGAAGAGTACCTATGATAAAAATTACAGTTTTCTACATGCTTTGCAAGTGGGAAAACCTGAAAAATCAGCAGTGTATCAAATACTTGTTCTCCCCACTGTAGCTTGTCTAGTCCCTGTAGACAAGTTCTGCCAACAGAATACAACTCTCTGGAGCAGATAAACATGAACCCATTGGGTTCATTAATGAGCCCCCAGCATTAAGCTGTGGAACTGTGTTTTCAAGAATGAGAATGGTGCTCCATCCAATTTGTTGTTGCTGAATGCAATCAAATCCTCAAAGACATGCTTCAAATTCTAGTAGAAAGCTACCCCTGGACAATAGAGACAGCTACTCCAACAAAAGCAGGATAAACTCTGGTTAAGTCAACTAACAGCACTCCATAATTAGAATAGACGTCCACATACTTTTGGAGATGCAGTGAATTGACCAGTATGTGAGTATTAGTATTAGGGAGTAATACGTACTTATTCTGAACAAATGGATGCATACAAACCACACTAGGGATGAATTATTTAGCGAGCAATGCTGTGAACGTAGTATAGCCACAAAGCATGATCAGGTCCTTGAAATTAGATTGGACAGTGAAAAACGTGTGGACGATTATTCTTCTGCCCATGCCAGTACATTAAAATGTATAAAATGTAGAAACTGGCACTGAAACCAGCTAGAGAATCATTACAGAAACTATCACAATCTGTAACATTTTTATCAAGGGTTATGAACATTGATCAAAAAGCAGTTCCAATGTACAATGATTTATAATCAAGCATTCCTACATTCTTTCTCATTTCATGACTAATACTGTGTTGAGAACTAGAAAAAGCATATCTGGTGCAGCAGGCATGCTATTAACTAATGCTATTAAGCTAATTGCAGACACCAATAACATGGTTTTCCTCAATATGCCCACCCTTAATCTCTCACATGATTCACTTTTTTACTCTCATGATTCACACATGGCCCTTATTACACTCAGTTGAATAAAGTACTTTCAAACAGCAAAGAAGGATATTAATATCCTTCTCAAAGCCTACTAAGATGATGCAAGCTTTCTGGAGGCACATTTTCTGTGTTCTGCCATATTTCACACCCAGACATCTTTTCTGGTGAAGACTTTCTCACAGGTTTCAATTCAGAAATAGATTTAAAAAATATATAAAAATATAAGTACAGAAGAAGAAGAAGATTTATGAATCTGTTTTAGAAAATCCTTTATAAAACTCTCAAATCCACCACAATGCTCTGACAAATCAATAGAAGAGATGGAGATGTGGCTGTTTACTTTCACTTCCTTTCAACTAACAAGTTAATTGTGTTAGATCATGTAACACAGAGAGGAGAGTCAGGAACGGAGGCAGGATACAAGTGGAGAGAGAAATACAAAAGTTATATTAAACACAGAACAAGGAAGAAGGTAATGACTGGTAATGAAGGTACATTAATAAGTCTACAAATGAATGTCTGTTCAGAGATAATGAGGATATACTGGGACTATTTATAGGTGGTGGTCTGAAATGAACAATGGCTGACGTGTTGCTGTTCTGTTCTGCTACAATCAAGCTCTCTAAACACTTTAAGTGCTTTTCTCTGGAGAAAAAATGATGGCTTAATCAGGTTTAATCTCAGAATGTTAGCTTTAAATGATACACTACATACAGACATGGCAGATAACATGTACTGTTTCTCAAGAATAAGCATCAGAGGTGCATATATGCATATCAGAAATATTGTCTGTACAGAAGGACAAATCATTGCTAGAACAAAAAAAAATCCACCCTCCTGCATGCCCAGCGACAAATGACTCTGTAAAAAGAAGAACACCGTTCACAGATGAAGTGGAACAATTAATTTCACGCTTGTCCTCCCCGCCTGTGCCGCACGCTGGTGTGTGGCTGAAAACTCACTGGTGACACACTGGCACTGGTTATGGATGACCCACTGACATAAAACACACACAAAAACATGAGCAGAAATGATTTCATAACTTTGGTATGCAAAAACTCTATATTACTGTAGGCCTGTCTGATCCTAAAACCTTCAATAGATCATCTTATGGTAAAAAAAAAAAATCTGAAGGGATTCATACAAGGCTGAGGCTTGTTTTCACTACTGCAGGACAGCTTTAGAAACACCTTCCTCACCATGTCATCCTCTAAAAAGCTAGTATCTGTCACTTTCTGTGCAGGGTTATGTATCGGCAAGAACTGTTAATAAAATATGTGTTTTAATAACAATTTGTGTTTTTGAAAATCAATACACTATTGAAAAATATAATACTGTGATACTTTGATGTATTAAGAATTTCTTAAACCTCTACCATGCACAAATATTTCTTTATCTCAGCATATCACTGTTCACTTCCCTGCTATAAACTCTGAAAAATAAACAAGCTTCAAATGGTTCTTTAGGTAAAGCCATAGAAGAATCAACTTTTGTTGTGAAGAACATACTAACGCGTGTGTAGTCATGTGACTCCACCCTGTTCTGTCCATGAAAACAACAACTGTCAACTGATCAACTCGAGTAGCTTATAAAATTGTTCATTTACTGAGGTAAAACGTTCAGTTTATATCTTTATTACAAGCATACCAAAGGTGTTTTTTTTTTATGGCATCACTCAAAGAACCATTTGAAGCATCTCTATGTTTAAGAGTGTAGAGTGAAGAGTGCAGCTCTATAGTATGTCTGAAAAGAGAGAATTTGCCTGTGCTTCCTGAGCATGTAAAATGTGTATGCCGAAGATGTTTTTAATGGAACATGAAACTTGCAATTACCTCTAAAATACTTTACTCTTTGTGTACCACTATTATATTGACAAAATATCCTCCTCACCATGGTGACAGTGGGGCATAGGAGTTTTAGTGTACCCTGGACACCAGTAACAACCACTAATTATACTAATTCATATTCACATTCCAGCTGTGTCCTGTTGATCAAACACAGCATGGGGGTCTCGAGAATGCCATGGACATATTCTCATCAGCAGGAAGGGAGAGCTGGGAAGAAAGAAAAGTTATTTGTATATTACCTAAAAAAACTAAGCTCTCAGATACTGCAATCTTGAACAGTTACACATAAACAGTAAAAAAAGGCAGTAAAAAAGTGCTTAGATGCATATATGTCAACCTAATGTTTAGCCACTATTCTGAATGTGTTTGAAGGAATCACTTCTTTTGATGGTTTGGATGGTTAGTTGGATGCTTAGTTCTGGATCATAAATGCCATTAACATTCCCACAGTCCCAAAGGCACTGGATTGAGAGATGGCGCCCTCAATCCAGAGAACATTCCATCAATCCACAGCCCAATGTTGGGGGGTTTACACTAAGATTAAAAAAAAAATACAATTATTTATAAGCATTGATTTAGCATATTTTACCACTACTGTCCATTTTTAGTTTACATTTTATTTGTGTGCCCAATTAAGTGCAAATTGATGAGTTTACCTGAACAGGGCTGCAAATTGCCAACAGAGGATAAAATAGACAAATGTAAAATGCAAGTCTAGCTAAGCTTTCCATGGAAGCCCAGTGGGTATGGTTGAGTACCTTGAAAGAAATACTCCTGACACGGATTATGAAAAGCTCCACAGCAGCAGCATAGTAAGTAAAGGGCACCTTGTCCCTACCATGCCACCATTCTAGCATTCTAAACTGAACTGCTACCTTTAGAAAAGCACTGGTAGATGAATGAGAAACACAGGCCTTAGGTCATAATGCCCAATGATAAGAATGAGCTTGATGGGTATAATATAAGATTTTTGGAATCTTAAGTATAAAATACTCATTCCAGAATATTCTTTATAAGCTTTATCACAAATAAAGCAAAGTGATTTATCACAAAGTGATCAGAAAGTGTTTAGTTAGCTACTTTGAAAACCTTTGGCACATTCATAAGCTTATCCCGTTACAGCATTGCTAATATTAATGAATACAATGAATGTTCCTGTTTACACGGAGCTCATTCAGTCAAACAAAAATCACTAGTATGTTCAAATGTTAAATAATTTAAATGATGCTGCTAAATCATAGATCAAAATATTTATTTTATATCACTTAGATACTTTATCACTTTATTTATTGTTTATCATTTAGAGTAGCAGGCGGGACTCTTGATTGCCATGAAATCACACATTGGCTGTGTCCCGAAAACTAGGTATTTGTATCAAATAGCAAAAATCAACAAGTTATTATAGTGCATGTCCGTTAGAAATACATTAATTGGTTTAATATGTAAGGTAATGTAACGGATGCAGCCATGGCTTTTGTGTTAGTAATTTAACTATTACAATTACAGAAAGTTACCATATATTTAACACTGTAAGACCTTTTGACTTTTATGTTTTCTTGGATACATGGATGTGTTTTATGGATACATGCTATGTATGAAATTATAATAGCTACTGATTCAGGGTCTCAGCCTTTAATTAAGAGTTGTACGAGCCAATCTGGTCTCTGTTTCGTCATGTGATAGAGTCAGGCATTAAGAGCCTTTGAGAATACTTCCTGAAAACTAAAGGATGTGTATGCTGGCCTTTGCTCAGTCAGACCGTGGCCCTGACATATGCTAGGGGAGACAGAGCATCTACACAGGGGAGTGGCTATGACTAAAAGAGTGCGCATGAACCCATTAGTGAAATATGCATGCAAAATTTAGAGCATAATCATATCTGGCCTGAAACACTGCTGTCTGCAGGTTAAATATTTGGATGTGTGTAAAGGTGTTCTCACAAAAACGTCAATCGTAAAGTCAATTCAGGCTCCTTTTAAAGCCTTTTATCCATATATGCACCGAATAGTCTGAAAGTTGTACAGTTTTAAAAACAAGATATCTGAAAAGCCACTCTTATTTCCATAAAGAACCATGTTTGTAATCCGAATGTCTAAAAGCTTTAAAGAACCTTCACTAGATGTAAGCCAGGTATCACTCAAATAATTTTCTGAAGCACATTTCAATTTGAACAATGTATTCATGTTTTAGGAATTGTACAATATTTCTAGTTCAAACCTATTTTCCATTATATGGGTCATACTGAAATGACAAAAGTATTGAGACACTTGCTTATTGTTTCTTTCAAAATCAAAGGTATTAAAAAAAGAATTTATCCCGCTTTTGTTGGATATGGTCTTTACTGTTCAATGAAGGCGTTCTAGATTTTGGAACATTGCTGTGAGGATTTGATTGCATTCAGTGATAAGAAAGTGAGTGAGGAGAGAATGTTGGATGATGGCCACCCCACTTCCTCCGCAACTTCACAACTCATCCCAAATATATTGGAGGGAGCACCATCATACCAGAGAACACACTTCCACTGCCTCACAGTTCAATGCTGGGGTGCTTTACACCCCTCTGGCCCATGCCTGGCTTTAGTCACAGTGCCAATAGGTTCATGTTTATCTGCTCAGAAGAGTCTTGTTCTATTGGCAATACTTCTCTACAGGGACTAGACAAGCTGTGTATACATTTGCACATCTGTGTTAGCAATAGGTGGAACTTAAAGTAGCTGAATGCATTCAATAGAAGTAGTGTCCACAAGTTAATGTTCCTTCAACCCTGTTGTCTGCTTAATAAAGGCATTTCATCAGCAGTTTTTGTTAATGACTTTTCTGTAGTGTTCTTATTTAAACCCCTCCACCCAGACGTGATGTAGTCTTATTTCTCGAGCGGAGAGAGCATATATAATCTTTCTTCCCGTACTTCCTAAAACCAACTTCTGCCTCAGAAATTAGATTAGCGTTGGACTGTTTTAACTCACCTCATCTGATCCCATAATGCCTGAGCAGAATTAAATCTGTGACTTTGTGTCATTCTCAATTATAATTCTTACATTTTGATGTAATACCATAAAGTACTTATACAATCTAACCTAATCACTTGATCTAATAATCTAATTCTAATGCCATTACTTTCTTTTATTTATCTCCTCTCTTCTTTTTTTCTGCCTACTGTTCGCTGACATACACCTTCTTCTTTTCAGGCAAAGCAAAAGGAAGAAAGTCTAGGCCAAAGCCAAATAGCTCAGAACAAGAATGTTCACCTGAGTAAACACTAAATTAAGGCTCAAACCTTCAACACAGAGAACTACAAAATCAGTGAAGTTTAACAAGTACAATGTCACATTCATATTTGATATACAAAATGTATTCATGCCCATTTTCAAAAAAATACAAAAAAAAAAAACATTAATTAATTTCAAAGTAAAAACAAAAACAAAAGTAATGTCAAATAAATGTACATTTATCACATAAAATAAGTGCTATTCACTTATGATGACTCTGAAGGAGCTTCAGCGGTTGAGATGGTAGAGACTCTGCATGTGACAACTGTTGCCTGGGTTCTTCACTAGTCACAGCTTTATGGAAAAGAGAATAAAATCTCAACTACAATTCACCCAGAAACATGTGGGAGACTCCAAGGTCAACTGGAAGAAGAATATTTGGTCTGATGAGACCAAAATGAGCTTTCTGATGAGGTCTGCTGAGTTTTTATGCCATTGGACTACACGCTACGATTGGCGGGCACCAAACACTATACATCACCACAAACACACAGTCCCCACCGTGAAGCAGCATCAAATAAACTCCTTCAGAGTAGTCATTGGTATCTTGATATCTACATATTTATATTCTTAATGATGAATTAAACTGCAGATGTTCCATTCAGGTTCAAATCAGATTCCATTCCCTGACTTATACTCTTGTTGCGTGGAGTGTTCTGTGGACGTCATGGTGTATTTGTAGCCAGGAATACAGATTAACCAGAGACTAGACCTTCCAGGCAGGAGTCTATTTACTGCAATCACCTGAGACACATTCACTGCACTCAGTTGATCTCTATTTTACTAATAGAGAGACTACTAGCACCAACTGCTTGGACCTCTGTTGAACATGGTCAGTCACTCTGCATGAATACTTATGCAATCACTTATTTTGCATAATATATTTGAATTTGACAGACATTACTTTGTAAAAATGTTTTCCTTTTGACATTAAAGAGTTATAATTATATTGACCAATATTCCAATAGTAAAAGCAATACAATGTAAAAAACATCCAAGGGGGTGAATACTTTTTATAACCACAAATCCATATTTACTAAACTTTGATGTTACGGTGCCACACAACTCAACTACAACAGTATTTAGGCTAAATCTAAACTGTAACCTTAGTTTAATCTGGGTTGCCATTGTGATGTTTGCCATTATGCACAGTTCAAAACAGATTAAAACCTGACTATATATATGAATATACTGTGGTGTGTCCATGCATGCATTATGAAAACAAGTGATGTGATGAGCATTGCTTTTATTGGCTAGTGTATGGAATGGAGTTTTATAGCACAGCAAAGCATAGCATAGCCTAGCACAGCCTAGTTCTATAACAAGGAAAGATTTGAGCCCCCCCCCCTCAAACTCCAAGGAAAGCTGTGTTGATTAGGCCTGGTTTGCATAGCAACCCATATTATGATAACTAGTAGAGTCTGGTGGTGACAAGCTGCTCACCAGGCATGAAATCACACTGGTATCAGCAGATAGCTGCCTTTTAAAATGATCAGCATTGAACAGATATTTAGATTTCAGTGATATTTCCAAATGTTTATGTATCGACATCAAGATATATGTATATGAAAACAAATGTCAGATTAGCCATATTAAGGCATCACTACATATTACTATATCAGCTAATCACTGCCAGTTTAGTTGAGTAATGACATCCCCACTATTAATAAAATTTCTTGTTTAAAAAATGTATCTCTATAGATAAAAGCAATAAAGGCAGAGACTTTCTGAGACACAGGGTAGTGCTGCATAACAGTCCGGCCACTTTACTAGCCCTGTCTGATGCAGCACAGCAATCACAGAATAACCTTCGACTCCTCATCTATGGTCTGCTCAGAATTTCTTTTTCTTTGACACAAACACGCACCTTCCTTCTCCTCCCCATAGCAGTTCTAACCTACCGCCCCTTTGTTTCTGCCTGTGTGTTCAACGTAGCCAAACTTCTGAAGGAGACAATAATAACAGAGAGTGAACAAGCTGCAATCTCTCTCTGTCTATCTGTCTCTCTCTCTCTCTCTCTCTCTCTCTCTCTCTCTCTTTCTCTTTCTTCCCTGAAATGTTTTTCATGCTCAGTAGTGCAGACAATACAAGACTACTTAGGGCCAACAAACAAAATTCCCCTTGAATTTTGTGTCTCTTAAAGTCAACAAGGATGGAGGCACATTTTACAAACTAGAAAAGCAAAAAAAAATGAGCTACCTGTCTATTGGGCTCTCTGTTAAATTGTAGTAAACTGTACAGAGCAAAAATAACAAAGCAAGGCCAGTATTACTGAGACCACCTCCCTAAGACTAATCACTGCATCAGTCAAATGGGGGTCTTTCAGTTAAATATTTTGAGTTGATTGCACTTAATTCTTGTCAGAACAGGACTCAAGGAGAACTAACATAAGACCTTTGTTTTCTTTTCATCAGGTTTCATGTCAAACCTAGCCCAACCAAAACATACTCTCTTTTTTACTTGCATGGCTGGTAGACACTGACTTCAAGGCTAGTCAATAGAGATCAATAATATCTCACTTACTGCAGGATGTTTAGCATAAGGCTGTGTCAGGTCTACTCAACACTCTACTTATTGCTTCTGCACTGACACTTTGTAGCTACATTAGCCCGGCTCAGTTGGTATTTAATTAGATACCGTATCATTTTTACTGAGCTAGTTGTATACAAACTTATGATATCAGTCTATCAAGAAAACAGCAGACGTCCTGTCCATTTAATTCCAGCACAGCCATCTTTGCAGAGAGGTCAAATATTTTGACAGCAAGGTGTCCCCACCCTTCCCTTTTCATCTCTCACTGCCCACTAGCAGCTCAAACGTTTCCTACAAAGAGAACCAACAGTGTCCTAATTAATCTCATCACATACGCTTAGGGAAAAATATTTAATTTATTTGATATTATTAATTAAAAATATCACCATCACTTCAATCCCAAAAAAACTACTAGGGGGGCTGCAGAAAGGCATACAAATCAGAAACAAACCTTTAAAACAAATTAAGTTAAATCGGATTGGTAACCTTTGTTTAGTATATCAGCACACAGGAAGCTGATTAAAACAACTTTATGGAAAGTTGGCATTTCTTGCTCCTGGGTGCCCACTACAGTCAGGAAGTGTTTACGCCCACTTTGAACAACTACTAAAGCACACGATGACCTGAGAGATACAGAACCATCACAGAAAGTAAAAGAAGCATGTGGACTTATGTGGCACAGTACTATTACAAGATTTTACACAAACATGACTTGGTTTATACAGCGTTACACAGTTCTTGTGTTATCCTGCCTACTTCACGAAAGTTACAAAGTGCAGAACCCAGTGTAGCAACAACAGTGGCTCTATCCTCCTATCATAATGATTTTGCTGAATGAAGTTGTTATTTTAAGGTAAAAATGTCAAATAATGCTGCTTTAATGGGTAACCAAATCAATGATCTACTTAATTTTGAAACACACAGTAATCATTTGTATTAAAATAAGCAAAAATAACACCATCTAGTAAAACATAACTTTAGCATTTTTCACCAGTGTATCCTACAGCATGGACGTAGTAGAGGGTAAACACATCAATTTCCTTTAGGTATATTTTAAATGGCGTTTTTTGAGTTTGAGAACTTAAAAAATAGCCATGTCTCATGGCTCATGGTCTTGTGGTCTGCTAGTGAGCTACTACACCATGTGGGAGACTGGGGTTCGATTCCCGGTCTGGGTGACTGTGCTGCGCTACACCAATAAAAGTCCTTGGGCAAGACTCCTAACGCTCCATTGGCCCACCTCTGTAATACAAGTAACCTTGTAAGTCGCTCTGGATAAGAGTGTCAGCTAAATGCCATAAATGTAAATGTCTCATTTAATCAAGCTAAGACAAGTGGCTAAAAAGGACCACAGCAAGCTAAAATCTTCATGGCATTAACAATTCCCTTTCTTATATATTAATTACTTACATTTAGGTGAAGCCTAAATTGTCAAATCTGAAATACTTATGGCTGTAGCTTAAATTGCCACATTAAAGCTACAACCACAACTTTTATTAAATAGCCTTTTTTTTGTTTATCACACACTAAAACTGATTGCTCCCGCAGCCACTTTAGAGTCCTGAACTGACTAAAATGTCCCAGAATATTTTTTTTTCTTATTTACTTTTTCTTATTTTATTCTTATTAGTGGCATTTCTGTAAATACATCTGCTATTTGTTCTGGACACATTAGCACACCTTTTCATCTGCTATTATTTATATTGTCCCTAACTCTGAAGCAGGTTTAGGAGCAAAACAGTGCTAGAATGTGGAATTCAGGTTCCTTGTTATCAAAAGATGGTACTCCCACCCTAAACCCCATGGTCTAAACATTTATCATGGTTATTTTATACATGATAGTTCAAATTGGATGACCGTTACCAAGTCTGTTTTGATGATATTCACAATACATGAAATGCTCAGAAAAGTGTAATTTATGTAATTTAACGTGGTAACAACAAAATATGGCTATATTGCCTACTTCTAAGGGCCACTTTAATTCATTAGCTTATAAATGCATTATCAAACTCATTGGTAGAATCATTTCAGGAGGATAATAAGGATTATTAAAATTTGGATTGTTATAAAACAAGAACATTATTCAAATACTGCCTTGAGAGTAAACAAAGCAACACTCTTACATACTTTATGGTTGTTTGACAATACTTGACATTGCTCAGGAGAAACTAATCTAATTGTATCCTGGTGAAGGTTGCCAGGAATGGAAGGAGCACAAAACAGTAGAACGTTCTGTTCATCACTGAAAGAGAGTTTGGCAGCACTCTCTGTGCGTCTCAGGACAAGAAAAGGACAAAGAGAGGGAGGGGCAGAGAAAAGGGAGGCCAAAAGCGTATGGATAAAGAGCCTTGGCCAGCGAAAACTATTTTGAGGCTCGCTTGATTCCCTACGTCAGCCTGCTGCACCCTTCGCTCCCCTGTCCATGTATACTTTAGGGCCACAAAGTAAGAACGCTGGAGATGCATTATTGAATAGACATGCCTCACTCCCTGTGATTACTGAGACAGAGTCAGACTTCAGTACACTTTAACTGAGGACAGGCAGAGGCAGAGAAGAAAGGAGAGAAAGCAGCAGAAAGATATGGGGAGAGAGGAAGAGGGATGGATAAAGGTGAAATTCATTAATTACTTAGTCTTACTTAACATCTGACACAGCTGTACTATATAACAAATTCCAACTTTTTTTTTGTTTGTTTTTTTATTTTGGGTTTCAACCAAACAGCTGGGTCATTATTGGTATGGGTGGCATTGGTCAAGTTGGCTTGACCAATGCAACCCATATTTAAGGTCATATTGACTAGAACTGCTTCATACACATGATTAATAAAAGTCTAGATTTCTGTGTTTTTTCTTTTATATAGTGTATTTAACTATGGTGTAAGATGGTGTATGCCTACATTTTCTTTTGGGATTAATAAAGTATCCAGCCACTCACTTCCATCCAAAACTGGATTTCAGGATCCAGTTTTATTTTTCACCTTAATGGGATCTCAGGTTGAGATATCAGTCTTATCTGATATTTGAATAGTTTTTTTTAACCAAAGGTGCCCTCAGTAAGCAAACTCCAACCAATCAAAATGCAGTGTAACTGGTGGATGGGGTCAAAATTACAGCACCGCAGTCTTATCAGGCGACCAGCCAACAGGTTGCGGGTAAGTGCAGGTAGGTACTGTCACTGCTGTGAGAGGAGTGCTTGGAGACTTAGATTATTGGCTACTTGCAGAAGCAGAAGGAAAGAAAGCAGGCTGCAGGTGTGCTGCAGAGAAGATATTTTCAACTCTTTTTAAGTTTGGTACATGGTAATGACATGAACCTCTTTCAAAAGCAAAATCCATGCAAGTAACCATCCATGCAAAATGGGCCAATTACAAAACATATTTTATTTATGCCCCCAACAGTATTTTAGGGCAAAATACAATGGTTACGTAGGGAGAATATGGGTACAAGTAAGTATCCAGGATATGAAGCAATGCTCGGAGAATGGCTGACCGGAGAAAGTGCCACTGCAGGTCTCCGTGCAAAGGCATGGGGAGTGCCACATTGCACAGGGAATTTGGTAGAGCGAGTGGGTTTTCATGAAGATAAGGACAAGGATGGTCAGGTCTGCACAGGTACCAGCTTTGGACAGAGCGGGCAGAGGTTTATGCACATGAGGCCATGCTCAAAATAATATCCAGCATCTGCTAAGAAGTCTGATGAATGGATACAAGCACAATTAATACAATATAAGTCTATGTTAGTGAGCCAAATGAGCTTTTCAATATAAATACATAAAATAAGGTATTCTCAAAAATACAGTAGCATGTAAAGGTTTGGCCATCCCTGGTCACAATATCTGTTACTGTGAAACCTGAACACGTAAATAATTTGTCTTTAATATTTTAAGCAAGATTACATCTTTAGTTTCATCTTTTATAGTTTTAAAATAACATAAAAAGGGCCTGAAGCAACAGTTTCGCCTCCCTGCTAGGTTGGTACTTATTAACAACTCCCTTTGGCAAGAATCACAGCTTGTAACCTCTTTTTGTAGCAAGCTAAAAGACTTTCAGTGCTCATTTGGGGATTTTTGCCTATTCTTCCTGCAAAAAGCTTCTAGTTCTGTGAAATTCTTGAGTCATCTTGCATGCACTACTCTTCTGGTGTCTAAAAAGTCTATTCTTTGACTTTAACTTGTGACGCAGAATTTTGTGGAGAGGACCAATAAATGGTTTTCTTCCAATGTCTATTCCAATAAGGTCATATTTGTACTGTAAAAAGGTTTGGATACAAATCTCTATCTGACTGATTCCACACTACTCATTCACAACAACTTAAAGGAACATTACATATCATTACGTAGCTTTTGCCTCAAAACAACAGCTGAGAAATCAGTCTGATGGTATACTGACTTCCAGTGTTACAGTTATGGTTCTGTATCTCTTTTAGATTGTCCTGAAATGCATGTGTAAAGCGTGTCCTTGACAGGTAGCTGAAACTTGATTTGTATTTACTGCAGAGGTGTCAAACTGGCACCTGCAGAGGGAGACCTCGAGATAAAAACAGAAACTCTTGCATAATGTTGCTTTAAAAGACAGCAGTATATTAAAAATGTAGTTTTTAAAGGCAACAACCAACTACAGACACAGATCACTGGCCCAGTCTTCTAGTGTCATGTACACAAACAAATGGACACACACTCCAGCAGCCATGCTTTAGGTTTCTGGGGTGGTAAGTGGGCAGTACAAACGTTTGTTTTCATTATCCCAACACCGTGTCGAGCTGATTGTGTCCATATCCATGATGATAGGGGTCGGGGCGCGCCCACCGAACGTCACCCGTGACTGATGAGAACAGAGTGCAGAAGATATATCTCTAACACTCACATTCATCATCCAGAGAGAGAGACAGTGAGAAAGAGAGAGAGGAAGATAGAGAGAGAGAAAGAGAGAACGTAAAAGACCAAAAAAGGTAGTAAGTGTTTGTACACTGTGGTGTCATGCAGTGGTGTGAGGATGCTCCAGGCTTATCTGGATCTTTGATGCATTTCAGTGTCAGCAAATAAACCTTAGAGCATGCCGCAGCAGCAACACACCCCAGGATATCAATGTCTACCCCTCCCCCACCATTTCTCTCTCTCTTTCTCTCTCTCTCTCTCTCTCTCTCTCCCTCTCTCTCTCTTTCTCTATAGCTAACATAAAGGAGAAGTACAATACATATACAGTTTATGGGTTTATAAAACTATTAGGAAATTAAGAAAAAGGTAAATTGAACTAGGCCTATGGAGTACAATTGGACAGCTGTGATGACCTAATCTGATGACTTTTGAGAAGTTGCGATCATAAAGGAGAGGCCGTCAACCAGTGCATTACAGCCACATCCCTGCCAAACACAAGCAGAGCTTTTATAACAAATTATTCTCTCCTAGCATCACTCTCTCTCTCTCTCCACACACACACATACCTGGACAGAGGTGCCAAACACTTTCTGATCAAGCTACAAAAATATTGAAAAATCAAATGCTTTCTGGGGTAAAACTGCAGTGAAACACTTCATTCCATACACTTTCTTAAGATGTGTTTTAAGAGACTACAGTAACTAAAACTGTTTACTATTATTTTGTTCTGCATAATACAAATACAAAAATACAAATATTTGATAAACACTTCAGTTGTTTATTAGTAGTACCATAAGCAACTGTTAACCTACAAAATAGGCAATTCATTAGTCAGTTTTCATTCACAAATCAATTTTAAATATACTGTGATATGAATTGTTGTTCAAATCACCGACTAGGAGGACTAAGGGAATTGTGACTGGTTAACTGCAATTTTAAACTTTGAATATTAAAGTTGAAACTGTTTACATGCAGCTGCTTCATTTAGATATTGTCATTTTTAGGGGCCAAGGAAACACTATAGTACTCAAATCCTTCATTATACACATGATGAAATTAAAGTGTTTTAGGTACTTGTGAAAATAGACTAAGCCATATACCTAAGTCCCAGTCCAAGAGAGGGAGCTCAAAGCGAGATTTGTATTTACAGCAGTGGAGAAAAAGGGAATTATACTCTCCACCAATAGGGGGTGCCCAGCAGAAAAACAAGCCAATTCTCACATTATGCTGCTTTGAATGTGATGATTGCCATGTTGGAAAATAGAGCTGACTAAGAACTAGACAGTAGTAGTGAATATTTTTGAGCCATTGTAAGCCTTTGGGCATAGCATTTCACATGTAAGAATTTACTCAGTTCAGGAGCAACAACCATACTGGATATAGTTTTCATAGTTGCTGCCAACCAGAGCTAAAGTGCCTCTATACACTAGCTTTTAATGAGTGATGGATATTTCAATAATTTATCTGGTGTCTCTGTTATGTGCATGCAACAGTTCCACATTTTGCGTTCCATCAATATTACAGAACATATCATATATATCAATTAACATTTAGACAATCTATTTGTGACATTTGTAAATTGATTCAGAATCGCCCATGTCTGCATCAAGAATCTACCTTTTTTAAGACATGTTACTGAGAGTGGCCATTTAATTATACTGAGCAGTGACAGGGCATAAATAAGCTACAATAAAATGAATTTACCTGTTTATTTATCTGTCAGGCATTGCCACTGAGGTATCTGAGGTAAATTCTGCTGACAGTTCAGATGAGTTGCAAAATGATTCCCACATTCATAACCACCAACCTTTACTGGTCTGACACTAGCGAGATGTCGTGGCATGGACTGTATTTGGGGATGGAAGGTGTTCACTATAGAGCTTAACTGGTCCACTGTGACTTGTCGATTCCTCTGTCCCACTCACCACACTGTCACAGTCCTATCTGAATATTATGACCACCTCTGGTTTGGAATAAACACAGCTTGGGACTTCACAGTTGCTGCATGTATAAATAAGCAAGCACACCAGTCAGTTGTAGCAGAGTGAAATACGATTGTCAAGAACGCAATTTGACTGTTAATGTGAATGTCCATTCCACTATTAAATAGGTGGTCATAATAATCTATGACTGTACAGATATATACAATATAGACTATAGAATTTACCTCAGATACCTCAGCGGCACTGCCCAACAGACAGTGGTATCTACATTACACAAGCTTGATGTGGAATATGGGATATTTATAAAATGTACTTCTCAGTGTTGCAGTCTGAAGCCACTTAAAAAAACTGTACACTTGATACTTGAGACACTTTTTTCTAAGGAGAAATAACACTTTTGTTGCACTCCCGGGTTTACCTTCTCGCTCTGTGGACACACTTCCCATGATTCTTCCCAGACTCACATAACTGTCACATGATCTTTACTGGTTTTGACCTGGTCTGTATCGTTTACTGTATCTGTGGATTACCTTCTCTTGTTTTAATCCACAAGCCTCTGTTTCGTCCAACCTGCGTTACAACTTTGTAACAACTGCTTTTGTGCTCTTGCTGGTGTGGCCCCTTTAGCATTGTGCTACTAGGTAAGAAAGGGTTCTGCAGGGGCTACTAAGTGGTGCAGAATATTACTGAGTTTTTGCTCTGGCACATTTAACCAGTTGACCTTGAGCGGACTGAGTTATGCTGAGTCAAAGATGTCCAAAACTGATCAGACAGCTCAGTCAAATACTGACACAGCAGCTCTCAGGATCGGCACGTTAACCGTTTTTCGGTTCTTTCAAGTTAAGCGAGTAAGTCTGACTTTTCTTATCAGCACAAAGTACTTTTGACTGGAATCACAGTCACTCGTCTCAAAGACTACCTAATGCACGTAAGCTCCCCAGCTGGCACAAGCACAGCACAAACAGACAGAGCTACAGGCTACAGCCTACAGAGAGAAAACATAAGCGGATTATTATTTGAATTGTATTCACAGTCTTCGACCTATAAACGTTGTAAAAGATGCTACATAAGTGATTCAGCTGGTCTTTTAAATCGTTCGATGGATTTACTGAAAAGAACCGGGTCAGAAGAATGACGTGTTAACGAGTCAGTCTCTGCAATCCAGGTTTGTTTAGTCATTTGAAACGAATGTGTATTTAATGCTGTCAGACTAAGCTCGGGAGAAGTAAAGAAGACAAGCAGTAGAGATGTTTTATCCACCCTCATTTGACGTCTCCCATGTCTAAATGCCAAAATATCTTCCACAAACTTCTCAGGACACACATCCTCAATGATGCACTGCAGAATTATTTGCTACGCAGTTGCTATGCTATTGCTGAGCATTGACTATGGAATTCTATAATAGTATGGTAGTTGCTAGGTGATAAATTGTTTCATAGGGTTAATAGGATGTTGGTAGGTGGTTGCTAGGTAGTTGTTATGGTGTTTCAGGTGTTTGCTAGGATGTTGCTTGTTGTTAGAGAATAAAAACAGTTGCTATACAGAAACTGTACTGCCAAACTAAATAGCTAAAAACAAGCCATCATTCCTGAACAAACTGCTTTTGAAGTTGGAAACTGTGTTAATATCTCAAAAAAAGAAGAAAATAATAGTATATTGGTTAATAACAGTTAATAAAATAATACAAATAATATATTTTTATTTATTTGTTTATTTATTGTATTATTATAATGCATAGAACAAAAAATTATTAACCCAGCGCTCTGTAAAAAAAGACCCAAGAGTTGGGTCATTGTAACAGCCAAGCACAATGGTGCTGAACCTAACCACGTGGGTTAAAATAACCCAGCAAGTATGTACTGGCAGTTAACAGGAATGGTGGAGGTGAGATCAAGGTGGAGATCAAGAAAACTACGGCAGAACTGCTCGTTGGACTGCTAAAAATGCACATCAAAACCCGCCTTGTGATTGCAAAAGACCTTCAGGACCACATGTAGCAGTGATTCTACTGTGCAGCAACACCTGCATGAGTATTACCTACATGTAAGAGTCACCAGACAAAAACACGTATATTGAATTGTAAAAAATGGAAAAATTAATCTTGCTTAAAATATTGAAGAGGGTGATTTTTACTGCAATACTGTAAAGAAACTGGTCATATAATCCATATAATCAGCGAGATCAGTCAAATGTGTCAGCATAACCATGCTGGTAAACCATCATATAATAATAGTCAACTAAAAAGTGCTGCTATGTCAGTATTAACTGCCGTTTGTATCTTACCTATATTACACTGCTGTATTATCTATGAAAACACAAAGATTGGATTGGATTGGTATCTATGTTGATACTCAGCATTGGGGTGTAATAGTTCATGCATTCATACAGAACCATTGTGGGTATAGCGGAATTAAACAGAGAATACATATTACGCTCTATTAGGGTAAATATGGTAGTTTCACGCCCAGAAACCTTAAGCTTTAAGCCATTGGATTGGCATGTTATTGTGGGAGCTGTAGTGGTTTACAAATATCGCTATGGTAACTGTAGTCTTGTTTGACCCCTCGCTCCCTTCCTTCATTTCTCTCCCTCTCACTGCCATGTGTACAGAGCATAACATGGGTGCTCATTTATACCTCTCTTTATTCTTTATCTCTCACGGTTCTTACCTTTGGATTTAAAATGACAGAAAATAAACAAGTATTTCATCAATGTTCTGCCATCGATTTTACAGGCATGTTTCACTGCATTCATCTTCATAAACACCATGATTTCATGAGCTGAAATAAGATGGATTGAACGAAGACGATGTGTGTGGGGGTGTTTGTATGTGTGTGTTTGTATATGGAAACACGGTGACATGCTAATGTTTACACTTCACTGCTTGATTCACTACAGGCTGCACTGACTACCTCAGGGGGGACTAAACAGCAGTAGATGGAGCAAACTGTAATTTGTTTAAATTATTGAACAGAAACCTTTTTTTTTGTCCTGTTGTATCATACTCATATTTGAGATCCAATCTGCAGTGCGAATCAAACATACCATTACACCACTACTCAGCATTAAGGTACTTGGATCAGGCAACAAAAAAATGGACATCCCTAGCAATCAGCGCTCCAGACGCAAGGGCTAAGCCTAACTCAGCTTGAGACAATCCTCACAGCCATACTCTGTTCAGAGCCCACACATAATTGCTTTAGCATACACACACTCATCCACAAACACTAACACAACAGAAACTGATCCCTAAAATCCCTGTACAAAGAGTGGAAATGCAATAAAGGTATTTGAGCTGAGGTGACAATGTGAAAGTGTGTACGCATGTGTGTGTGTGTAACAGTGTTGGCAGACTGTCAGGTAGCCAATGAGCCATATTTTACAGGCATCCTTCACTGCATTCGTCTTCATAAACACAGCAATTATGTTGCTACTCATTTGCTTGACTGAGAAACAACTGATGGCAGACAAAAAAGAGCTACAAGGGGTTTGGGGCTTTTGCAATTAGCCCCTTTTAAAAAGACTCTTTTTTTCAAAGCTGTGTGTGTGTGTATGTCTGTGTGCAAGTGTTTTTTTTCTTTGCACATACCCCTTCCTTCTTTTCTTCCCCATCTCATCTCCTCTCTATCTCTTTCTCTCCCACTACCCTCCTCCTCTTCTTTCCTCTCTTCTTCTTCTCCTCTCCTGTCTTCACCTCACCTCCCTCTCCCCCTCTTTCACTCCTCTCCCCTCCTTTCTGCTTATCTTCCTTCATGGTGGAACAATCCTGACAGCTATTCAATTTCCCAAAGCTAAATCTAATAACCAGCCGTGGCTGGCATAATGGAGCTTGAACCATGCAGGGAGAGACTCATCATCACCAGCAGTTAACACCAGAAAGAAGGAGAGAGAGAGCGAGCACGAGAGCAAGAGAGTGAAAGAGAGAGAGAGAAAGAAAGACAGAGAGAGAGAGAGAGGGAAAACATGAATAATGGTCTCAGGCCTGCCACCCTGTGCTGAGAAACAGGAAACACAAGCTTCACTTATTCTCACACAAATACGCACAGGCAGTGTGTCTTAACAGTCTTAACTAGAGAAGCAGATTAAATTACAATAAAACCCTTACAATACAATCTGAATTAGTAACTTTATAGAGGAAAGGGAAAAAAACATCTAACATACATTTATTTTTGTATTATTTTTGGACCATTTCTATTGGCCAGTTCATCGTGACATGTTCACACTAGACACGAGTCTTAATTCCTGACGGTTTGAATAGTTATTAAAAAATAGTTATTAAAACAATGAAATAGTAAACCAGAATTCACAATACCCAAATTAGCTTCTCTCTAATGTTACATATTCTCATATGGAAGAACCATGAGATGTCTCAACTATATACACCAACAGAGGGTAGTGTAGAGCCGGCTTTTTACGTTTTGGTCAGAAGTTCTAATCAATTTGGTCAAAAGCTAGATGCATAGGACAACTAATGAAGCTGGCACATAGCTATTGTAGAAAAAAAAAAAAACTGTGTACCGCACCCTCAGAATGCCTTTAGCACCGGCTAGCAGATCTGTAGCACACAGCAGGTGCACAATTATTTGCCATTGTACTTGTCTAGATTTTGCGGAATACAGCTTTCAATATAATTTTGTGAATTTATCGTTTGGTATCAGCTAACCAAAATGTTACTCATCTCTCTATATGGTCTATATGTACTAGCATCTACATGCAATCATTGGTGAAACTGCTTCCCACCAAAGCCAAAATACCACAACCTAAAAATACCTAAACGCAAATGTAAACACAAAACTGCTTTTTAATGATTTAGCAATATTAGCAATGTCTACGTAATAATATTCATTAACATAGTTGCATGATTTAAGCAATATTGAAGTACCTCCTACCCTCACACACACATGCCACGGTCCTACAACTTAGACCTAATTGAAGCCCCTCAGCAACAACACGCTAACCACGACAGACATCCATGTCTACCCAGTGTCCTCTTTTTTATAAACCAAAATATGGTCACTCTATTTACACCCAAAAGTGGAAATCACAAAACAAAAAAGGGGATAAAAGTATATACCAAAAGTAGACAGTCACCAACCAAAGACTGAGGCACTCTGTCAGTTCTCCTCTCAGTAAAGAACTGCCGTGCGGTACTTGCATCGCAACACATCCACAAAAGTTGACAACAGGTGGGGGGCGTGTGCTCATCTCAGGAACATGTGCTATGGCCTCTCAGGGTCAGGCTTGCTTGACGTAAAGTCTGCTGCTCCACCTGCATCACTCTGCCTGTCCGCCCGCCTCTCAATTGCCCTGTGAAAAGCCCTCAATTACCTCTACAAACTCTCTGCTTTCCAGCTAAAAGTACGTCTGAGGTGAAATCTGGAGCGTGACGTTTTACTTGTTTACCTGAAAGAATTTAGACAGACACTTTGTTTGGTGTGAATTTCAAGTCGCATGTCATCTTCTATGGCTTTGTGGTCTGTATTTGGCTTGTACACTAGGAGCCTGTTTACAACTGGCATTAGCATGCGTTTTTAGTGATTGGATCACGTTTGAATTTCACTTGACTGAATGTAAAGCCAGGTGTAAACACTCCTAGCGTAATTACGTTGAAGAAAACATTAATATTAGTAATTATTACTGTGGATCTTGGCCTCTCTCTCTCTCTTTCTCTCTCCTTCACTGTCTGTCGCTCTATGTGTGTGTGTGCGCTCATTCTTGTGCTTATTTACCAGTAGATGATGGCAATGTTGCAGAGTGTGTTCCCTTGCAATTTAAATATTCCTTCTCAGCTGTTACGGGAATGTATGAACCATCTATTGTATATCTATTGTATATAAGTATATCCAGATACTCTGTGGACACAAAATCACAGCCTTTGGTGGTATTTTACTGTCATGTCTGATGTGCAGCATTTATTGACTGATGTGTTTTTGTTAAATGCCTCGCAAAATCAATCATCAAATCTACTCTGCACAATGTAAAGGACAGCTGGTAAGCTGCTGAAGATATGAGGTGTTGAGACATTTAAACACACACAGTTGAGTACAATACTTAACCACACACACACACCCACAAACACACACATTTGTGACAAATTTAGACTCCTTCTCCCACTACTATTCATAGCCAGATCCCATTGTTGCATATATTGCCCCCCTGGGAGGTTGTGGGCTATCATGGCATGCTCTGAAGCACATGGAGCCAACCACTGCATATTTTGCCACCTACACTAAGTCACTGAGCAGCTCAACACACATGCAGAGAAGCACTGTCTGTGTGACCTCACATCCTCGACTAGTGTATACACGGTTTAAATATCTATTCAGAGAGAGAGAGAGAGGGTGCTCTCATCCATCCAGTGTACATCGTTTCCCATCTTGTTCCTTCCGCCATTCCAAAACGAACAATAAACCAATCACATTACGCAGCGACTAAACAGTAGAACCTGGTCCTGGGTTCATAAACATCTTTTACACTCAGCCAAACCAACTCACGTCTCCAGGCAAACAGTTCTGTGTCCTGCAAATGCCCATAAAATCATAACCATATGCCTGCTCTGATTCACGTCTCCTCTTAGAGAAAAGGGATAACCCTAATGCACAATCAGTCAATTCATTTCGGTGGAACTACTATGGGTAGATGTGATTAATCACTTGGCTAAATCCAAGTCCAATATGGATTAACAACTCATTTCATGGACAGTGAATTCCTGACTTCTTTGAAAAATACAATTTTGATAAAGTACGTAAACACTGTTAATGGCAATCTAGTCTAAAACTCAGTTTTATTTGAGAATTGGTATATTTACTCCTTGGCTCCCTCTACAGCTGGGGAGTGTAACACTGCCGTTATTAAAAACTGCGCTCTGAGCTCGCCCTCTTGGACACACTCTACACGTCTTTGTTCACATGCTGAAAGATACAGAACCACTATCTGAAGAGGTCTGAATACTTTTACACTGTAGATGTGTTAGGTATAATGCTGTAAAAGCTATATTCCAAGATTGCCACAGAAGGGATACATTGGTTATATTTACTCATATATTTACTCATTACTGATTGTGCTGTTTTTGTTTTTTAAGCTCATGTACAGCCCTTTAATTTGCTTAGATCTCATAATGTGTCACTTCCATGTACCGAACTACCATTATTTAACTATGCCAACTGCGCCGATTTCGCTCACTCAATATTATTCCCCCCACCACAATAACGAAATTCACTAATCTAGAGGCTAGCAACAGATGTAGCAAAAAGTGACCTCACATCTATCTATTCAGAGAGAGTGCTCTCATCCTTGACACTGCTGTAGGAGTTAAGTACGAACATTTTTTTCGACTAGAGAGTCCTTTGAAGGTTTCAGAATGTACACTTAACATCCCAATCCATAATCCATATTTTGAAATAAATTTAAAAAACAACTGAATTTTAAGTTTCTGTATTATTATGAAAACCTTTATGCATATAAACAAATTCAGACTATACCGGTTTAGCTGCGGCCATTCACGTTGAAGTTATAAAAAGGATCTCAGCCTGAAATGCTTTTTGAATGAGGCACATTGAGGCTTTAAACAAAAAGCTCCTTTTCCATTTCTTCTCTCTCCCACTCTGTCTTGGTCTCCACACCTGGAGAGAGGCGTGATGGTGCTCTAAATCGCATGTCATGTCTGAGCACATCAGCGCTCTGTCAGATTTCTTCTGTCAGACAAAGCTGCATAAAGTAAAACAGTGTGCAGTTTAACAGGTAAACACCTGCTTAATTCACACACACACACACACGCTCATTTAGACAACATATTAAACTATATAAAAATATATCAAAATAAATATTTAATAGTATGGCTGTGGTAGAATCCACTTCCAAAACATGGACAATGCAGCCCTACTTTTTCCACAATGAGCCCTAATGCAGCTTTCATTTTGCTGTCCTGGAGTCATAGGCTTGTGGAGTTTGCTGCCAGATAGCACCACAAGAATACCCTTCAATGTCAAAATCAAACTTTTTAATGCATTTCTTCATTGGCGAAGAGGCAATATTAGCGCTGCAGAAAATCACACAACTTTCTTTTGATCTTGTGTTGAGTTAAAGTTTAAATTAGTATAAATAGTAGTCTTTTGGATTAGGTGACAGATTAATCTGTACTCATAAAGACATTATCAAACTTTGTAATCTTTAAAATAACACCCCCAAATCTGAATAAACTGTAAAGCACATTTTAAATATGTACAATTAACCTACAATTGACTTCTGCTTTGTTTGTGTTAAAGGCACCAGTAAAACAGGCCAAAACTGATAGATGCCAGCTACTTAATAAATAGCACTACCACATGAACGCATAGCTAATGAATGAGCTTTTCACAAAAAACACTGCCCAACTTTCAGTCACACTGGAATTTCCTGGTGGACATCAAATAAAGATAATGCTTGATCTGTGAAAAACACACTACAAACAGTGACACAATGCAGGGATAACAGTCTGAATAATGCAATTCTCTATAGGCAAAGCTTTCTAAGCTAAGCCCATCTGCAATTTGGATATTTTCCACCATTTCCTTAGAGACGGATTCAGACTGGCACTCAGAGATACACAAATGGCAGCGAATGAGAATTCCTCCTGGAAGGCGGGCGAGAGAAGTGGAGGTAATGGTCCGTGACCAGAGCACGATGGAATCGATTTGCCAGTGAGTTGCCACAGCGAAGAGGGCTTGGCAAATCCACCTGGTTAAACTGTCACCGACAAAAGAACGACAACAGGCGAGAGAAGAAAGAGTAGGAGGTGTTCATTGTTTTAGAAGAGCACTATATTCTTCTCTGATTTCCTCTCTCTTTAACTAAGCAGCACATTAAAAGAGTTAACATTTAAAACACAATTAAAATCCAGTTCATTTTCACTAACTTTTCACTATTCCATTTGACTCTGAGAGTGATCAACCAAATAACACCTCTCCTGAGTTAAAATTTTGAGACTGCAGCTAAACCCCCATCTCTCTCTGCCCTGTGGCAGCTTCCTGCTGGTAAGATCCAGTCTGGTAAAGCTGCCTTGACTTTTCTCATTTGACTGATGTTGTTTTTCACTCGCACAAAAAAAACCCACAAATGCAAACACATACTTACGTTTAACAAACTTAATGCACCTTTGGTCAAGCTTTTGGTCATTTGTTTGCCTGTAAGATAAAAGGTGCAGATCTATGTTTCAAGGAACCCACATGTCTGTGCTTCCTTCTGGCTGTCCTAGGCTAATATAGCAGAGCCTTAACAAGTCACTGTCCGCACCCTGTTGTACTTGATGTATTGCATTCTGTCACCTCATACAGAATCTGTCAGTGTACTTTATTTTGCTGAGCTGAACCCCTCTTTCTTTTGTTTACTTCTGGTGTAAGATCAACACTGACTGGGTGTCCATGCTGCTTGTTCTCCTGACTGCCATGGAGCCACCTGCACTGAGCCAAAAAACACCAGCATGCTCCAATGATGCTCCTAATAAGACTGATCCCTCCTTAGACTCTTACTAAAGCCATTACTATGAACATGAATATGACCTGACAATCATATATCTAATCAAACCTTCAACATTAATAAATGATTTTCAGAGTCCTTCTATTCATTTGTTTGTTGTGCTAGTTTACCGTCCGGTATTGACCAGAGGAGGATGGGCTCCCCTTTTGAGTCTTGATTACTCTCAAGGTTTTCTTCCACCTGCTCTGAGTAAGTTTTCCCCTCGCCACTGTCACCGCTAGTTTTCTCATTTGGGGCTCAGACCTGGATCTCTGTAAAGTTGCTTACAACATCTATATAAATAAACTTGACTTGTCACAAGCAGATTGAGGAATGTACTCTATTTACAAAGGGTTTCTCCAAAAGACTCTGCACACTTGCCTGCCACTGTACATATTTTAGCTGATTATGCACAAGCAATGTTAGCAGACATATTCATTACCACCGATTTTCTAATATTTTGGTCCCCTGCGTGCCACGAAAACATCTCACTCTTTAAGCTTTAAAGGTGCCCCGTGGTATCTGACATGAAGACACTAGCACTAGCAGGTCTTTTAAGTTACAAGGTGGGTCAATATATCTGGTTCTAGTTCATCCCACAGGTTAAAAAGAGCACAGGTACCCAGCCGTCTATGAGATGTAAAAGAAAACAGGACTCATCAGACCAGGTGACCTTCTTCTATTGCTCCAAGATGAGTTTCAATGCTTATGTGTCCAATGTAACCACTTTTGATGGTAACAGGGGTCAGCATTGGCACTCTTACTGGCTCACAACTACGCAGCCCTATTTGCAGCAGGACGTGATGTAATGTGTGTAGTGATGCATTCTACCTATAACTACTTTTGTGGGTTTTAGTGCAGTTGGGTCAGCCTTCATTGCTGTTGTGTGATTGAGTGGTCACAATGTTTTGGCTAATGTACATGGCTATCTAATCTATCCGATTCGCAGTGTCGTCTGACAAATGTGGCCAGTGTGAAAATCACATTGATTAATATTGGAGCCTACCTCATTCAGTTACTGCACCTGGTTTGAAATGGACTTTAAAGATCCACTCTAGCTGTGAACATTTGTTTATTATGTAGGGATGTGGCCTCTGTACAGTGAAGCATGCAGGAAAGTGGGCAGTGTCCTAAAACCTAGAAAAATAGCGACCACATGTAAAGGATAGTGACAGTCACAGCAGTGTGGGAAATGTGCTTTTCCAACACTGCAATAGCAGGAAATACCTCATTTCAGAATGCACAAGCCTTTGCTCTACGCATGTTATCCTATGGAGCATAACGTTTAGGAGAAAGAGACAGTGTATCTGCTGCTAAAGAAATTGAATGGTCACAGAATGTAAAATATGGCATTTGGTCTTCTTGTCATTTTATAAAGTTTTTAATTTTATTTACACTTAAAAACCAGACGTAAAATCATGGAAGGTCTGCCGACTAGGTATGTAATTATACAGCAATGTTTAAAGCAAAAACCTAATATTTGTATTATGAATGCCTTTTAATGTCCTATTAGTCGCTAGCATGATACTAATTTCCATCAGCACCCCTGTGAAACTTTTCAGTGTTCGTAGTAGGCTAGGGGTTTTGTATGATTCCATTTTATGACAATTTAAGCTTAAACACAGGCATGTGAACCTTGTGGACAGTGTCTTTTATTATGGATATGCTTTTCTGTGACTTTTCTGTAAAGGAACTTGTTTAAAGTTGATTGTGAATAGTACTGAAGCAGTCTGTTATCCTATTAGCTATGTGCTAACCTTGTCAGCCTTCTCTAGTGAGGGCAAAATATAGTGCAGTCACAGAGAATATAGAGTGTAAACCGGTTATAGAGCCTGTCAGCAGCAACCAATGGTGTTCAACTGGCAATTTATCATGGACACAGATTTCAGCAATAACAGCCTTTTTCATGCAGTGAAACGGGGGTTCCAATGGAGGCATATTCTGGGTGGCGTTAGCTAGACTTCGAACGGAACAAAAGGACTCATGACAAGAGAAAAGCAGAAATGGTCAGATGCAGACATTGTGAACACATTTAATGTTGGGCTTGTAAAAATAAAAAAAGCTCTGCCTTCAATTTGCCAGCTTCCAATACCGGCAACTATCACTGCATAATAACCGCAACATTTTATTATTATTATTATTATTATTGTATTATATGAGTCTTACCGGATAGTGTTGCTGTGCTGTCATTGTGTCCTCTCAGCATGACGTGTGGTTAGCATGTCATGTGGTTAGCATGTAAATGAGTAAGCTTTTAGCCCAGGTTTGGCTTTCTCAAATCTTATTAACTAATCAGGCATGAGGCTTTCTCCTCTGACGTGTGGTTACCTGCAGTTTGGTAGTCACCTGTCAAGTTTATTTTCAAGTAAGTGGATATAAAAATGAAAAAATGGTAAATCTGTTATTGCACTTAAAGGGCTCCTAGTGCTCTATCTGTACTTAGCTTGACAAAGTTGAATAATGAAAGTTGGGTACATGGGAGCAACATCCCATCCAGATTCGTTAGGGCTAGCTAGTTAGGGAAATACAGGTTGCTATGTAAACCAGGCCTCTAACCCTAGCCGAGTTTTACCAAATCCTTAGATAACCAACCACACACCCAACTGACAGGATAGACCAGCACTATCTAGAATAATTACTTTTGTTACAATGTTAAAAACAATACTATGTGATGCTATGTGGCTTCTGTGGGAGTTGTCATAGTGCCTCGCTGTAAGCCATAAGTTTCATTCTGAGGTCAAAACATAGGGTTGTAAATGGACTAGTAAAGCTGCATCTGGGCATTTGTCACTCTGACTAAAGCTATATTCCTTCTATGTACAATTTAAAATAGTAATACACAATACTAACCAACTGAATCCAACTAAACTGAATTTAGTGATTTCGTTTTGGATGTTTTTTGGTAATACAGCATTTTGTTCATGCGTCAAAACATTGCAATATCAATTATTGTAAAAAGGTTTTAATATTTTTTATTATTGCCCATTAACTTTAATTTGATGGCATTTTACCCCCCACTCTAAGTGCACTAATAAAAAGATAAGAACTTGAACACTAAAGGAAACAACAAACAGGTGACAATGTCGGTGCTGAATTCTGGTATATTTCATCTTCTATTCTGACAAGCACTTCCAGCACTTCTATTTCTACACCGTGGAGTGTCTGAGAGCTCAAGTTTTTTAAATGTTCTCATGTTATCCTTTTTCTCACTCTCTGTCTCTCTCATCTCCCATCCCTTCTACTCTCTCATTCTCTCTCTCTCTCTCTGCTCTTTCTCTGTCTCACTACCTCCAAGAGCTCTGGGCAGGATAACATTCACAGCAGGATGCTGGACTGCTGCAATCTCACCATGGGAGTGCAAGAAATTTCTCCAGCACACAAACCACAATCAAAATGTCTTTCTAAAGTGGAGTGAAGTGGGCATGGTTGTGTGTGCATATGTGTGTAGGCTTGCAAAGTATCTACTGCAGAAGATGCACACATCCACATACATTTTCATATCATGTTTTAGTTCAGAGTCCAGGTGAAAGCATGCTATAGAAGAATCCTATTCCTTTTCAAAAAAGGCCCTACAGACACAGAGTGGGAATAGCAAGCAGTTACATTACAAAAAGCACAAAGCCATCAGAAGCCTTTCATGAGCTGAGTTCAATGATACATGAAATTAAAGTTCTATGCGAAGAAGCACAACACAGCCAAAGAGCGAGCTACACTTCAGACTCTCTTGCTCTTATAGATGTGATTAATGTCAAAACAGGATGGGCTCTCGCTGCTCGGAGGGCACTTGACCAGACGCACACATATTCACTCTCTCTCTCACACACACAGATCTGGAGTGTCAAATGTCCCGAAAAATGCCAGAAACTTTCACAGAAAATACACATCACACCTCAACTTGCTAGCCAATGTTTTGTGAGGTCTCCTTCTTAGTAGCCTATTAGTCAAACAAATAAAACAGCATAACAAGGCAGCATGTTGACATCACCAAAAAGGTCCCGCCTCTTGCAATTGAGGCGCAAAACAAACTCTGCTCCAAAGGTTTAGTTTTCTGCTATTTTAAGTGGTGGTGTCTTTTGTTCCTGCTTCAGGTTGTATGTGCGCAGAGAACTGTGGGTAATTGAGAGTTGGAAGGAAACATCAGTTGCATCCTCAAAATCGCTCAAAACATAGGCTACATTTTTAGGGTGTATATGAAGGGGCCTTCATTTTGGAACAGCGCCAAGAAATGCAGTCTACCTCGGCTTTGGAACGCTGATAATGTCTTCTATATGAACTCCTGATAGATTACACTATTAGTATAGTGCTGTACCAACATAATGTAAATTTATCATATTTTATTTTTACTGTTTTGTAGCCGTGATTAAATATATACGTTTCTGGGCATATAATAGATATTTCCAGTACTTAAAGAACACTGACTAACTGCTTAATTAGTTACAAAGAGCAATATTAGTCATGTTTTTTAAAAACACTGCAGATTAAAATCTCTAAATGTTCATGACAAGTTTTAAAATACGACACTACTAGTGCATTTTGTGATTACTGTTCAATATCTTTGCCATATCAACCGGACCTAAAATCCTGTAGTTTATTGTATTAGCATGTTAGTTTACTAACATTTGACTACTTGTGACTAGTATGTTTGCTTGGGGGTAGGGTCCTACATGGGGATATTATTATTATAATAACAATAATAACTAATCAATGATTTCCCTAAACCTGGCAATCCTTTGCTGAATACTCCAGTAAAATGAAAATGAAAAAAATCACATTGTAAGACATGTGAATTAGCACATTTAAGCACATTAAGCACATTTTTGGCCACATGCAAAATGTACTGAATCAAGAGACACTGTATCATTCCACTCCTCATTTTAGTAGAAATCCATGCGCCTCATGTGCTTGGCAGAGAAAGGGTCTCCTCATCACCAACAGTTTATTCCTTGATCACCTGCCCGGTTGGCATGTGTACACAAAACAGCTTGAGAAAGTGTGCAGTGTATGATCCTGTGAGAAAGGTATGCAGCCAAAACAGATGAAAATATGCATAAAAACTGCTATTATCATATTATAGTTAGGCATTTTTTGCTTTCAAATAAATTTGCTGAGCATTTGGATAATGTTTGAATAGTAAAATTCACTCAGTGAGCTCCACATGCCATCAAGCTTTTGTATCTCTGAGGTACAGATATTTGCATAACAGGCTGAAAATGGAAGTATATTGATCAGGCTGTCTCCTGTTTCTACCATGATTCATATACACAAAAGCAATCCCACACATACACTCACATGCTGCACACACTCTGCCCTCCACCTCCCCCCGTCCCTGAGGCCAATCTGACCTGAGCTGATTTAACCTTGAAATGTGAGAGATTTCAATACAGTGGTGTTCATGTTTCAGCTGGGGCAGGACAGGACAGCAGCGTGCAAGTGCACAGTGAGTAAGTGTGGGATAAAGTGTGTCCTGGCAAGAGAACTGCTAATTCTCCTAAGTAAAGGATGATTTAAGAGAATAGAAGGGAAGAGATAATGTAGGGACAGGGCACAGGAAAACATGGTACAATGAGGTCTGTATGATTCCTGACCTGAATGAACTGAGATTGCAAATCTCACGTACGATTCTTGGATTCACCATTTTTGCACAGAATTATATGCATCTATATCAAGTTTGTTATTCCACTTCATAGTATTCACAGAGTCATTCCGAGGTTCAACATGTTATTACTAAAATATAAACAAGATAAAGAAAAGATGTTGAATGGTTCACACAGTTTTTATGCGTTGGTTGTTTGGGTACAAATGCTGCAAAATCAGCACAGTTCATAAGGTAGGTAAAGAAAGGTCCAGTCGGAAGAAATAGGTCAATGACAGACAAGGAGCAGAAGGACGGTTAATAAAGTTAATAAAGTTAAAACACACAAGCTTAATAAGGAAGCTGGGGTGATGGAAAGAAAGCAAGCTTTTCAAAGAGCATGATCAACAAGAGCAATGTTTAGAAGGTTTACTACTAAGCCCATGGCTGTTTATTGAGGGGACAACCTAGCTAGAAATGTTTGGTTGGTAGAACGCTTTGTAAATGTTCTGAAAATAGCAACTTTTGGTTCTTATAACATTCAGTCTGTCAGGTTTTCTTGACGTTGATGTATTTAAACCTTTATTTGTTCATTGTTAAAATTGATATGTGTTTTTTACATTTGGTGGGCATATTTCAAAAGTAAGACAAAATCTATTTTTTAAATTGTTTCAGTGTGAATTAAGAAAAAATTAAATTGCATGTTTGAATAAACCTCTCCAATTCTTTGAATTTTAGGTTTTACAACACATTTGTTAAATATTTTCGAGAGTGTGATACGTATGTATGTATGTATGTATCAGTTACATCAATGCTTTTATTATATCATATTTTATTTATTGTATTTGTAGTATTGGAAAAGTTACTTTAGATGTTTCTATTATGTTATTATGTTGTCTTACTGGGAATAGTGTGTTAGAAAAGTTATAATATTGTGTTGCATTGTTACATAACACCTTTTCAGAACATTTGTTAAATGCTACTTCTTTAATGTTACAGGCTAACTTTCTTGGAACAAAGCCAAATGTTCCTATAATGTTCTCTACTAGCTGGGAAGGTTTGAGGAGTCAAAGGTTGGTGTATGATGATTGTGACCAAACCATAATCCTAGCAAGCTAATTAAATAATATTTTTAAATAATGTTTTAACTCTACTCCTCTATAACTTTACCTAAAATAGAGCACAGTATTTAGTAAAAATATCTGTATCTTGTCTCTTTTTTGCTTTCACTTTTTGATATAACTGAATCTGGTATTTGTTCTTTACATTGTGTCACAATTTAATGATGAATTGACCAATAGGAATCCTCCAAAATGACTCGAATAAAACTTTTTGTCACTGACTTCCTTTAAAAGTATGTTACAAAAGCACCACATGGCAAATACAATGTAAAAAAGGAGTATTCTCCTAGTTCAGTATTAGGTTCGGTTCAGTATTAGCTCTTTTCTAATCTCAAGAGTGCAAGTTTAACCAGACTTCACCTCTGTGAAAGCTTTCTGATATTTGTGGAGAGAATAATGTTTCTAAGGAGGGTATGAGGCAGATTTGTTAAAAAGCTATGATAATCCTTAAATTACATCCCTGTACTTACTATATGACAATGTCTTTCGTCAAGAAAAATTGTGACAGGAGCAAGAAGCACTGCTGCTGCTCGGTGCCGGCAAATTACAGGAACCAGCAACAGACCAAAGACAAGATCAGACGGATCTTTTTTTTTTTATCAGATTTGATTTTACCATTTTGTATAAACCAGGTTAGAGCAGAGCATTCCACGAGATCCTAAGACCACCATGCATTTTGTCCCAATTTCTGGTACCCATTTTGCCTCAAGCAAATGAGGACATTCACTGGGCCCTGGAGGGGGAATCAGCACACACACTGTACTCTCTTTAAAATCTACATACCAGGGTATTAGTTGTTCAGCTGTCCCACTCTGGCAAAAGTTTTAAATCTTATGATAGGTCTCAATTTGTGCTACCATATAGTCTGCCACATCCAAGCACCATCCTCATCTGACTAGGCAAGTAGATAAACTAGGTATTTGAAGTTCCATTGTAGCTACCAACAGTACTTCATTCCTTGGGCAGAATATGTCAGCAACCTCTTCCACCGTTTATGGACCAGCCTGATACACCTCTAAAGCATTTTGGTGTTGCTCCGGCAGTGGGTGACTGATTCTTTTCATGCTGTCAGCTTCTGGCACTAGAGCGACTTACTCCACAATGTTGCACATTACTCTTTATCTAAAACTCCATCTGTCCTGTCAGAAACTCAGACTCTGACTTCACTTCTGAGTCCTGTATAGTAATTTGTGTTACATACTTAAAGATTTTTCTATTAAATTCCCCCATGTCACTGTTGGACGGTGTACAGTAGCACTGTATTCAAGTAGTGTCCGTTTATCTGCAGAATAATCTGACATATGTTTGCAAAGTTTCATTTAAAAAAAAAATGTTTGGTAACCACTATGTGTGCTAATATTAAGCAGAGGAATATAATATATCAGCAGAGGAAGCAATGTAGCATTTGGTTACAGCAGTAGACTGCAGGTCTATGAAGCCCATGCATCCTGCACAGAAAATTAAACTGATTGAGAAAAAACACTGGTTTGAGGATCTTTTAGCAAAATAATGCACAGACGGCAGTAGACTTAAATCCATTTTCCCTGCCTGTGACATCATGGGAACAGGGAACTGCCCCGATATCAGGTCTTTGTCTTTACCATCTGCTATAGCGTATCACTGACTGCCTTCTCCAGCTTAATGACCATTGCAACTGTCCTGTCATTTCATTTCAAAAAGCTGTAAAGTGAGAGTTTCGCTCATTTTGCTCAAGTGTATTTTGTCACTGTCAAGCAAAAACCTTGAATCTCCTCTTTTGCTGTTCTGACACAATTTGAATCCAGCAGCTGTCTTTTTCAATGAGTTGAAATTTCATTCATGCGTAAAAATGCTCCAAAATCATCTGAAATCACCTCTTTTTTGACATTTGTGTCAATTTTAGAATTCAGAACAAAATAACCTAAATTAAAGGGCACTACCAAAGACACCAGATCTCAAATCCACAGCACAGATTTATCATCAGCCTTCCACAAAACCTTACATCGCTCAAAATCCCACCATACAGTACATTCTACAGTGTACTGTTTGGAACTGTTCATATAATCTGTTCATATAAGCTTTTCTGTCTCAGTACTTCTGTGGGTTTGAAATTAGGCTGGTTTCTGGTAGTGCACTGTAATCTGAGTAGCCTGCTAACAGTCAAATCGCACATCATGGCAACCACAAATCAGCTTTTCTCAAGCTCTTGCAGCATCTACTGAAAGAGTGCACCAAGAATGCTGTCAGGCACTTTCATGGACACTCAATCTCAACATAAGCAAACCCTTCAGCAATTAGAAGGAATGAAACACAAACACATAGCAGAGAAACAGCATTCTGGCTCAAACCAGATTGTCTAGCCGAGTTAAGGGGAGAGGCAGGGCAGTCCATTTGCAGGCAACGTGAAAAGCAATGCCTGGGAGATTCAACTAATGGCTAATTCAAAGACACTCTCATATGCTAATCTCCACTTCACCATCAGACAGCTCTCTGACTGCTAGCAATTTAGCGCAGCGGTGATATTCAAACACTGCATAACACTCTAGAGCTATATTCACTTCCAACTGTGTACTGTGCTTAGTTTATACTATTTTTTTTTTTTTTTTTTTTTTTTTGTCCACAGGCGCAACAATCACCAGTGTTCTGTAATTAACTTCAGTGCAAATATGTCAGTATATACGCTGCATGAGGAAACACTTTTGGGTGTTAATTTCTGTCTCGCTGTGTGGCAAAATTACACTGCTCTGTTGTTTTAATATCTGCTTTTACACTCGTAATTGCATTAGCAATAGAAGCAAGAATTGCCACATTGCTAATGAATATGTATGAGAAATACTAAGGTAGTGATTAAATTTAACCTTGTATGTTTCAAAAATGGATTATTCCCAGTTCTATTTTCAAAATCAGCATTAATCAAAGTTAATATCAATAAAGGCTAAGACATTTAATTTCAGAAACCCATGTCAATTACTTGCATATTAATGCGACTGAGAACTCAAATGGGTGAAAATGGATGTGGAATAATAAATCTTTTTTTTCTATATTTAGTGAATACAACCATATTTACTTCAGTAAACAAATTAATTATAGTGATCTCAGTGCAACCATTAATTACACAAAAGCATCAGTTTTCTTTCAAAGCACGACTCATTTTTAATTCACAACTTTAAAATGTAAGAAGACGACTCTTTTTATTTGATTTGCATATTCAGAGAGCACAGCAAGCAAATACGAAAAGGATAGCTTGTGTAATTTGCAGACGCGAGGCACAAAAATTGCCTTTCCTGCCTAGTGTATCCTCATAGTAGTACACCACTATACTGGGGTGGGACAGAGATGGCAGGCTAAATCCTCTTTTTGTATCAAAAGGAAAAAGCCTAGCAGCGCACAGAGGGGAGGACACATCCACAACATGACTGCATCTGCACCTGGGCACCACGAACAAAGGGATGAAGGGTACAGGGAAGGGAAAAAGATAGGGCATGAGTGCAGGAGAGGAGTGGATAGTAGCAATCTCAGGCCTGCTGAGGTAGGGTTTAGTGTTATCAGAGGGAGGGCAGGCATGTAGAGAGAGAGAGAGAGAGAGAGAGAGAATGAATATGAGCATAGAGTGGGACTATAGGTTTGAATGTGCAATCAAATCTTCAGTGTAAAATCACAGCAAACTAAATCAAATCTAAAGACCATGGCGGTCAGTGTAAGTGCACCTTGTATACAAATAAACATCTAAAAGCAGCCATGTCTAAAATTCTGTCTAGCCATGCTGTGTGCTTACGTTCAGCTAATAAGAACATGAATAACAATTATCTCACTGCATGGCATATTTGAGACATCTACACTGTGGTGGCGAATTCCGTAGCATTCATGATTTGTTGGAATCACAGTCATAATCAGAGACACACTGGATCCATCTGCTCCCTACCCAGGGAACAAGTTCACACCACTCTCTAACTTTTGCATTCCTTATTTCTCTTCCCTTTCTCTTAACAGCCTAATTTCTATGCACTATATAGAAGGGCCCGACGATATGAAAATCATATGGCTGTTATGGATTTGGATTTTAAAGGGTTACATGTTTAGAAGCATTTCCCGATATGATCTTATCTTTATATCTTAGATTTATTTTTCTACTTGAATAGGTGTCATTAAACTCAGTTTATATGATTGTCAGTTCTCAATAAATTGAACATTAAACAGCAGAAATCTCAGTCTTAAAGAAGATAAAAACCGTAGAACTGTGAATGGAGTTGACCTGATTTCCTATGTGAACATTTATAAAAGCGTATCGCAGCACTTGCTGAGATAACAACTTAGAATTGACATCAGAATTGACAACAGCACTCTTCATGATAAGTGGAGTTACGAAATAACTGTATTTTAGAAGGAGAAACATGTCTGAAGACACTTCTTCTTAGTCCTATATATTCCATCACTACCTTGTCCATATGTCCATGACAAATCTGCGCAACCCTCCACCACCCTGTCATCTCCTCTTTTAACCCTGTCATCTATCATTCCTGCTCCACACATCAGAGAGGGGACTGGCTTCCTACTACAAAGCAAAAGCCACCCGGACCCCCTCTCTCACTGTCTTCTCCCAAATAGTTATGAGCCGAAGGCATTTAAAAAAAAAGAAATGTACTTGTGAGCTCAGCAACACCAAAAGGCCTGGAATATCACAGAACACAACTAAAGTAGATAAATGCAGGATTTTTAAAATTCAAACACCCTTAACAACATCTGCTCAGATCAAGAACACTCTTGAGGAGGTAGACAAACCACTGTCAATTAAGTCTTCAATCAAGAGACGTCAGAGATGCAACCCAGTGGTAACACTTAAGAGAGAAGTCAGATTAGACAAGGAAGCCTGGATTGTATTAACTTTACTACATTTTACTACAAACAAAAAGGTCACAAACATGGTGGAGGCACTGTAATGGCATGTTGGGCTGCAATGGAACTGGATGACTGGTTTTACAGATGAAGTGATTGCTGAGAGAAGCAGCAGGATGAACTGATGAAGTGTATATAGCTGTACTTTCTGCTCATATTTAGTCAAATGCTGCAAAACCGATAGGACAGCTCTTCAAGACTTCCTATACGCAAAGATGTTCTCAAATGGCCTGTCACCTGACCTAAAACCAACAAGTAACAAGCTTGTTACTTACTGAAAACAAAACAAAGGGTACCCACAAACATGTAGTAACTGAAGGCAGCTGCTGTAAATGCTTGGGAAACATCTCAAGAGGGGAAAAAATCAGCATTTGGTTATGTCAATGAATTTTAGACTTCAGATATAGGGATTGTGTAAACGAATGGCTGTGATTCCTTAATGGTTAATGCAATATTGTTATTAACCCCCTTGAAATAAAGCTGAAAGATTACACTTACACTAATTTGCATCACTGTCCCAATACATTTGAACCTAAAGACAGTAGGAAACTGGTCCATGTCTCCACTGTCCATCACAAAATAATAAAATAGCTCCTACAGCCCTGAAGGAGACTGATACCATCCATATAAAGACGTAACTACTAACAGGCCCCTAGCTAAAGTCACTCACATCATTTATAAGTGCTTCCTTGTATACGATAATGCCCAGCTCACTGCAACTCACTGCCTTCTCCCATTTCACTTAGTCACAAGCCTGCAGAGTGCATCCTGCCAGATTTTCTCTGACTGACCTTGTTTCTTCTCACCTGCATCCTATGACAGAGAGGCTTGGAGTACCAGCGCAGCAGTGAAAGACAATGATGGAGCGAGTAAGGGCAGGATGGTTTTTGTGTGCGTGAGAGTGTGTGTGCCTGGAGTAGGTGAGTTAAATAAGTGACAAGATAAATAAAGCCCAAGTACTTGAAAGTACTATGCATGTGTGTAAGAGAGACAGAGAGATCGCATACATTATGCAATTTTGGTTGCTTTGATGAGAAAAGATGCACTTCCCAGGAAAAAAAAAGCTCTACTTACTTTTCGCTGCACAATTAACCCAGTGCCCCTCATTTGAATTTCATATGCTTGCTAAAATTTCTGCAAGAGTGTGAGGGTTGGGGCCAATATGTAGGAATATGCAGCCTCATCCAGTATGGACAGTTTGGCTGATTTTTAAAGGCTTTAAAAGTCTCTTACAAAGTCAAAGAGGGATGTGGGGCCATAGCGTAGTTTTTCAATTTAACTTAAGTCGTCTTCTTTTTTACCTCATGTTCTATTCTTCATTAGAATACACACTTTGTAAGTAGAGACAATAAAGTGTAGACAGCTCCACCGTAAGTTTACCTTCTGTAAGAGCTGAGATCCAGAGTACTTAGCTGCAATAGACTTCATCTCTCCCCCAAATGCTGAAGCCCACAGCTTTACACTAGACAGAGAAAAAGGGAGAGAGAGAGGGAGAGAAAGAAACAAAGAGAGTGAATTTGATTAATTTGACACAACTGCGGATAAAGACAATATAACACCCACAGATGCATAAGTGCATTATGCATAAGTAATAAGGAAGCGATACAGGAATTGTTGGCAGATGCCGATGTACGTATCTGCTGATGTCAATATCTACAAATGTAGAAATTGTTAGAAGTGGTTGCATTAATACATTTACATGGATTAGCCTTAGCATTAGCATTAGCGAGAAATGTAACATGTAGGCTTACAAATACATTAAAAAGATTAACCATGAAATATTATAGCAACATAGCCCTTGTTTGTTTCGTTGTTTGTTTATTTTGACACATGACACATCGAAGCATATCATAGAACAACCAATATTATAAGCCCATTCAGTGCAGTGGATCAAAGCATACTACTTATCATTAGCTATGTATTATTTCATACTTACTTGAAATGTTTTATTTCATACTTATTTAAAATGTAATTATTTATAGGGCTGCACCTATAAAGGAATTGTGGGCCAACACTAATAGCTGAAATGCAGCTGGATTAGCATTACAGAAAAATACACCATTATGTTTTTTTGCAGTCTTTGATATGTAGTAAAAAAGACTAAAAGGTAAACATTTTAGTGCAGTAGCCCAGCATCACTTTTATATTCTGTTCTTACAACAAATATGTTATCATATTTTGTTTCCAGCATTAATAAAACTGAAATCTCTGTCCGAAGCTATACATTTTTTAAACAAATTATCTGTCAATACCAATATTATTCTGATATTATTGTGCATAACCTCATTAAGTCCAACAGATTCTTATTTTGCTTGTTTCTTTATTTTGCTCGAAGTCTCATAAATACTGGTTTTCTGTGATTACATGATATGATGTAATAGAAAGACATGCCACAAAAATCTGTGCACTAATGTAGGGCTGTACAATATATCATTTCAGCACTGTCATCGCAATAGTCACATTACTGATGTGCAATGTCATATAAAAGGCACAGTAAATCACACGACTTGCTTGATTCAAAAAAGATATTTCCACTGTTCCCATTACATCATTTATTTCAGTCCAATCTTAGATACACAGAGGGCCTGTTGGATCATTGAAATTTGGGGAATTCTGGTGAAAATTATGTAATTTTTTAGTATCGCAATGTATATCACAAAACTACAAAAAATTGTGCAGCCTTACAATGATGTCATTCAGTGCTGGAATCTGTGCACTTTACAAACTTGTGCTTCTTATCATGAACTAATATATACTCACATTATTCTTAGGGATGTGCTGATATGGGAATTGGGGGGCAATGACAATATTTTTCAGGCCCCTCTGTCAATGTTGATACATTTATAAAATGTGGAAACTGAAATTATATGTGCCTAGATTACAATTACAGAGAAAGTACATTACAGTACCATGTACAGTACAATAAATACATTGTCAAATATTGGTTTGATTTCAATATTTGTAATATTTTTAAGCGATTTAAGCTTTTCTGATTCATCAACAAACAGGAAGTTTGTTGTAAGTTGTTTGGTTGTTAGTTCTTCGCGCTCATGGTAATTTTACAATCATTCTATGGGTTAATTTTAAACTTGGCCTGTTTATATAACCTTGGAGACTGTTTTTGGGACAGTGGATTAATAACCCTTTCTATACTCTATGGTTCTGCTCCTGCTTCTCTCTGGGAGAATGTAAAAGCCATGGTGGCCTGTTGACGTCTCTGTACCTTTTAATAAATCCTCACTTCAAACTGTGTGTCTCTGTCTAGTTTATGATCAGTAACTTCAGTTCAGTCAACAGCATGTAAGTCTAATTTTACTGGCTTTCTGGACACATGACCGCAGGTGACACAACCTAGTAAGGTAACCTGCACTGCAATCCCGTTCAGTGTGGAGAAATACACATCATACTCACATTCTTATTTTAGGGATGTGCTGAAATGGGATATGGGAACCGGGGGCAGATGCAGATAGCTACATGCTTATACAGATTCGACAACATGTATAATACAGAAATTGGGACCTAATCCACCTGTATTTGCTAGCATTGCAGAGAAAATGGCATTCTTTTTTACATGTTACAAATGCAGTTAAATGAACACAATCCAGGCTTTTATTCTAGTCATTTTTGAAATATTCATCGAATATTAGTTTGAAATCTAAACATCTGTCCAATGCCAAGCACTTCTTTAAGCAGTTCTCTGCCGATACCGATATGACTGCAGTCTCACTGTGCATCCCTGGCTATTCTGCACTTTACTGCTACTGCTTTCGCTCTGGGCTCTTTTCGTTTTGCTCTGAGTTGCTGTAGCTTTAAGACAAGTGCATGTGTTTCCGTGCACGCTGGAAGTTTAGTAGTGAATACCTCTACACTGAACTGCCCTGCACTGAGTTTAGGTCGAATTATTTCAAACATTTATTTCAGTACTTTCAGTATTTCACTGCCCAAAACCCAAGCACAACTTTCCTACTTCATATCTGAACGTTTCCTCACTGGAATCCCCCAGCAGAGCTCAACCGAAGCTCCACTGCTGTGCTGGCGTGTTACCCACTGAGTCTGAAAAGCGGTCAGGAGTTACTCACACTGACAGAGGAATGCCTTGGTGTGTCCCGACCACGTCGACCACCGTCGTGCTCTGTATAATCCACATGAAGAAGAAAAGCCCACAACGCAAGTGCGCGGAAATCATCTTCACACCCCTCATCTTCAGAAACAAACGCCTTCAGGTCGGAGTTTTTTTTTTGTTTGTTTGTTTTTTCTTGCTTGTTGTTATTGTTTTATATATATATATATATATATAGCTATATAATACCTCCTAATTGCGGACACCCCCGAAAAAACTGAGAGTGCACCGTTTCATATCGTGTTACAAGTGCGGAGCATCCCGGCAGGCAGAGGAGCTCGACAGAGAGCCGTTACTTAGCCTTTCAGCCTTTTCCTCAGAGGTGGTTCCGGATACGGGTTACACAGCAGAGCTGGTCGCTGCTTTACAGCTGCTTCAGTCGAGCTCTCTGGGGTCAGCTTCAACTCCTGCTGTGAGAAAAGTGCGCCAAAACGTCAGGGAGAAACCGACAGTGCAGAGCGCTGGAGAGGGAGGGGGAGCAAAACAGAGTACGCCTGGCGAGTTTAGTCGACTAGCATCCTTTCGTTTCTTCTTGCGCTCTGGAGAAGGACGACAGCAGCGCGGTGCGCTGTTCAGCTGACTAACGGCAGAAGTGAAGAAGCCGCTGCTGGTCGCTTCCTCTACCAGCCGCCACTGAAGCACCGAATCTCCGTCTCGGCTCCTCGGTGTGACACGCGGTTCAGTGACACGCCGTGAAATCTCCCAGGGGAGGGAAAAGAGGGGGGGGGCGGACGAGCATACGGAGCGGGAGGGAGGGAGAACGGGAGTTTCCAAAAACGAGGCTTACAAAAGTATCAGCGTGGCTGTTTTTTTAATCCAGGGTTTCCCCTGAGAAAGGTGAGAGCGCACGGACGCGTGCACGCGGCGACCCGCGCCGGGCTCGCAGCAAGCGCGAAACCCCAACGGTCACTTTTTCACTCCACTGTTTTTCACCGGCGTTTCTTCCTGCAGTTAGCCAGAGCTAGCCGAAGCTCAGGATATGCACGTGTAAGGGAAGTTCAGGTAAAGTAGGACATCAGGTAAAGTGGGATAGGCTGTGTAAGCTGTGTTTTCGTCGACCAGCGAGGACGAACGCCGTTCAGACGTTGCACTAAATGTGCTGAACGTGAATAAACGTTTCTGATTGTGACATCATAGTTGTGGGCGCGGCTATACGTTATGCGCATCAAAGCAGGTCAGGGTGAGCCTAATGGCATGAGGAGTTTCTAGCCAGTTGTGTTGTCCCAATTGCGCACTAATTAATAATACTGACTGGGTTTTGAGGATGTAGTGCAGATCAGAGTTGAGTATACTCAAATATCCACCATGGATACTCAAATTCAGATGTTTTTTGAGTGTGGTTAGGATGGACACTATTATCCCATAATACAATTTGGAATACATCTAGAGGAGCAACTCACATCTGGAAAAATGAGAAAAAAATGATGCGGGTGCAGCGATGGTGATGGTGGCTCAAGAACTTGCAGTGACATTTGTTAGCACAGTAATGCTTCATGACTTCTTATTAGTACAAGACGAGATTAGTAAATTTGTGTACTAACCTGCCAAACCCACACCATTTAGATTAATATATATATATATATATATATATATATATATATATATATATATATATATATATATATATATAGTATACATATTTTTAGAGGTTAGAAATTTGGATGCAATAAGTCATTTTAGAGATATGCTGGCAAAAGGGGTATAGGCAAGAGCAGGGGTTGGGGTGGTGGGGCAATGTGGAGTGAGTTAGGACAATTGTAAGAATCTGAAATAGGCTAATTTTAGTGATTTAATATCTTCACAAAAAATGTGTGTTTACATTTTACTCCTCTTTTACTTATGACAAGTTCTTCAACTCAATACTGCTCATATATTTTTTTTTTTTTTGGGGGGGCAGTTACATTTTTACAATAAAAACATGAAACACTAATACCGTAAAATATGATAATTCACCTTTCTTATAGAGGGTATCAGTCTTGAATCACATAGTTAATTTCATTCTATGTACAATGTTACATTTTCAGGGTTTATGTGACCTGGGGGGGGTGGAGTGGAAGGGCCCAGTGTAATATCTTTTTATGGATCCTAAAATCCCTGGCAGCACCCCTGTCTAGAGAAACTTAATTGTTTACAGCGGTAGTGAAAAGAACCAGATCACACTTGATAGAAGTGCCTCTAAAAGCTAACACACTATTACACAAATGGTTAGAAATATGCTGTCCAATGCCATAGACATTGTTATACAGTAGTTTTACACTGTAAAAAAGTGTTTTAACCTTGTTAAACCTTGTAATTTTGAGAAAAATGGCCAGCAGGTGTTATGTTGATCTGTATTTTTTTTTTTACCTTCTGTTAACATATAAGTGAAGTTTAACAAAATCTCATTTTAACACAGGTCACTGACAGCAAATTATTTTCCAGGGTACTGGATTAAAAAAAAAAATTTTGTAATCCATTTAATCCATATAACTTATTAAGCATGCACCACTATTGTTTAATTCTAAACAATACATATAAAATGCATGTAGGTTTACTGGTTGTTTTGGAAAGCAAAGCCACATTTGTGTTATGGACATTGCAACCCTGGGCTCTTATCAGTTCAGAGTTCAGTTAATTCTTTTTTTAAATTATTTACTTCTAATTTTCTCCATGGCTAATTACACCAAGAAGGTGAAGACTGGCATTTGTCTTCTTCGATACATTTGCAGCATCGCTAGGTAGCCAGCACAGTCGGAGGAAAGTGAAACTGCCTAGTTCCGAACAGCTAACAGACGCCCGTGCTGATCAGCGTCAAGCTAGGAGTGATGTAGGGAGGAAGTGCCATCAACCCACCCCTGAGAAAGCAAGGCCAATTGTGCTCTCTGTGACTCTGATACTCTGAAGAACTGTTAATATATTGACTTGAATGTTGCATGCTTCCCCTTTAAATGTTTTGTGTGAGTTGGGGTGGCAAGACTTATTCCAAGGGTGCCACTCATGTAGCCATGCCTCTGTACTTTGTGCAGCATGAAGACTGTAGAATAATGGTTTTGTCCTGATTTGTTTTTTGGTTTGAAATGCAGGTAATCACAGTTTTAAATGTTGTCAACATATGGCTTATATTTTGTCAGCTTATTATAATGTAATTTTACATTTTAAATGTGGACACAGTGTGACCATTTATATCTGCAACTCAAGCCATGCTAGGGAAAAAGGGATTAAATCCTCTTCAAGCTGAATCATTTTTCTCAGTAGCTTCCTCCTCACTTGTGTCTTCTGTCATGTGGCTGTTTGATTGGCTCCCTGCCCTTCCTCTGCCTTGCCTCATATCCTGCATCATGTCTTGTTTTTAGCCCCACCTTTTTATACACTATCCCCTACATGTGAAAATCCAAATAACTATACAGAACACTGTTATAGGAAACAGAATCTTCTAACCAAACACAATGAATCATTATTCAGTATTCCATGTCCACTGGTATACATTGTTTGTAAAGTACTTATTACAGTGCATTGTGGGATTGTTCAAGTGCACTAAAAAAGGCTGTGCTGTAGTGAAAATGGCAAAACTCTAACATTTTGCTCTATACAGGCAATAGGGCCCAGTTTCGGACACGCCGTTTGTCTGTCACTGGTGTTCTCTGCCCTGCATTTTGTGACGTCTGTAAGTCTGGTTTGTGTGTCCGGTCTTTGGTGTCCAGGGCTTATACTGTGCTTAGTTTTCTGTTTTGGGTTTCTGTTTATCTGTTTCATGGATCCTTACCATCCTAGCCATTTGTCTTTCAACATTCATTATACCCCAGCTGTCACCCTAGATTACATTAAAGACAACTCACACTTGCATCCTGGCTTCTTGTCTCCTCTTTTTTTTTTTTTACAGTAGATAAGAGCCAGTTTAACTGTGACCATTGAGTAAGTTAAGTTGAAAGAAGTGGTTTTTCTAGGCAACTGCAATGTAGCCAAAAACAAAATTCCTACCAAGAATTTATTTTTTCCGCATACTTTCCGCCAACAGGCCACCCCCAATACTGCAAATAATGTACATAAGGCCCTAACGTTTTTCTAGATCACCCAGATACTAATCCCTCCACTATATTGCCCTCAACTCAAATACGGGCCGCAGAGCTGAAGGAGGAAATGCAGTTTTAGCAAATCGATGCGCTCTGCTGATGCCACGAATAAATTATTCATAGCCTGTTTTGTGGCGGAGATCCTCAGCAAAGGCATGAATGAGGAGAGAGATCTAAGCAGCTCTCGGCACATAAATACATACATTAGCCCACCTGACCTTGTTTTTTAATTTTGTTGCATGGTCAAGGTAATTCAACAAAATCTGTTTATAACTCAAACTTGCAAAAGCTGCTCCAGTGCGGAAGCATTGCTGTACAGCTTCAAACTGTTGGTTCAGAAATGTAAGACATGAGGAAATGGATAGTAGGCCATGTTGCTATTTCTTAATTTAGTACAGAATTCAAAGATGCTAGTAGGTCCATGTTCTAATTTAGTACAGAAATCAATCACAATAGTAGAACCATGCTCTAATTTAGAACAGAAATCAATCACAATAGTAGAACCATGCTCTAATTTAGAACAGAAATCAATCACAATATTAGAACCATGCACTAATTTAGAACAGAAATCAATCACAATAGTAGAACCATGCTCTAATTTAGAACAGAAATCAATCACAATAGTAGAACCATGCTCTAATTTAGAACAGAAAACAATCACAATAGTAGAACCATGCTCTCATTTAGTACAGAAATCAATCAATAGTAGAACCATGCTCCAATTTAGTGCATAAATCAATCAATAGTAGAACCATGCTCTAATTTAGAACAGAAATCAATCACAATAGTAGAACCATGCTCTAATTTAGTGCATAAATCAATCAATAGTAGAACCCTGCTCTAATTTAGTGAATAAATCAATCAATAGTAGAACCCTGCTCTAATTTAGTACAGAAATCAATCAATAGTAGAACCATGCTCTAATTTAGTACAGAAATCAATCAATAGTAGAACCATGCTCTAATTTAGTGAATAAATCAATCAATAGTAGAACCATGCTCTAATTTAGAACAGAAATCAATCACAATAGTAGAACCATGCTCTAATTTAGTGCATTAATCAATCAATAGTAGAACCCTGCTCTAATTTAGTACAGAAATCAATCAATAGTAGAACCATGCTCTAATTTAGTGAATAAATCAATCAATAGTAGAACCCTGCTCTAATTTAGTGAATAAATCAATCAATAGTAGAACCCTGCTCTAATTTAGTGAATAAATCAATCAATAGTAGAACCCTGCTCTAATTTAGTACAGAAATCAATCAATAGTAGAACCATGCTCTAATTTAGTGAATAAATCAATCAATAGTAGAACCATGCTCTAATTTAGTGCATTAATCAATCAATAGTAGAACCCTGCTCTAATTTAGTGCATAAATCAATCAATAGTAGAACCCTGCTCTAATTTAGTGAATAAATTAATCAATAGTAGAACCCTGCTCTAATTTAGTGAATAAATCAATCAATAGTAGAACCCTGCTCTAATTTAGTGAATAAATCAATCAATAGTAGAACCCTGCTCTAATTTAGTGAATAAATCAATCAATAGTAGAACCCTGCTCTAATTTAGTGAATAAATCAATCAATAGTAGAACCATGCTCTAATTTAGTGCATTAATCAATCAATAGTAGAACCCTGCTCTAATTTAGTGAATAAATCAATCAATAGTAGAACCCTGCTCTAATTTAGTGCATTAATCAATCAATAGTAGAACCATGCTCTAATTTAGTGCATAAATCAATCAATAGTAGAACCCTGCTCTAATTTAGTGAATAAATCAATCAATAGTAGAACCCTGCTCTAATTTAGTGCATTAATCAATCAATAGTAGAACCCTGCTCTAATTTAGTGAATAAATCAATCAATAGTAGAACCCTGCTCTAATTTAGTGAATAAATCAATCAATAGTAGAACCCTGCTCTAATTTAGTGCATTAATCAATCAATAGTAGAACCCTGCTCTAATTTAGTGCATTAATCAATCAATAGTAGAACCCTGCTCTAATTTAGTGAATAAATCAATCAATAGTAGAACCATGCTCTAATTTAGTGCATTAATCAATCAATAGTAGAACCATGCTCTAATTTAGTGCATAAATCAATCAATAGTAGAACCATGCTCTAATTTAGTGAATAAATCAATCAATAGTAGAACCCTGCTCTAATTTAGTGAATAAATCAATCAATAGTAGAACCATGCTCTAATTTAGTGAATAAATCAATCAATAGTAGAACCATGCTCTAATTTAGTGCATTAATCAATCAATAGTAGAACCCTGCTCTAATTTAGTGAATAAATCAATCAATAGTAGAACCCTGCTCTAATTTAGTGAATAAATCAATCAATAGTAGAACCCTGCTCTAATTTAGTGAATAAATCAATCAATAGTAGAACCATGCTCTAATTTAGTGCATAAATCAATCAATAGTAGAACCCTGCTCTAATTTAGTGCATTAATCAATCAATAGTAGAACCCTGCTCTAATTTAGTGCATTAATCAATCAATAGTAGAACCATGCTCTAATTTAGTGCATTAATCAATCAATAGTAGAACCCTGCTCTAATTTAGTGAATAAATCAATCAATAGTAGAACCCTGCTCTAATTTAGTGCATTAATCAATCAATAGTAGAACCATGCTCTAATTTAGTGCATAAATCAATCAATAGTAGAACCCTGCTCTAATTTAGTGAATAAATCAATCAATAGTAGAACCCTGCTCTAATTTAGTGCATTAATCAATCAATAGTAGAACCATGCTCTAATTTAGTGCATTAATCAATCAATAGTAGAACCCTGCTCTAATTTAGTGAATAAATCAATCAATAGTAGAACCATGCTCTAATTTAGTGCATTAATCAATCAATAGTAGAACCATGCTCTAATTTAGTGCATAAATCAATCAATAGTAGAACCATGCTCTAATTTAGTGAATAAATCAATCAATAGTAGAACCCTGCTCTAATTTAGTGAATAAATCAATCAATAGTAGAACCATGCTCTAATTTAGTGAATAAATCAATCAATAGTAGAACCATGCTCTAATTTAGTGCATTAATCAATCAATAGTAGAACCCTGCTCTAATTTAGTGAATAAATCAATCAATAGTAGAACCCTGCTCTAATTTAGTGAATAAATCAATCAATAGTAGAACCCTGCTCTAATTTAGTGAATAAATCAATCAATAGTAGAACCCTGCTCTAATTTAGTGCATTAATCAATCAATAGTAGAACCCTGCTCTAATTTAGTGCATTAATCAATCAATAGTAGAACCCTGCTCTAATTTAGTGAATAAATCAATCAATAGTAGAACCCTGCTCTAATTTAGTGCATTAATCAATCAATAGTAGAACCCTGCTCTAATTTGAAGGACAGTGAGAAGTGGAATTCCTCTTTACTATGTGAAATACAGTTCATAAATCCAACAAAACAGTTCACAAAGCAAGCACGAGAGCAGAGGCCATGGTCTAATATTAGCTGTGTATGTGTAAATGTAAAAGAGAATGACGTCAGCACGTTACTGTAAACACGCCGCCAGCGGGTTCGCGCAACGCTCGCGCTCTCTCGCGCCTTTGATGTGGCGCGCGTGTCCCGCGCTGCTTTTTGTCTCCCCTAACCGATCGGTAACGTTCACGTGGCGCGCGCGCTCCTGCCTGCCCACTCACGAGCGCCGTGCTCCTTATCTCGAGCTGCCTGATGGCGCGCGCCGAGTGTGGAGAATGGATTTGTGGAGCGAGCCGCGCGAGCGTCACCCTCAGGTACTCTTCCCCGAGTGTGTTTCACGGTGTTTGGCCTTTGTTTCCCTGCCAGCACGCGACTTTCTCTCGTTTCCCGTTTAAAAGAATGAATCTTTTTAACGGTGGGAGTGGGAAGGGCTCGCTGCTTCGTGCTCTGTTTACTAATCATCACTTTCATGGTGGGATCAGGGTAGAAACTGGTGCTTTGCACTGCTCAAGACCTTATTCTACTATCCTAACGGTGCATTCCTGCGTTTTTAACCTCATCAGTGGAGTTCAGTGAATTACCAGAGACCTTTAGATACCTTGTCCTGTAGAGAGGACGCGAGGATGGCGTAAAATGTAACATAGATATTTTCTGTTGTTTAACAAGTTTAACTAACCTTCTTTTGGTCATCCCACTGTATGCTCATAGCAACATCATCAAAATTTTGACAGTAAGTCATTGAAAATATAACAATTTAATATAATAAAAGGACCAATAAAACACCCCAAAATTACCTGACATATTTGTACAATAGTTTCCATTAAACATTGCATTGATTTATTTTCCTCACGTAAAGTTGGTATTTCTAAAATACAACATTTTTGCGTGACAGCGTAAAAAATTAAAACATTCAGACTTAAGGTTTTTTTTTTTTTACTGAATTATATGTCACATAATTCCCTCCTGTATTGTTTGAAGGAGACTCATTCTTTCCATTCTTGTGCCTCAATTCTTGTGCCTTCTCATAACTGAGAAAGGCAACCCTCTCCGTTTTTTGTCTGCTGCCTAGGTTTCAACATAGTGTTCAGATTTGTCTGGACTCCTATGTCACAAGCTGTCTCGTTAGAATTATACTACTAGAGTGGCTCCACCCTCTACTCTTGTGAGTTTTGGGGTACTTTAGAAATGTACCGCAAACCGGCAATGTGAAAACAAGGTGTTGATGTGGAAGGGACAGTGTATACGACATAGCACTGCAGAGTCCACATCGTTCAGTGTTCATACCGCTTGCACCACAGTCCCTAGCGACCACATACTTTGACAAGCTGGGCAAAGGCTGTATAGTGCAAAGTTGTTCAAGCACAAAGTTGGAAGCTTCTCTGCTGCTATAAGGGATTTGGGGAATTTAGGTCTGCACAGGGTATGAGCCAGCCCTTTCTCAGCATAGAGCAAAATTATGAAAAACATTTGAGCTATGGTGAGTTATCACACAAGATAAGTGGAACCTTTGTTCTTATTTATAGTTTAAGGTTCATTTTTGTTCATTTTGTTTTTAGACTGTTTCCAGAGCTGCAGATTTCGTTAAAAGTATTTACAAAAGCAGATTAAAAAAATACTTTTATGTTTTAATCTGGCAGTGGTCCTTTACATTACTTCAAAATGTCATGATAAATGGACCAATAAAAACACTACCTAAAATTACATGAAGTAAAATCTTTTCACAATAGTTTCCATTGAATGTTTTAATGATTTTTTTTTCTCCTGTAAATTTGGTACTTTCAAGACATAAGGTTTTTGTGTGACAGCAGGAAAAAGTATGACAGATTCAACCATTTCCATTTCAATAGTGATTATTGATTACTGAATTATACATCACAGAATTTGCTTTGAAATTGTTTTCAATTCTAATTTTACATTTCTAACTGCAAAATGTGACATTTGCTTCTATTTATGAGTGAGCATGTAATATTATATGGTGCTACTCTTACTCGGCATAAAAACAAAGCTATCTGCCATTACATTTCCAGTTTTCCCGTTAATGACCTGATTTCACAGTGCTGTTCTAATTATTTTTATTTGTAACACATCAAAAAATTCATCAGTTTTATTGTTTATATGCTGAACAGCTACTATAGTAAACACATGAATAACAGTATCCTTCAAACATCAATCAGGCTCTATCATTACTAAAAAAAAACAATAATAAGCGCTTGCCAATCCAAACACACTCTCTCAGATGTAATTCACTCTCCGATAAACTCAGTGTCTGTTATGTAGAGATAGAAAACATTGCACTACTGTAGAACACTACAGTAGATGTGTGTGTTGCCCATATTGAGTCAGCTGGGAATTGTTTATTATTTTATTTAATTAACAGTAATTTTGACATGAGCATGTTAAAAAGGATGCATTGTTAAGGAAACAATATTAAGGATGTGAGAAAGAAGACAGAGAAGCACTGTTGCCTATGATGATAACATGTAGTTCTGTCCAGTTTGGTACAGACGTTATCCACTCCTTGCCAGCACAACCAACTCAAAACCAACTCAAAATTACCACCCTTTCTTTTGACTTGCAAAATCCATGACTTCACCTTAACATGGCAGCACCCATTAAACAAAAACAAATCATTTCAGAATAGTATTATTAGACAGACTTTGGCTTTCTCTGGGTGTGATAAAGCTGTTTGCATACAATTTCACTAATGGAGGGAGAATAATTTGATAATTACTAGGTTAAGTGGTTCTATATGAGATATTTAAACAAATGATGTGTGCTCATTTTATAGTATATAAGTATTATGTTTATTATATATACATGGTGAATTCCAAAGCCTAGCACAGCATTTACCCCATTCCTACATAAATGATTTTCCAACCAAATCTTTCAACTCTTTTTCTTTGTGCGCTCCTGCAGACAAACAAGAACTAGATTACTACCAGCATTCATTTTGCCCTTAACTCAAACAGCTGAAGTTGTGTGAATGCTTTAAGGTGACACATAGGAAGCTTCTAGTTTGACAAATACTAATTGTTCCCTGCTGTCATGAGCATACAAACCAAGTGTAAGTGTCTGACTTACTAGTTGAAGAACTGTCCTAAAGTCATAAACTTCTACGTTTCCGCTTAGTCATGAACGTTGAAGGTTTTTTCACGCATTAGGCTGACTCACGTTCTTCCGCTGTTTTGCAGTCGAGTCCGGGCCAATTACTGTAGAAGTTAATTAAACAGGACATGTTTCTCCCCTGACTTAATCAAACTGGAGGGGCTGCAAGAAGCTAGAGAGAAAACACAGGGTAGCCGCATGCTTTTAGCATCAGCACTGTGCAGAATACACATAGTCCACCTTGGCTCTGCTGAAGCTGCGGTGAGCGAGCTATAATTATTCAGCAAATTTTAAACTATTACAGTGAACTACAGTGAGTAATAGAATGGGAGAATGAATAGAACGAAAATGGAAAGAAAATGGGAAACGTTGTGCAGACAGGAGGTGGTCAGAGCACAGAGGTAGATGCTAGCTGTGAGAAAAAGAGGAGAGAGAGGGAGTACTGGGCAAATTGAGAGAGTGAAACATGAGGGCATGGACAGGCAGTGGGCAGGCAAAAGGGACAGATGCCAGAGAGTGTGAGAGAAAATGAGAGGAAAATAGATAAATAGAAGCCTGAGCGGTGGTGTCATCCTTGTGCTTGAGGATCACGTCAACTAAGCGATGCCCTGTCACCACAATTATCATATCCACTTAGCCTCCACTCTGTCTCTTTCATACACATGAGCACACACTCACAGAGACACACTCCCTGATATTCATGAAAATGTTCTTTTGTGAGCTGGTGAGTGCTCTTCTTGCTCAAAAGAATTTGCGAGAGGTAATATTGATAGTCTTGACATACTACCACAAAGACCGCAGGAATAAAAAAGGGTTACATCCATGTAATAAAGTATATAACATCTCCACAGATGTGCCAGTTTGACCAAAAAGGCCAAAATGAATAAGTCCACTTGACAGATAGAGGCTGAATTGTGATGACATTAGGTTAACAGGCAACCCTGTTTAATATTAGCATAAACAGTTACATGTATTCTGTTACTACTAAATTGTTGAAGCTTTTATTATCAAAAAAGGCCATTTTTAAAAAAGACTGCAGAAACTATACACTTGCAAACTCATCAAAATGATTTTTGTGACATTGAATGCATGTGTTCAGTATTTAAAGCTGTTATTTGATGTATAAATAGTAAGTGTGTACCTTTGTTTGAGGTGGTTTCAGATGCCCATTAAAAACCCAGTTGAATGAGACAACAATCTTCTTAATATGGTGGGCTAAAAAATATTAGCTCTGCTCTGATAGGCTGGTTTACATCACTACAGTAGCTCATAGAAGCCACCTAGCACAGTTTTGTTCTTAGCACTGTAACAGGAACATTAGAGTTATTATCTGTCCTGTCAGCACGTTGTGCGGTTAGCTAGCTGAAGAGATTGTAGCCGGTTGGCTGGGTGTTAGCTTGTAGCTTAGCACTTTCTTGCTTCCCCGGGTTTGATAAAGGTTCCTTAGAAGGTAAGATCCCCTTCTGATTTGTGGATAGCTCTGATCAGAAGTTGGTGTTTTGCGAGAGCAGATGCTGGACAAGGTCAGCTTTTCATAAGTATGCATTACTGAACTGGCAGAACTTACACTGTACACATTTCCTAAAAATGTTCATGTTTGCAATGTGGTAGGAAATGAGGTAGATAAAAAAAGACTTTACAGTAATCCAAAAGTTCCAGAAAGTGATCAGGTTACATTCCTTTAATTACTTATGGTTAATTACAGTTATTTGGATTAGATAACACTTTACTTTTGTTAATACGTAATTAGTATTTTGCACTAGTGTTTTGCACTAGTACGCCTGTCAACCTTGATCATAAACATATTCCACTTGGCTTAGGGTTATAGAAGTGTATAATATAATACAATATAATATGATATGGTTTGCTGTTGGTTGGTGCGGCGCAACAGATAACACCACTACCTGCCGCTGAGCTGCCACACCATGTGGGAGACTGGGGTTCGGTTCCTGGTCTGGGTGACTATGCTGCGCTACACCAATAGTCCTTGGGCAAGATTCCTAACACTACCTAGGCCCTTCTCTGTAATATGAGTAACCTTGTAAGTTGCTCTGGATAAGAGTGTCACCTAAATGCTGTAAATGTTCATGTTTACCTCATACACTGTGGTACTGCAGGCTACAATTCCCATGTGGTAAATGTCCCCTTGCCACTGTTGAAAAAATCACACTCACATGTACCTCTATTACAAATGTTTCTTTTGGCAATTATTGGCAGTTAGCAATAATGGCAGTTATTAAGCATTTACACATACCAATGGGGGATGGAGTATAAGACAGACTCATTAAAGCAGGCTTGCTCCAAGAGAGGAGGAGGAATGGCAGTGGAACAGCAGCTGCCACTTTACTAGAAGTCATAATCCAGTATGTATAATGCACATCGTATATTGAAGATTATAGTAAAATGAATTAGATGTATGAGATAGAACCTGTTTCTGGTAGATATGTCATTAAAATAAGCACAGTAAGGATTTTTGTTTCGTATAAGCAGCAAAAAGTTGTAGCATAACATGATACCGACAATGCTAAAATAAGTTATATAAAATATGGAATCGAATGCCTCTTTACATGTTCGGCCACCAAAACAATGAAGATGAACTAGGGATGCACTGATCCAATTTTTTCAGTTTTGATGCAATACGTAAACTTTGCATAAAAGCTAATACCCAATACTGATCCAATACCATTACTGAATTAATAAACTGTATACCTCAAAATGTGGAAGACACAGGTATCAAGGCATCAAGAATGAATAAAGAACATTTGTTTAGTAACTTTGTAAAACATTGTTCAGTGTTTATTTGTCACTAAATTTGTAAACAATTCTGCTGGACCTTGGCACAGTGTTGTCGGGGCTTTTATTCAGAAATTTGAAGTCTATGAGACCAAAGAAGAGTGAGCAGTCCTCTCTTCATGATTTTATATGGAAGACCATCTGTGGCAGTGATGTCATTAACCCGCCAGCTACCCCACCTCGTTCAGCTGTCCTCCATTACAGGCACAAGCCGAACAGGTTGTCTTTCTCTATTGCTGAAAAACAGCAGAAACAGTAAAACAGGGATTTGAATATTTATATCTGGAATATACTGATATTTGGTGTTGATTTTGGATACCTCTGGGACTCAAAACAGTGTTCGGCCCTGTCTATTTGCATATGTGTGTGTGTGTGTGTGTGTGTGAGAGAGAGAGAGAGAAAGAGAGGCGATGAGCAACAGTAAGAAGACTTGATCACACTGCAAAATCGAAGACATGACTCCAAGACTCCACATTTACCTTGATGAAAAGAGGGAGGGATAAACCTACAGAATGGAAGGTATTCTTTTGTTTGTTTGTAAACAGAAACTGTTGTTTTTGGACGCTTGACGAGGTATGTTCAATCCGTTCAGAAATATAAACATACCAAAGCACAGACAGACGAAGCAGATGATGCAAAAAGAGTGTCATAAACTAATTAATAACAGAAATGACAAGGAGTATGCTGCATATTTGCAAGTAAACAGATCATTTTTTTGGTCGTTTCACACTGAGACAGACTGGAATATCATCAGAGCAGTACACATGTGCAGAATGGCTGCTATGGAATTTATACTTGGATTTATTTCTGTAAACAAGTGGATTATACCTGTTTTCCCAAGTTGGATTACTTGCAGATAGTTAATGACAAATTGAGGGCGCTGCTGGTTAGATGAGGTAAGTCTTGTTGTTTACTATGGTATGGGTATCTTGGGTGTATGTACAGGCAATGAGTTCAGTGAATGGATCTGTCCCATGGATCTGCCTAATTGGCCAATACTCAATCGGATCGGTGCATCCCTAGGATGCTGTGTTTGTGAACAAAGAGAGCTACTTTGTAAATCTGAGGCAGCTTATGATGTATGTATTTCACCACAGATTAAAAGGGAGGTGGTTGTCACTCTTAAACATTCATAAAATATTAGGAGCGGTCAGGGTCTTCTATAAAGCATAAATGGAAAAAATTTAGTGGAGATGTAGTGTACTTTCCCAAGTACAAAGAGAAGAAGGTAAGTCCAGTCCCACCTGTCCTTGGTCTCACATTTTTAAGCTTTTACTGATAAACTGATGTGTGGAGGTGTTTTACGCACAGGCCAGCCATCAGCAATGTGGGATTTCTGGTCTGTTAACAGGTCACATGGGATAACCACACAGCTAAATAAAAAGAACAGTTCACTGGTGATGGCTTTGGATGCCTGCCAGTGTCCCAGTTCCAAGCTCTGTGATGTTACAGCATCTTAATGGGCCATTCCTAAATCTCAGTATCTCATGATCTCAAAGAGATCACTTTTTAGTCCCCTGAGTGTGTTACCAAGTTCTTGTTTTTCTTTTTAATACAAAGTCCTGATGTCGACTTTCCTGAGGTAGAAATTCCCTCAACTTCATGAGGTCCATAAGGTGACAAAAAGCTATCTGCTTACCTGCTTACTTATTATAGGGTTATTTCTTGTCAGTCAGAGACCAAGGCCATGAAGGAGAGCATTCAGGTAGCTCTACAATATAGATACATTCACCTCATCCCCAGCCTGTGTAGAGATTATGGGGGGGCTCAAGTCTGTCATAGTAAAGTACCCCTTTCCCTAGTTCCAGCGGGCCTGGAGATTGCCCAGGCATCCAGGCTATAGTAAATGATGTACTACTCATGGACACCGGGAGTGTTTTATCAACCCACAGTGGCCTTCTTAGAATACCTCATTAGTGCAGAGGGTGTGAAAATAAATTACTGATAGATTACCATCTGGTTAAAGTAACCTGACATAGGCATTCTAACCTCTTTGGTGCTCACTGACCATCGCAACCTGGAGTATCTCCAGACAGTGAAATGACTAAACCCTTGCCAAGGCCTTGGGGGCCTAGTACCAGCCTCTTCTTGCCTTCTTGAGTGCATTAATTGTTACAAAAAGAATGCTGTCTATCTGCCTGTAGTACAAATACTACCTTGCTATATTAACATGGAAAAGCCATATTGATGCATCAAAACAAATTACAGCCTTTTAAAATTAAATAGACCATGTCTAATTTCACATGCACTTATCTTAAGACAAGTTTATCTATATTAAAAACAATAGTAAACATTTATTTGTATTATTTGTACTATCATCCACATTTATTTGTATAGCATTTTTCACAAAGCTGCTGGAATCCAGTAATAGGACGAAGTCAACAAAACATAAAACATGAAGGTCCCCGTTGTGCTAGTAAAAGGCAACAGTAGAAAGGAAAAACTCCCTCGAAGCTGGACGAAGAAACCTTGGGAGGAACCAAGACTCTCGAGGGGGGGACATATCCTCATCTGGTCAAAACTACTTATAAATTATTAAAAAGCCACCGTACCACCACAGTTTTGTCTTCTGCTCAGGGGATATCATCATACAATATAATCATAGTAGAAAATAATAAGAATAATGAAAGTAATGATGATGGTTATAATAATAATAGTAGCAATAAAAATAGTTAAGAGGCCATGTAAACCTCAATGTAGGTGGATAGCAGTATTGGGAGGGTGGACAGCTGATCTGATGTGGGTAATATACTGTTAAAAGTATAAGATCTGTGAGGAAACTGTGGAGGAAGGTTTTTAGAAAAAAAGGTTCCTCAAAGCACCATCAGAGGTTCCTTCACGGTTTCAAACTGAAATACATCTAAAAGTTATTCAAGGATCTTATACTTTTAACAGTGTAGGAGAACCTGGCAGTTGGAGTAGTGGGTGGGCAGCTGGTCTGACGTGAATAGCAAAGGAGTCCAGCGTTCAGTCTTACATCAGTGTCAGGTCAAGTGGATAATGGAGAACGTGAATGAGAGAGTGTGAACATTGTTAGAGTGTGGCTGACAACTCCAGCTGATCTGACTATAACAGCCTAATTAAAAGAAGAGAGCCAGAAGGTAATACAGACATGGGAGCACCCTGAGTCTGCAACCTATATCTAAAATAAAACATGAATTATCAGAAGCTAAACTAAACAGATTTTTTAGCCTAGACCTGGAAGTTAAGACTATGTCCTGAACATTATTAAGTTGAATCAATGATGCAGCTGAACTGTGATGTTTTCATATGCAGTTTCTGTAGAATAGTTTTATTATATAAATATGTTTATTTCCATGTATATGGAATGCAAGAAGAGGTCAACTGCTTTGTTAAAGTTGTAAAATAGCTTAGGCTAATAGCTCAGGCTTAAGTTTTCTACTTATTGGTCATGGGTAAGGTCCAGTTCGATTTAGAAACCAATTGAAAACAGGCTGCTATCTTCACCTGACTAGAGCAAACTGTCATGCACTCTCCCTCCCTAGCTTCTTTAGTCATGGTCTCTCCAGCACAAATTAATGCAATAGAAAGAAAATAAGACTGAATAAGCAGCAAGACTGACAACCCATTACCAGTCTGTAATGGTTCAAACTGCAGTCATGTTTATGGCCTAAATAAGCATTACCGCATCTTAGCATTGTTTCAGTAAAGCCTTGGGCATCTACACAGGCCAGTTTACATTATTTCAGCCAGGGTGCATCCAGAAACAGCTGTTAATTTTTCCTTCTCCTTTACTCTGTGACCTGAAAACTGTTTTCCTGACACCTTTCGAGACACGTTTCTGTGATCTTGCTGGCTGTTCTAATACTGGAAGAGAAGAAAGAAGCAGCTTAAAATCGCTGCCTAAGCGTATTGAAGCTGCCAGCCTGATCTCACAGTGAAAACGTCCACATTGGTGGTTTGTTGTCATCTTGTAAAATGACTCAGAGGAGAAGCAACCTAGAGGAGACTAGAGGAGAAGCAACCTCTATCAACGAAGAAGTTCTACAGGCAACTCCTGTTAGACTGCACAACAAAGGATCATCAAGTCAAACCCAATGTTACTGTAACCAAGCAAAAAAGACTAAAAAACTATTTTTTATTTAATTTCCTTAATCTACACCTTAACCTAATCTCAACATATCCTTAAACTACACCTTAATCGACACCTAAACCTAATCTCAACCTAACCTTAAACTACACCTTAATCTTAAACCACAGGTGTAAAAAACCAAGCACCTAAGCATGCAGACTGCTTCTACAAACATTTGTGAAAGAATGGGGAAGGGGCATTGTGTGCAGAGGTTGCCAACCTTCTGCAGAGTCAATCACAACAGACCATCAAACTTCAGATTAGCTAGATTAGCTCAACAACAGTGCATAGACAGCTTCATGCAATTGATTTCATTGGCCGAGCAGATGCATCCAAGCCTTACATCACCAAGCACAATGCAAAGTGTTAGATGCAGTAGTGTAAAGCACGCCGTCACTGGACTCTAGAGCAGTGGAGACGTGTTCTCTAGAGTGACGAATCACGGTTCTCAGTCTGGCAAATTAAATGGACGAGTCTGGTTGAGTTTGGTGGTTGCCAGGAGAATGGTACTTGTCTGACTGCATTGTGCCAAGTGTGGTAGAGGGAGTATTATGGTGTAGGGTTGTTTTTCAGGAGTTGGGTTTACCCCCCTAGTTCCAGTGAAAGAAACTCTTAATGTTTCAGTAAAACCAAGAGATTTTGGTCAATTTCATGCTCCCAACTTTGCGGGTTCACAAAGCAGTACACACATCAGTGTCTGACCTCACAAATGCGCTTCTGGAAGAATGGTCAAAAATTTCCATAAACACACTCCTAAACCTTGTGGAAAGTTTGTGGAGTGTGGCGTGTGGAGAGTTGAAGCTGCTGTACCTGCAACGGGTGACCCAACATCATATTAAACCCTATGGATTAAGAATGGCTTACAAGGTGAGCATAAATGCACTTTGGAAATAAAGTGGTCATGGCACTCAAACAAGGTACTGAACATTGCTTTTACTGTTTGCTCAGAAAACACATTATCCCACATTATCCCATAATCTCAACCTAACATTAAACTACACCTTAATCTATACTTAAACCTAATCGCAACCTAACCTTAAACTACACCTTAATCTACACCTAACTTAATCTTAACCCTTATTCTAAAACACTAAAACAAGTAAATGTTTTAACAATGAAGGAAAGGGCAGTAGAAATGTAAATAGACACAAGTTGTGTAGCAACTAAAATAGGGACATAGAGAATGGGCAATAATTAGAAAAACGGGACAGCTAAGCCCTTTCAGTGTGATCACATTTGACTACTGATGTACTCAGCCTTGAAGGTACACCCCTAAACTGGTGGTAGCCAATCACAGTCGACGCAGTATTTACATTTCGATTGCCTTTTCTTTTTTCTTGTATTGCAATGTGTCAAAACAGCTTTGTTTACTTTTGTTTACTTCAACACCTCTAACCATGGTGTCTTGAATTACCTTAAGTGGAAAAGGTGACGTCATGTGGAAAACAACAAACATTCACACAGCAGTGATCCTTTTTCCAGCATTCCTAAAAATAAAGGTACCAAATAGGATTTTGTTTTTGCACAGTATCATAGGAGAACCATATGTTGTTCCCTAAAAACATTTTACATTGGATGGTTCTATAAAGAACAATTTTTTTGTGAATGATTTTGTGTGTGTGCGAAAAACCTTGGCATATAATCTTATGTGAAGGTTCTTGTAAACCCTGGAAAGGTCATTTACACTAGGTCATTTTCCTTTTCAATTATGATAACATGATTCCTAATCCTTACATCAAAGGCCAAGTGAGTCCCTTGCTCACTTGTGAGTTACTCATGTGTTCACAGCTCTGATCCAAATGGATCCGGATGGCACCAATTCCATTAGGAAGTGAAACCAAAGTACCACTTGATAAATTATTCTTCAGTTCTGTTCCTGAAATCCCTAGCTAGTGCAATTACTAATCGAGAACTCAAATGAGTAAGAAAAAGGGAGAGGATGGTCAAGGTGGGGAACGTTATAACCCTAAATGAATTACTAAGTATAGGGGGAGAGCATTGAAGCTCCTTGAACATAGGTGTACATTCACAGCCGCTTGCAGGATTTCAGTCTTAGCAAGGTCTCAAAGTCATTGAACTCTCGAGCGAAATCAATAAGTATAGTAAAGTACTAGTTTCTAGTCTTCAGCTCTGGTTAGAGCTTGTGTGCATGACCTGGGTGATTTTGTATTAATATCAAAGAGACATACAGTGAATTTAAAGTAGGCAGTTCTCGGGGCTACCTCATCCTGATCTGTTTGAAGTCCCTTAATGCATGTCACAGAACAAATCCCTTCACCCATCCACATCAATTAAGCAGTGGTGAAAAGCACTCAGGCCAGCTACAAGCTTGCTGAACGGACATTCCTCCTGCATACCAACTCTCTGGATCTGGCACTGGATCAGGCCAGAGGAGCAACAATTTAAGACGTACACCTTGGAAAAGAGCAGCCCTTGGTTATCCTTAAAAACACACACCTAACAGGCACATCCACACACATCTTTAGAAACATGTCACAATTGCTTAAAATAAACATTTAGTTATGTAATATTTGTTATATTAGAATATTTAATATGATTATTTACAAAAATCCATCTAAATCGTATAAATGATCACATAGAAATAGTAAAGCATGTAAAACATGAATACAGTGTATGTAAAGGATAAACATAATATACCTGCCAAACCATACCCCTAAGATAAAATTACAGTTTAATCAATTATATACCATGTCCTTATCGCAATCTTATCAAAACACATTCATAGATTAATTTGTATGATGTATTACAAGCTGTTTGAACTAATATAAAATGTTTTATTGGTAATAAAAAACATTTACATTAAGCTAAAAACTAAGATCAATAAAATACTGATTAAAAACTCATCAACTTGATAACCCACATTACATGTACATTCAACCACAGAATACATGCTCATCAGCCAGAAATTCCAATGTTGTCTTGACTTTTGATTAGAATAATATATAATAATGTTTGTGCTGTTCATTTCAACATATCACTGGGGCAGTTTTTGATACACATTCAGAAATATATACATTTATATATTTTCAGAAATGTACTACAGATACATTTTTGTACAACCAATGCAAATGTAAAACTGCCAATTGCTTGGTCCAACTGTGTATTTTAAAGGTGCATTAGTCAAGATTTAAGAAACTGCTAGTTGGAATAGGCAACTGCAACAATAGTGTAACGATTTGTTTCATTCTTTACATCTGATTTTTATTTCTGCTCATGAACATAAAGCACCCCTAAAAGATCTCTTAAAATAAAGAGAATAAAAATCATATTAATTATCTATAAGATTTCTTTTTCAAAGAGACTTATGGTTTAAACCTGTTCTCTACAAATTCCTCTTAGTATATTTGAGGTGTTTGGCAAGAGCGGATATCAAACACTGTACCCTAAACTGAGGTATTGTCCATAATGATGTTTAGCTCTGTGATATTACATAACAACATGCAGTTGTGTATTAAGGGTCCAATATTTCTATGAGTTTCCATGAGTTTATCATTTACTATCTGCAGTTAACCAATATTACATTAGTTTCTCTGAAGAACCTTCACCCAAAGCTTTACTTTTCTTATCTCTCTATATGATAAATGTATCTATTCAATTTTGTAGTTCAGTATGTAATACTGATTTACAACAGTTATATACCTGCCAGGAGGAACATTACTAATTCTGCTCCAACTTCATCCCATTCTCATCCATTTTGGAAAAGCACTTCCAATAATAACTCTTGTTATGTAAGGTGCTTAACAGAATCTGAGAGGCACCTAAAACACATGTGCTGATGCCTGCTTAACAAGACAACATTGTAAAATATATATTACCTCTACAAACTGCTGCGTGGAAACAAAAAGGAAACCCTTTTCCTCACAACCTATACAAACAAATCTAAAGAGTACATGTGTAAGCTTTTGAATGATGCTGATAATTATAAAAGTACAATACTTTGATTTCAGGTCTATGGAATAATTTAAAAAGTGCAGACTATTCCAGATTCAAGCAATAAGCTTGTATGTCTATCATTAAACAGTTTAAACCTCACATCCCTATCCATTGGCTAAAACCAATAAGAGTGTTAAACAGTACTGAGCACTGCAGAGTGCTATGGCTTAAACACTAAGAAATTGCCAGGGGTTTTGCTTCTTCTGAAAAGCTGCCATTTTGGATTTAAAGTTTCTGCAGGATTCCACTCTGTCACAAAACAGCTTTGCAGAGAGAGAAGTCTTTAGAAGCATGTTACACGTCAGCTCACCGTGAGAGGATTGCAGCCATGTCTGAAAATGACGCATGTCCACAAAGTGATAGTGTGCAATCTCGTTCGATTTGAAGTGTCCTTTCTAGACTTAACACATCTACCTGCACACCTGTGACCAAACACGTGCAAACAAACACACTCATTTTTGTTTTTGTACAATATCAGGGAGTGCAGTTGTACATGTTCTTTGCTAATGGTGAAGCAACATGACCCAGGATTCAAACTTGTTGCAATTCTCGGGCAATAGTGTCAGCATCTTAGCGTCTGTTGAGCCACTCTGAGCCTCTTAGCTTTTGTCATTTTGCATCTGTACACTGCCTCAACAGATTTAACATGAAGCTATCAAGATGTGAGATGTGTGGCAAGTGAGGACCGTTCCCAGATTGTTCAATGGTCAATGTGTTGGACTTACATTTGGTAGCTGTTCATGTTAAACTCCTAATATGCGGACCAAAGAGGTGAAAAAAGCACTGGTGAGCACAACACCGCCAAAAGACCTGGAAGACCATGGAAGACAACTTATGTAGATGATTGCAGATTTTATTTTGGTGAAGAAAAAACATCTAGTCAAATCCAGAACACTCTTAAGAAAGTATTTCATTGACAAATAAAAATCAATGGTAACACTCAAGAACAGAAAGGTCAGAATAGACTGAGAGAAAACATCTTTAAAAAGCCTGCCTAGGTCTGGAATGCCAGATGGAACCATGATTAACCTGATTATTGACATTGTACATTGGCCCTGTTTCTCTCCATTGTTTCTACAAAGTCAGGAAACACACACAGACTCATATATTATTGATGCAGACATGTAGGTAGGTAGGTAGGTGAATGTGAATATAACATTAATGATGACATACTGTCAGAAAAGATTTGATTTAGTGCCAGCTGTATGGTACCTGAGTGTGTTTCCACATGATAAACCGATGATGAGGCTGCTAATGAGCTAATACATCAAAACAGTGGAGAAAACAAGGAGAGAATATGAGGACAGAAAGAAGTGGTGCGAGGAACAGAAGCCAAAGGAACGTAAGAAAAAGAGAAGGAAAGAGAGGGGAAAAAGACAGAACGTCTAAACAGGGAATGAGGAGACTACGGACAGGCAGAACAGGTGAGAGACAACAGGAGAAAAGAGAGCGTCTGAGACACGCATCTAATAAGAGCGAGAGAGAGCGTGAGGGACAGATGGACAGCTGAGTAAATGAGAGAGGAGAGAGAGAGGAGAGAGAAAGGGAGTGAGGGAGAATTGCTGGGCCATGTAATGTACTGATCAGTATCATGATGATAGCTGCGAAGGCAGGAGTAAACATGGGGGGGGGGGTGCAGTGAAAGAGGACAGACACAAACAGTTTTATCCTTATAACGTCAATTACAGAAAGATAGGCTCTGTAACATTAAAGACAATGTTAAAAAATACACATTCTAAAATGCAGTGTGTGATTATTTCACCTTATAAAAATACTTTCACATTTTTCTTATTATTATTGTTAAGTAACATTCAGTCTGTGTGTCTGGGATTATACCTGAATACAACAGACCGGAAGCAATCATAATGAGCTAAAGCAATGAACTACAATGTTAAAACGTTCAATTCCTTGAGGAAATTTTGGAGGTTTCTCAATTTGAAACTGTGGAGGAACCTCTTAAGGTGCTTTAAGCTTTATGATTCCTCCACAGTTTAAAATGGAAGAACCCTCAATGAACTTTATTAATTTATTAAATTTACAGTGTACAAAAGACTGCTTCACAGGAGCTGAGCTATGGGGGGCCCAGACGAGGAGTCCTAGGATGCCAAGATTTCTGACTGCTTAAACAAAAAAAGCCTTCTGATTCCAATGAAAAGTGGCAAAATGTAAATTATCTTGTGCTCAGTCCTTATAATGTCAGCATAAACAGACAAGGCCAAATGCAGGGGGCTGAATAGGACAAAATATGATTACTCACAAAAAACGTAGTTCCTCTAAGAACCTCTATTTCTAAGAACATTCCTCATTGCTCTTCAAAGTGACTGTAAGAACTTTTGGGACTCCAGAGTATTCCTTAAAGAACCCATTTGAAATAAGGTTACTAGAGGATCTTTAGAGTATTTGAGTCCAACTATGAGAAACTTCTTAAATTTATCTCACTGAAATCAACTTTAGCTCTTAGCAAAGACTTTTATCATTAAGAAGGGTTCATTAAAGAGTTTCCTCCACAGTTTTGATTGACGAACTGAAGAGGTTCCTTAAGGATCTTGCACTTTTAACCACACTGTTTAAAGTCGAAGATTCTTGAGAAAATGTTGGAGATCCTGAAGGTTCCTCAAATCACCTTAAAAGGTTCCTCCACAGTTTCAAATTGAAGAACCTCCAAATGTTCCTCAATGATTCCACCTGTAGTGAGCTAGTAAAACATTTAGCTATTTAGTTATTAGCTTCATACAAATACTGTATTCCATATACACCACTGCATTAGTTGGCAATTTCAAAAAGCCACCAAATGATATTTGATATTAAGCTAGCATGATGCTAACAGTGGTGCTATAGCAGCTGTACACAGCCATTTGAAGCTGCTTGTAACAGACCCTCAGGTGGGACTTTATTCAGGTAATTTACAGTAATCATCTTCAACTCTGTAACTGATCAAAAGTGCAATACTGCTGTGAAATATTGTGTGATTGTTCTGTAAGCTTGCTATAGCTGTCAGGTAATGGTACATCAATGGCACATCAACATTTTACCATTTAAGTGTGAGCAGTTTCTAGCCAGACAGTTCACTCCAGTTTTATAGCTGTAATTGGAAAGGGGCATCAAATGTGATGCTACAGTTGTGAGCTATTGATTTGTGTTTTATTTACCACCCTATACATCCCAGACCAGCCTTTACTGCTACTATGGTTATCCCCAGGCAAAGTGTGACTAATTTGTTGTGCCCATCCAAAACTGTAGGGCTGGAAGCACAACACAACGTCTTCACTCAAAACAATGTCTTCATGATTAGGATGATTGCTGGTATTAATTTTAACAATATCTACTGATGCCCCAGTGTTAAAACACAAGTTCCGTAAGTCTAACTGTAACAAAACCATTACCATAGGCTAAAGGGGATACATGGAGTTATTTGCCTCCCATAAAAAAAACCCACTGTTTCTTCACATGAACTTGAGTGACTTACTGGTTCTTTACCCCGTGTGGGTTGCCAAATCTGTAGTTTTCAGAATAAATTGGATTAGTTTAAAAATGCAGACAGATGATGCATTATGTTTTAAGATCTTTTATAAATTAACCACAGCACCAAAAACATTGAAGAGAACTTAGAATTTTATGAATATACATAAATGAAGGTGTTGAATAGCTGGCAACCTAAGGGCAGACATGTGCAAAGTAACATAAGAAATATACTCAACAAAAGCATGCAAATGCAGATGGCAGAGCTTGGCCAATACATTGCAAATACATGATCATTCTTTACAACCCCAATGTGCTCCCTTGTGTTGCTGTGGCAGCTAAAACACCCAGTCCTCAAGGGGCAGATAGAGGACAAATGTGAACTGGGACTGATATTTCTATCATTTTTAGGCTTTGTTACATCACATTTATTACATATCAAGTAAATACCATCATATCAGAGAGGTTTTGTACATTTTATTTTTTAAAGGTTCATGTTTTGGTCAGCTGTTATCTCAGCTCTATTTCTATAGGCAGTCCAGGCTAAAATGCATAACTTCAATGTAAATGGGCAGGGCTGAATAGACAGATATATGTAAATGTACTGACATCACAAACACCATTCATTTTAAAAGGTTTTTGCAGCATCATTTCCATATACAGGCCAACTAGCGTAAACAATGTGTAATGTATTTTTTATTTTTTCTATGGGATATTGGTCCTTTTAGCAGAATATCAGTAATAGGGCAGAAACAACTGTAATAGCAATAACAATGAAAAAACAATAATGACAGTGATGCTGTGCGATGACCGCTAATAACAATTAAGTACTCTTTGAGAAGTACTTAAATGCATAGGTATTGCAGAATTGGTCAATGAAGAATTCAGTTGGCTTTAAAAAAGATTTTAAAACTGTAATTGTTGTAGTTATAATAAATGTTTTGTAAGGTTTTTTAAAGGTTCTTGTTTTGGTCACAAACTCTCATTTGATATCGATTTTTAAACTGCAGGTAAAAAAAAAAACTGATATTGAAACCAACTCTTAATTTGGCAGTGGAATTGTTTAGTATTGGACATTGCTTTTGTGCACTTTTGGCTCCTTGAGGCATTGGTATTTGTCTTTTTCTTGTGATTGTAATTTGCTATTGACTGTGTCTTATCTCTGGAAACTTACTGTCCATTGCTTTTATGTAGTAAATTAAATCTCTATCAGACTCTTAATGGCTTCGTTTTGAGCACTCGGGCACTGCTAATGCTAGTTCAGCGTGGACTAGATATCATGTCAACAGCAAAGAGCTTGATAAAAAAAAATCCAACACTAACACTGGTCTTTCAGTGATTCCTGAGCGGAGCATTAAAAAGGCTGTTTGTTTACGTCATTGAAGTAACTGAGACAATCTAGTTCATAGATGGCTTTGTAACCTAGTTGCTAATAATTGCTAATTGTAGAAAAATTGTAGAGTGTCTTAAATTGCTAAATGCAAGAAAAACAACCTTCCTCTCTCTGCGATGTTTGAATAAATTGAACCATCAAAAATCTGCTGACCTGTATAATTAGCATGCGACTTCCACTTAACATTCATTTATTTATAACATCTGTGATCCTACACTTTCCTCATATTTTACATACTCAGAGGCCATTCCAAGTGCAAAACAGTCCCAGTTCATTTTCACTTGACCATTTTCTAGCCTCTTCTTATCCCTTACAATCAAACAGGCTGTATTTGTAACTGTGCATTGATGGATTGATGCCGTAGATGACCTCTGTTCCTATTGGCTGAAATGCTCTCTATAACTTTAATGTGTGTGGGAAGGGCTGAAAAGTTGTAGGCCGAATAGACAAATGTTTTTGTGAATGTGTTGCAAAAACCAGTTAATTTTATTTTATGTATAAAATTTTAAGAGTAAACACCATGTATCTTTTTTTAAAGCATAATACATTCAGTTTTGTGTAATGTTGGCCCTTAGTATCATATCAATAATATGGCGTATTTAACTGCAGTAGCAATAATAATGATAAAAACAATACTGACTGTGATGCTATACAGTGACAATTACAAGTAATTAGGTAATCTTTAAGAAGTACTTAAAAACAAAGTTTCAGAGGCATGAAAATGCATCTACTGGCTGTAATCTGATATGGACTGTTGATGTTCATTGCCTGTTGTTTTACACTGATTCCTATCCTCAGTCCTGTGAAAGACCAGCCTCAATCAGCCATGGTCAGATTATCTTGCTTATCAGAGCTATGTATTGATTCTGTTTGTTAGTGATTACTTCCATGTACAGTTCACAACACAAATGGCAGCATTAAGGGATGAAAAGAGACTGAATGGAGTTTGGCACAGACCCAGAGGTGGGTAGAGCCTAAACCTGTATCCAAGTTCAATTTACTTCAGTAAAATAATGACTGCAGTGAAAGCAAAAGTGACAGTATTATCCAGCATCTGTCAGGACAAGATCTGAAATTTGTTAGACACTGCTCTTCTTTCTGATGCACTCTTGGTCTGCAATAGAACCCAGATAGCAAGGTGATGTTGATACATCACTGATTTGATCAGAATCATCATTTTGAGGTTGAGGTTGAATTGTTGCTAGCAGTACAATGTTGAATCAATGAAAGTTTTTGGTTCCTAATGTTGGCAGCACTGACATTGAATACACATTGATTTGACAGGTAGATTATATGATAGAGGATGTGCGAGCTCACTCTGGCAATAATTCCAAGGATCGTTTACAGATAACTGCTGCCTCTGAAGCAAGGAGAAAACATTTCAGAACATAAAAATGTTAATTTTCTGTGTGAATACTTGCAATACATATCAGTTGTAACTATATATTGATTATCTTCAAGCATTAACTACATTACCATGACATTATGCCTGGTTTGTGACTGAAGATTTTAGCTAGCTATGTCTTCAGCTGTTAATAGAAATGCATTGCATTTATTGCTCACAGTCAGGGTCAGGGTAGTGTAACCTATAAACTAGTTTTATCTTTTCGGTCATTAGCATGGGGAGCTAGCTAATGTTAGTGCAGATAGTAGGATTTTAATTATCTTGAGGAACATTTATACTTTCATAAAACATTTTCACATTGGCATTTTTTTTTTTTTTAGATTTTTGATGCAATAATTATGTTTTGAATGTGGTATAGACTCTGCTATGCACCGGGGTGCTTAGGTGGAAGGCAAAATGTAAAATGGATAGTTTAGGTAGTTTTAGTATGTGTTTGTGATTTTGGTCATATTACATCCCCTTAGCACTGGTAGTTTTAACCCCTTAACTCAGAAAGCCTCATTACACACTAAGGCGTATTACTCAGTTACGACAGGGACTGTACAAACTGGTGGGGTAGAAGTTTGTAATAACACTTCCAGCTCACTGGCTCACTTTTTAAGTGGTTAATTCTTAAGATTCACATTTTGCACCATATCATGTTTGGTAAAAAAAAAAAAAAAAGTTTACTAAAGTTTGTATGCATAAATGTGTGTATGTATTTACACAAATGTATTTATTTTTGTGTGTACATATACTTAAACAAATGTATTTCTATTTTACAGTGCTAGTGTTTACTGATATTTCTGAAAAATACAATTTGTACTTTGAGAGATTTTCTTTTACTATTTTTCCCCTATTCTGCATTTAACAAAATTACTCTTGCTGTACATAAAGCAGGCTTGATTTAACATATTTTTCTGCTGTAAGGATTTTTAAATGGTTTAAAGATGACTGAGGTAGTGTTGGTTTTCTGTAGATTTTTCTGTAAAAAATGTAGATCTAGTTTTAATATTAATTCAGGGCAAAATTTATAATAAATCAACATCAGATTGGAACATTGATTCTGTGAAGTTGATGTTAACAGTTTAATGCTCTATTCAATGACTGATTGCTATCTGGGGAGGCTCAGATGTAAATGTTGTGACCAATTTCAAAGCAGTACAGATGTTGTCACTAATGTAACACTAAAATACTACAAATGAAACTAAAGCTCAAAGTAGATTACTCTTCTTGCATCTATACTTCAGAAGAAGCACATGTAGAGGTGGGGAATTAGACAATATTTTATGGTCAGTTTTGTTGAGATGAACAATAGGCTTTTATGAGTGTATTCTGAGTATGTTTTCTGTTTTATGGATCTATGGATTTAAAAAGTTTAGCTTTTTACGCTGTGTTCCTTTCTTATCTAGTTGAAAAAAGTAAACAGCTTACAACGTTCTGGCCTGCTGCTCCATCATCTTTTTGGCCTTAATGGTTCGGTTCAGATGCCTGCTTTTATACACCCCCCAGTCCACAGCCAACCTGTCTTTTAACTCAGGACATGGCCCTTCCCAGGATAAGCCTTAGAACCAACCCTTAACCCATGTCGGACACTAATCTCTAGTCTTTACTGAATCCTATGCTGTACTGTCATAGAAGAATTTGTTCTTGTCCTGTATCTTTTCAATTTATATGAAGATGATGTCTTAACTATATCTACACAATTCTAAGAAAAGAAACAAGGAGCAGTGCCACAGAATATGCATAAATCTTACGAGTAATAACATATAACAGACAGAGAACTTTGGAAACCTACGTTACCAAAAAGTAGCAAAGGTTCTGATCTCTACAGCACAATGTTCAGATTCATGTTCACACTAGAAAATTAATTGAATTGTATTACTAAAATTAATAAATATATTCTGACTATGCGTATTATGTTCATTCATAGAGTTGTAACAAAATGTACTGTTAAAAAACAGTACACTAAATGTACTGTTGTAAAACAGAATGTGCTGTTGTAAATAAGAAAAAACTCAGACAATACAAAGTAACCAACTGGTTATTATTATCATTTGCAAGCCCTTTTTTCATAGAACTCAGACCAAGAACCGTTTTTAAGAGGGTAGGACAGGGTATTATATGCTGTACTAATGCACTTCACAGATATTAAACTTCTCTGTGGCAGTGGCACTTCAGTCTGACTAATGAGGCCCATAGGTCACCATGTTCTTGTAAAATAATGTTCATTAAAAAAAAACATTCATCATACCAGCAATAACATAATAATATGGAAGCAATAATTACACACAAGATAGGAAAACTCAATACCCCATATCTTACTAGTAGGTTGGTTGGTTGTACTGCAGTTTCTCAAGCTGTGATAGTGCAGCAGTAAGCCCTTAATTCTTGAACACCCATTCTTTACCAAAGTCCTTTTAGCTCTAAAAGTGCTTGACCTGAATTTCCGCCATTGACTCTAGCTTGGAACATGTCACTCAAAATAGGAAGCACTTTAAAACCTGAAGCAAGTGTACGTATAATCAGTTTTTCAGGCAGAGAGGAAGCCTATGATGGACTGGGTTATGATGGACTTCCATCTGACTGACCTCTGAGGAGTAATGAGTGGTGTTCTGCTTACAGCTGCTCTTAAACATGAATAATGTTTAAGAATAAGGAGAACAGAGAAAGTCACTGCTCATCATCTGGAGCAGCTTGACTGTAATGAAGGATGGAAACAGGATGCATGAGCAGGGTACTCTTTACATAATACTCCCAGGCACAGTCCCGGAGCAATTCCACACAGTAGTTCAAAATTGGATACGCAAAAAGTAGACAAGAAACTAGACATCAAACAATATATTGAAAGAAATTTAAACAAGTAAGGACTGGTACATGAAATAATGTAAATGAACAAAGGTTTCATGCAGTATGTGAAGTTAGTCAAGTCAGTTAAATTATAAAAAATAGCATCTTTAACTCCTTAAACCCTGCAGTATTATCATAATTACAAAACATCTGTTTCATAGTACCTAAAAGAGAAACCTGTGGGGCTCTGCCTGAAGTTTGAAATTAATCTAACCAAGTGCTGTTTTTGTTGTTGTTGTTTTTTTGTTACAGTGATATAGTTCATATAGTTTTTTATTACCCTACCTCACTTGCTTTTGACACTGCTAAAATAGCAACTTTGATTTTGCTTCTGTTTCTGGCCAATTGCATGGAGAGAAACTGTTACAGTAATGTGAAGGTAATTTCACTGCATCTGAGTACGCTATTTCCTTTCATACTCTAGCTACAACTTGTGTCCAGACTAGCCCTTCCCCTAGATAATGCACCTAGAGAGAAAGCAACTACCTCGAAAATTTCACTCCCATCTCTCCTCCCGAACCTGAACCACAGCCATTGCAAGTAGGCTACATACGTTTGTTTCCTGCAGAGAGGAAAAGGCGTAGAGTGATGGGATTATGCCATTACTGTGGGGAATCAAATCATGTACTGGAAAACTGTCTGGTTAGATCCCGACCACTCTGAAGCCCCACAAGAAACCAGAAGAGCTAAGTCTCTCACCCTCACATCTCTCTATATATAGTGTCTTCTCATTTGTACTATATTTAAACTATATTGACGAGTCTTTAAGTTATTAACAATTGAGAGTTTACTGACGAGTTAAAAGGTTTTCCAGAAATCCCTTACAAATATCTAGACCTCTAGAAGATCTTTAGTAACAGCAGGAATGCAAAAGGTTTTGTGGATATGTACACATATGTCTGTACGTAATCCTAGCTGCCCTGGAACAGTTGATAGGGGCCTATTCTTTTACAGGAGCACTACATCGGGAGCACTTACCATCTAATCTTCATTAGAGAAGGGGATTTTCTACTACAAGAGGCCACTATGAGTATTTGGCCCCACAACCAGAGACTGTTACTTGCATACTGGGACCTGTTTTATGGTGGATTGATGTAAAAAGGGGCCAGGAGGCGGAGCCTGTTCCTTTAATCTGCTCCACCTACAAAGTAAGAAACACTTGCGTTTACATGGCTCCCTCTGTGGGGCATCCTGGTTTCACGTGTACTGCCCAACTCATCACTGACAAGTACTGGTGGCCTTTTCTAGCCCCTCAGTTCACTTTACAAGTTTGGAAAGCTTTCACAGAGAAACTGTGGGAGATGGTGATTCTCATTTCGGGCAATTGCCCTCAATGCAACAAGCAAGCATAGTTATTGTCATAAGAGACCACCTGATTGGGCTAAATTCTTTCCCTAGGCAGTGTACGCTCAGAACTACTTTAGCCACATATCTTTGGACATCACGCTGTTTCAGTATTGTTTGAGGTTACCAACTTCCACTATCTCCATGGAATGCCAGCCAAGCAGCCACTCCTGCAGTGGAAGACTGTTTAGGGGATGTTTGGGAGAACACTTGTGTCCAGCTGAAGGTAGCGGAGAGGTGACATAAAGAGCAGACAAACCAGTGATGGTTTGAGCATCCTGCCATAAACTGAGCCTATGTTATGTTAGTCCACTCAAAGCACATTAGCCTATAAGTGGTTATTCCTTTCTTTATATAGCCTCTTACCTTCTTTACCTGGTTCCTGATCCACTGGCCGATGTGGCACCTCTGGCATGCAGTTATTGGTAGACTGGGATGGGGTCCCGAGGAGTACTATTAGGTGTTGGCCTCTGATATTCTGGATCCAGGCCAAGACTTACTAGCAACTCACCCTTGGAGTTGGCTGGTTACTGTCACAGCCACGCCCAATCTACAACTTTGCTCCAATGATCGGATTTTCCAGACTTCTAAGCAGGGCTTTGCTTCTCATTACACACTTGAAATGAATAGCTGAGAGCAATCAAGAAATACTTAAAAAAATCCTCACACACACACACTCTCTCTTTCTCTTTGCAATGTCCCTAGTGTTGTTTGACCTAGTTTCTGAGTGTTGTTATATCCTGTTGATTTCCCTGGTTATTGACCTTTTGCCTTTTGATTTTTGCTGAGGCTTTGTTTGGTGAGTTGTTTGCTGGTTGTTTGACCTTGGGACTGTTTTTCTAGCCCTATTGTAAACATGTCTTCAATAAGCAGCAGGTGTAAGTTGTAATGAGAAAAAAGTGGCAGGGTGTAAGCTGTGCTCAGATCAAAAAATTGTTGTCACATCTTAACAACAAAAGACTGTCACGTCACTAAAAATGAATTAGAAGCTGTTTGCACTGATCAGCTGCATATATTCAGTGGGATAGGCCATTATTGACTGCAAAATCAATGATTTATTTATTGCTGGTTATTAACTAATAAGGGCTGTCTGTTCACTACAAGTGTTATGATAATACTTATGCACAGTACAATACTGGTTTTGATGGTTATCGGTATTGGGCTAAAGAAACTCTATTTCTTCCTGTGAGGTAGCAGAGTATTTAAGCTGCTCATCTTAAGAAAGGAGCTCTTAGATACTTTTAGGTAGCAAGATTCTCAAGAAGAAATACTGCAATGCTTTTGTCTGATACTTAAGATTTAATATCTGTATTGGTATGAGAGTCTAGTGTCACTAATACACTGTACCACTAGTATGGGGTAATATCTGTGTAATGTGTAATGAACCTCCAAATGCTGTAGCTGTAGGTTTAAGTGTGACAGGAAGTTGGATTCTTATTTAGCGATTCTGTTACATCTTAAATGATGCTGCAGTTACATTGCTGCTTATTCTTATTACTGTACAGGCACCAGAATGTACCAACCACAGCATTTAAGGTACAACTGAACATATTATAAAGCAAAAAGCTTCATTAGTCATCTGATAATTATAACTAGTGTATATATTGTCTTATAGAATTTTACATTTTTGCTGTCCTAAAATTCCCACTGACGTTGCCATTACATAAGTGCAAAATTCAATAACCAAAAACCTTTATGCACGTGGTCATGTCTATTACCAAGGTTTGTTTAACATTAACATTAAGAAGGTCGAAAAGGATTACCATTACTGAGGGAGCTCAGAGTCTGGAGAATTTAAGAAGCTCATTCGCTCTGGAATTTTAACAGATAGACTTGTAAAAACTAAGCAATGTGCAAATTCATACTGGATTAAAATCACAGATCTCCTTTGGAATCATCTAAATTACAGTACCACCCCATGTAAAAATAATCCAGTTGAAATACGTGTTACCAAGCATTGGGAGCAGAGTTTAGGAGTGGAGGTGTGTCCTTGTGGATGTTTAGTTCTGAGGTCACTGTTGGGGAGTGTCTGTCCCTTAAGGACATTGAGGTGTTAAGCCCCCTACTGTTAGTGATGATGGGCTTCAAATCCAGAACCAGATTAAATAGACAAGAAGCTCAAGTTGTCACAACACACCCAAGCCCACAATATGCAGAGTAAGTGAGCCCCTGAGAAAGCACAAAATACTTTTGGAAAGCTGCTAGCACAAGCGCACGCTCCCACAGAAAGCGCACCACTAGGCACCACACAGCCTCAACAAACAGTCTAGCCAACATCCAGCTCCTTGCCCTTCCCCTCCTTTCCCTTTCGCAGCAGCAGTACTAAAAGCACTATGACAACATGCATAATTAAATTTGTCCAATCCAAAAATAGCTAGAGCAGAAAAGGAGAGGTGGAGCCAAGAGTCTGGGAACAGGATACAGAGACAGAGAGAGAGACAGAGAGAGAGACAGAGAGAGAGAGAGAGAGAGAGCGAGAGAGAGAGAGAGAGAGAGAGAGAGAGAGAGAGAGAGAGAGAGAGAGAGAAATGGAATGAGAAAGAGTTTTTGGCAGGAAAAGGTATCTATTACACATATGTCCAGGTCTTTGTTATCTTAGTTGTTTTTGGTTTTGGGAAAATGCTGGTTATAAAAGACCAAACCAAGCTTTTCAGGGTAGCTCCTCAATGTAGCCTACTTAGGCCCCCTAGCAGTGTAGCTGCTAGGCTGAGATTGGGTCAGGAGGGTACAAATTGTGAGTGAATAATTCTACAATCTATATCCCACTAATTATTGCCTACATTTTGAATACTTATCCTATGCTGATACTGACCTAGTGTTAAAGGTATACATACAGCACACCTAATATTTGGCAAAATGTGCTTTAGCAAGTTGGCATCTGGATGCTTTTGGTAGTCATCAACAAGCTTCTTTTAGATTTCTGGCTGGGAATTCTTCTTGTTTCCTTGTTTCTCTAGTCTTCTTATTTTCTGGCATTGATCCAACTTTTAAGCACAGTACACAAATATTCGATAGAGGTTGAGGTCAGGACTTTGGAAATGCCATTCCAAAAGCCTCTAGCAAAAGCCATTTCTAACACTAATTTTATTGTACAAAACATGTTTTTGACATTATATTTTTATTTATTTATAAAAAACAAAACGTTCAAAAATTGAAAGGGATGATGAAAAAGTATTTTTTGCCTGAACACAACACCATCCAATAGAGGGCTATTATTATATACAGTAGTTTTATTATATTCCTTAATTAAATGTCAATACATTTCAGACTTTATTTGACTGTGTAAATGTTACAGCAATATTAGATCTAACTAATGAACCAGAATTAATAAAAGAGCAATTCCATTAATGAATGAATTAGTTTGATAAAAAACAATAATTTCCAGGGAAAGTCCATAATCTCAAAGAAAAATCTATTGGATTAAACCTGTTCCATCAACATTTGAATTTAATTTTGAGGTATCAATAAAACCATAAAAATGTACAGAGACTAACTATCCAGAGCAATGACTGATGGCTTAAAGATGCAGTGCATTGCACTGCTGAACTGAACTGATCTTGTATGGGATAGAAGTAAGATTGTATCAGAGACAAAAAGTTATAGTGGCTGTGTTTGCATGCAACTGCTAACTGCCTTGTTTCATGACAATGCATATGGTAAGCATTAATCACCTACAATGCATCACTGACAGTTCATTACTTTGTGCATATTAATCATGGTTCCCAGAGGGCGGGGCTCCATTCCTCACACATTTTTCAAACTCACACCCTGGAGGACCACACCACTTCACAGTTTTCCTTGCTACTTTATAATGAACTAGTGAGTACAACTAAAAACATTATTTATTACAACTAAACATTTATTTATTTGAAAAAGAAACAAGAACACTTAAAGAAAACACAAATAAATAAGTAAAATACATTGTTTTTGAGTTTGTTAGCATAACTATTTCTAAACTTACATCTACATCTACATCTACAACTTACGATCTTACGAATAAAATTGTTAAATTTATTTAAATGCAGTACTGATTTACTACTGAGATCAATAGTTTTTAATAGTCAGACAGTTACAAAACAAATTTCACAACTTTCTTACTTGTCTGCACTGCACTGAGAAAGCACCTTTTAGCACACAACACCAGTGTAGCTCACATACTCACATTTTATTTATAAGGCTGGACTGGTTTTCGAATGAGAACCTTTGGTACATAAATACAGATTCATAAGCAATTGGAATTTTGTAAATTCTGCCTCTTTTCACCACCTCAATGGATTTCAAATGAAACAACCAAAATGAGAAGAAAGTGTAAGCTTACCGTTTTAATTCAAGGGAGTTAACAAAAATATTGCATTAACTGTTCAGAAATTTTGAAATTTTTAGATAGCCCTTCCATTTTCACAGGCTCATAAGTAATTGGACAAACTAACATGTAAATCCTTTCCAGTCAATGACTGTGTGAAATCACCAAATTCTGAGTTTCCTGCATTCAGATTATGTGCAAGGCTTTTACTGCAGCCACCTTCAGTTTTGTCTTTAGTAAGTAAAAAACTTGTTAAATTGGGTAGAGGTCAGGAGGCTGACCCTGCCTTTTGAGAAAATGTGATTCCTTTGCCTTTTGCAGTGTGTTCTGAGTCATTATCTGAGCAAAAAATATGATTCTATACTTAAAAGAATTCATTCACATCAGTCACATCATCAATAAACAACAGCAATTCATTTTCATTGGCAGCCAAAACAGTGTCTCCATTATGTTTAACAGTTGATGTGTTATGCTTTGGATTAAGATTCATGCCTTTCCATCTGTATACTCAAATTATTCTTGCTTTTATGTGTTCAAATAACTGGGAAGGCTTTTAACAAATGTTTTAAATGCATCTCTTGATTGTAGACTTTAACACTGATACACCTACCTCCTCAAGAGTGATCTTGACTTGACTAAACATGCACCAAGGAAGTTCATCTATGTTAGTTGTCCGCTGAGCTCATCAGTACATTCTCTGCTTTTAAAATATGTACCAAATTGTTAGTCTGGCCACTTCTAAACTTATACTAACTCTCTGATTGGTTTGTTTTATTCTTTTAGCTTCCTTCACCTGCGTCATTACCTGTCTGGACTGTATATTACAAGTTAAGATGAACAGCTACCCCATGCAATTTATTTCTTACATCATGAAATAATGAGCAACCTAACTATAAAACAGCATATTATTCATTTGTCAAATTATATCTGTGAGTCTGTGAAAATGCTGAGACTATATAAGGCTGTCATTCCTGGGTTTGCACATTAATTGTGGTATTGTACAGAGGCAAATGTACAAACAAATGATAAAAATGACACATTACATTTACATGATTTAAATGTAGCAAGTGCTTGTGAATGAATCGAATGTATTACACAAACACAATTATTGACTCAAACAAAACAATTGTATCGCAATGCATTTTATCAGTTTAAAACCACTGGCCACATTTAAACATGCAAATATAAGGTGCAAATATTTTTTGTATGGTATTATAAAGTATAAAGATTCAGGTTTGCAATCAGTGTAATTTGTTTAATAACTACTTTGTTATATTGCCAGTTCAAGCCAACTGGGTCAGGCTGAGAGGAACAGTAGATCATTCTGTCTCTACTGGTCTTAATCAGGATTCTATTTAAAACAAGGTATTTAAGTGGGCGGGTAGGGAGAAAGCAGGCAGAAATATGGTGTCATTTGCCTCGCTGACTCATTCCTGATCCTAATCCACTTCACTATCGACTACTGTGGACGTGAGACAGGCCTAATCCCAAATGAGACCCGAGCATCTGTCGTACTTACACAGCCAGATTAGTAACACTTCACTTGAAGGGGGGATTCATAAACCATATAGTCTTTGCTCCACCACAAACTGGTCTACAAAGCTATTTTATAGTGAAGTCCAAAGCTTACAACTACTCTCATCATTTTTAAAGTACAGTTTCCTTGAAGCGAAACTTTCTTTAGTATAAACAGTAGCTTTACTTTTAGTTCAGTTATGTATTCAGTGGCTTTGTTAACACTGGAAGATGAATCAGATTCATTCCTTAAATTAGATTTTCTGCAGAACCTCAAATCTATGCTTGAGTCAGAAAGTGTAAGCTTAGGCCCAGATCAAGGTTGACTATAACTTTTAGCACAGTAATGCTTGAGAAACAAGCCAAATAACTCACATAGTCCAGGGACTACGTGCTCTTCTAGTCTGAGAAAAAAATGAAGTGAAGGCATGACTTCATAATAATACATTTCATAATAATAATCGCAGAAAAAACATTTTAAAAGCCTCAGAAAGTCACATGAGCAAACTGAAATGAAATCTGCTGTTTTGGTGACTCTGCATTGCCGGAAGCATCTGATTGTACCGAGTTCAGACAATTTCAACCTTCCCTTAACAAGCTTTTCAATCCCTCATCCGCCCATTTCTTTTATGTTGGCGCCGCAATCAGTCTACCCCCACAGATGCATTCATTCCAATCAGCTTTTGTTTGGGAGGTTCATTTTATTTGATGTGGTCTGGCGCTCTTTATTAAAATATACATTCTGAGATTGTTCTTCAAAGGTGAGCCGTTAGCCTGCAGAACCAAACTGCAGCTCCTTCTAACAGGAAATTAAGGAGAGCGTATCTGGAGAAAAAAATTTATTAGACTGCTTCCATTTTGTGACAGGCTCTGTCACACTGCACCCACAAAATACCTCTGATAACAAATCTCTCAATATATCTGAGCTACAAGGTGTCACAGCTTGAAAAAAAAACTAATAAAGGTGTTGATGCACTCCATATGTAGTACTTTATAAACAAATGGGCCCTTCATACAAAAATGACCTTCAAAACTACAAAAAATAAAAAGGACAATTATTTGCTTGTTTACTTGCTTTGCTGTTATCTCAACATGGGCCTCCTGGTTGAATTATTGGTATAGTATATACTAGTGATAGAACAGTGATAGAACAATGTTGAATTGTGTTGTATTTTATTGAGTTATATCACAACATCTAATTGAGAGTTGATTAATATTGTATTAGATTGTATCACAGCAAATCATAATGTTTTTCATTTTGTAATATTGAATAGTATCATCCTAAATTTTGTTATATTGTATTGAACTAATCATATTATATCAGATTGCTCCCCTATTGTATCGTATTGTAACATACTGTATCAAATTATATCATATTATATGGAACTGTTTCATATTGTATCAAATTGTATCAGATTATAATGAGTCATTTCATATTGTGTGAAATTGTACCAAATTGTATCATATCACATTGAACCGTTTCATACTTTATCATATTGTATTGAACTGTATCATATCATATTGAACTGTTTCCTATTGTATCATATTGTATCAACCTATAGTGTATTGTATCATTTTGTATCAAATTGTATCATATCATATTAAGCTGTTTGATATTGTTTCATTTTTGTATTAATTGTATCGTATTGTCTCGAATAGTTTTCAGTTTGCATACCATTGTCTGAAATTGTATCTTGTTGTATTGAATAGTTTTGGTATTGTATTATATTTCATGTTTCCTGTATCATATTATTTCCTAGATGTGTCAATGTATTTCATTTTTTCCATTTTCTATAATATTGTATCAAATTGGTTCAGACTGTGTTGAATTGTTTCACATTGTATTATACTGTATTAAATTGTATCATTTAAAAACGTATTTCATTTAATTTAAGTTTTACTGTTAATTCAAGTTTTAAATGTATCATTGAATTGTATTGAAATATTTATACTGTATTATATTCTATTCAAATTTCTAATTTTATTAAATAGATTTTTGGTTTATCGTATGCATCATATTATATCAAATTGTATGGTATCAAAGTGTATCATACCATCAGACTGTATTCAATTGCTTCCATATTGTATACATAATATTGATATACATCATGTTGCATCCAACTGTTGCATCCAATTTTGTATTATATTTTATTGAATTGCAAGTGAAGTGCATGCCAGATTTTTATCATACAGCTTCCAGTTTGTGCATTAGCTTCAAATTAATATATTAGAATGTGCCGAGAGACATATAGTATAATATTTAGTTATAATATATAACACTTTGAAATCAAGATTGTATTATACTTTATTATATTGAATCAAAGTCTGTATTTGGTCATTACATTATAATGTGTAGATTAGAAACATATGGGAGAAGATATTTTTACACTAAAGTAAATAGCATTATTTCTGGTATAATTACTATTTTCGAGGTTTGCTAGTGGAATAGTACAGAGAGATGAAAATGAAAGAAATCTTTGTATTATTGTACATGATATATATGAATCATGGGTGTAAAGTTAGGTATGAAATAGTGAGATAAGGTATCTGATAAAGTATTTTCTTTAATGTTTTTATTTATCCCCTAATGTTTTTATACAGTGAGATTTTACAGTGAGATTTCTCCACCTGCACATTCGGTAGTTATGCCACTAAAGGTACATACACTTTAATAGAAGTTTATATAAGAACATTAGCAGAAAGGATCAAGTCAGTTATACAAAACCTGTTTGAGACAGAGAGAGAGAGAAAGACGGGAAAGAAAACATAGTAAGTAAGCAAGTTTTTACTTAACTCTGTGCCAGATTCCCTCTATCATTAAAGTCCAGGATTTAGTCAGGGATCCCAGCCAGAGCATGTAAGGTTGGTGCACTTTGATTAGTATGCAGGCCTCTGGGTTTAAACCAGCAGTGCCAGTGGTGTGTTTGTGAGTGTGTGTGTGTGTGTGTCTGTTTCCTTCACCAAAAAACTTAAGGGAGCAGAATGCTGCACACAAACACACACCCACACAAATCGAATCCCAAACAAAAACAAGAACTCTGTCCCAATCTGGTCAGACAAAAGGAATCCAGAGCAGCAGCCCCAGGGCCACAGACTGCTCCCTGCACCAGCACACACACAAAAACACTTCTGCTATCAGGCTGAAACACATGCCGGTCAGCAAGTCCGAACTGCTGCTTCTTACGCTCTGAGGATTGATAAACACATTCCACATACACACCCACACGCACACACACACATTATGAGTTAGCACATGGCATCTATGACATCAAAAAAGTGAGACAGAAGCTTGCCAGACAAAAAAATCAGTCTGACGCATCATTCCGTGTCTAATACCCATCGCAGCTGAGGGACCCCGTACTGGGTTCAAGAGAAAAGTAAACTCGCTAGCTTAAATCTGCCTCAAGATGCTGCCACACACATGTCCACAGTAGCCACAGCAAAAGGGATTTTGCATGCATCTCTAACTTGTCAAATCTTTGGTTTCTATGCAGTTCTGTGTTCTATGATGCATAACAGACATCGCAGGAGGTTAGTCGAAAGCAGACTGTTGTGTTTTTGCATTCAGAGCTCTGTTTGGATTGGTAAGTGCTTATTATTGTTCTTTTACATCAAAATAATGATAGCATGATTGACCTCTAAAGTGTAGTATAGTGGCACTATAGCAGCACATTGTTTTAATTTCCAGCACCACAACTAAGCTGTGAGAGTTACTGATTCAAATGCACATGACAAAAGGTAAACAGTTGAACTGAGCGCAAAGCAATTTGCTGTGTCATGTGGTCATAAAGGAGTATCCATGTACATGACTGCCCTTAGTCAAACATAATAGTATTGTCCATTTTTCTATTGTGGTTCTTATACACACCATTGTTCATGTGTTGTACTTGGTGACTCAAACACATATATATAAGTCTCACTTTTTAGCCACAATATTACAGCAATGACACTGATTAGGTTTATTTACAAGAAATGGTAGCTGCTATGGTTATGCTATAATAGGCCATTTATATTGGGCCCAACGGGTTGACAGATACTTAATAAGGGACTATACATCCCTTTGCCTAAATAACAACATAATTATTTTAATCTAAGGATTACACCTGTCTCACCAGATAGTTCCGATATGGGTCCAAAGTGAGGACTAGAGAAGAGATCTGGTAACTCTGCTGGTCAGTCAAAGTGTCCCAGTGTTCTATAATGTCTGTTGAACCAGTCAAACACAGATTTCGAACAACACATCCTTCAGTTCCTCTGGGAATGTGTGAGTGTTAGTGTTTTCCTCAGACATACAGTAAACCCACAAAGTTAGTGGAACAGTGGACTGAAATGGACTGGAACTCAGAAGACTGGTGTAATCCTTACACAACAGGAATGATGCTGATATTAAGGCTAGGGGATGCAAAACTAGGCATTAAAGAAGATTACTGTAACAGCTCAAGTGAAGTTTTTAGAAGGCCTTTTGGAAGGGCAAGGGATCAAGTCAACATAAATGTAGACTTCAGCAGCAGAACTTCAGTAGAAATCATTGGAATTGGACATGGTTTCCTTTCCAACCCTGACAAAACACAAGAGAAATCTGTTTATAAACCATATAGAGCAATTGCTTTGCCATGTCCACCCTTGATTTTAATGTAAATAATTACTTCTATTACTAGCCTAGCTGAGGGAAAATCCCCACCTCCCCATATTATGTATGTGGTGCATTTATGTAAGAGTCAGAGAGTAACCTTTATTTGTTCAATGCAATTATGTACTATTTATTGATATTTCATGAGACAGAATAGATACAAAATAGGAGCCCTTACTGCCCTTAAAAAATATAAAAGAAAAAAAAAGAAAAAAAACTCCTCAAAGCCATGCCAGACCTGTCAGACTACAAAAACGAATTAGATAAACAGACCTTAAAGCATCTTCTTCTGATCTGAAAAAATCCAAAAGTGTTTCTGTTCATTTTTCCACTGTAGGAATAAACCCATGGGTCTGAAAAATGTGAAACTCAACAAGAAGCTCTTTCTGAGAAAAGCAAACAGTCAGTACTGGTATTATGAGAACAACTGACCAACCACCCCCTGACCTCAACATCATTGAATGTGTTTAGGACTACTTGGATGGTGAGAAGCAAAAGAATGCTTTGGAGGGGTGGTAAATCTCACATTTCTCACAAATCTCTCTGCAAGTTTATGCAGGAAAGCTGAAAGCAAGTCTCAGAAAGCAAGAATGGAAGCTGCAGCAGAGGTAAAGGGTAGACTCGCTAAATAATAAAATATTTAACTAAATATTTAATATTTAGTTTCTGATGCTTTTGTGAAATTTTGTTATTACTATTTTGTATTTGATCATTTCTATTGTTCCTGATGCAGAAAAACTAATAATTTGTACATAGGTGTGACGTTAAAGTGTGCATTCTGCATGGTGAGGTGAAGGCATGATGGAACCAGTATTGAAGTGTTAGAAGAATGGAGTTTACTACAAAGGAGCTGTCTGTGGTTCTGAAGAGGATTTTGTACTTTGAGCTGAGATTATTTAGTCTGGACAGACTGGAATGTATTCTGTGATGTGTGTTTGTATGTGTGTGCATGTGTGTCTGCCACACTTTTAAATTCACTAGTTGAATTTAGGTAAATGTAGCATTACAAGTCTTTTCCAAGGAGTCTTGGTGAAGTGTATGGTGCTTGCTTGTCTAAGGGAACTGTAGTTCCTAGTCTGCCATGGGGAACGGCATTTTGCTACCCATGAATAGTATGAATAGTAATAAAAAGGAACAAAGAGAAAACATAGAGATTGTGAAGAAAAAAAGTAATTGGTTGCTGGTTCACATGCAGACCTACATAAACTGAGTGCTTTAGTGTTTACAGTCATACTATGTGTAAAAAGCTGCTGTACAGCAGCCTTATAAAGGATTAAAACTATACTGCCATCTAGTGCCAATGTCCTGCTTTGTTGTTGCTCAAAATGTCATTAAATAATTTCACTTAAGATCAAAACAATAAAAATGGTGTCTAACAAAATTCAGTTCCTATGCTGATAAATGCTATATATACTCACTTCCACGGTTTTCTCTGCTTTTCCAGAGAATATTTTTAAGACTTCAATGCATGATAAGTGTCATAATATAAGGGCTTGCATCCACAGACATCTTTAACATTAACATAAAAAATCCAGTTCTTATCAACTCTTTACTGGCTTATGTTTACTCACCTTTACAGACAGACCAGTGGCTGTGCCCTTTCAAAAATTAGTGGTAGAGTTTAAATTATTTACCCACTCCTTTTACTTGATGACTCCTTTTACTTGATTTTGTATAAATAAAATAAAAGGTCAAAATGATGAAAACATATGCTTAGCTGCCTAAGCACAGTGGCTTACTTGCTGAACTAGTTTTCCAGGACATTATAATTTTTTTCAGGAAATGTTTTTGAGTGTTTCAGTGACAGATTCAACATTTCAGAAATTTGTTTTTTTGGGAAGTGTAGACAGATGTTAGGGTGACTAAAGTTAACATTCAAAAAGGTAAGGACCTTTTCCTTTTTATGTGTTTTCAATCTTAAAGCATACACAGCTCTCTTTCAATTATGGTTCTCTAGAAAACTGTGGAACTGTGGAATAATTAAAGCACATAACACTGTAATGTATGGTTTAATCACATTTATTGTTATTTATTGTATTAGTTTAAGTGTATTTTGTTCTTGAAAAGGCATTGGATTAAGTAAATATAAAAGTAGACCTCAACAACTGTAAAAAATCATTGGAATTTATAAGCATTGCCTGTATTTCTTACCTTAATTTCTCTCTTCCCTGATAACATAAAAATGACAGATGAGTATTGCACTAGAATGGGCCTTCAAAGAATCATGCATCTAAGGTTTTCCTGCATAAGAACAGGCATTTAACCAGGCAAATAACTGAAGCAGCCTTGAAGAACTCCTTGTATTTTGTTCAAAGATCAGTGTAGCGTTCAATTTGGCAAGATTTTCTACATCAGCCTTGCCAATTTCTACTAGCCTTGCCAAAGGATGCATTAACCATGAATCTTCAGGGTTCTTGAGGAAACTATGATTCTCAAGGTGTTCTTTAGGGGAACACATGTAGTTCCTCTGTAGCACTGCTGAAAAAAAAAGATTACATGCTTCTAATTGAGTCATTATTTCATTAATGTAACACTGACATTAACTCTAGCCTTGTTCATTTCACCATTGTGCTGAGAGTAATGCTCTCACCTTCTCACCTTGTCAATACACACATACTGTGCACTTGCACATTTGTTCTTTTTTATCCGCCAACAGCTGCCTGTGGAACGTAAGAGCATGCAGGCTATGGAGCTGTTTGTTTGTGTCTTGTACAGAGACTTTACCAGTAATCCAGTGTGTTATATTGGGGGAGCAGCCGTGTGTTAATAATGCATGCAATTTGCAGCACTAATATGATTGCGTGTTGGAGCCCGTACGCATCTTTGTTTGTGTTTGCAGATGTACTGCTCCAGACTAAATACATCCACTGATGCATGAGGAAACCCTGTTTCACAGGAGTGAAATTATAGAAGAGACTGTGTCCAAACACGGAAAGGAAGCTGTACAGGTATTAAAATCAGGGGCTTTTGCCCAGTTAGAATTCAGCTTTTAATCTTTTAATCTAATTATTTCTTCCACTGCATATTACAAATGGTTGTCACCGGCTGACCTTAATTCCGTCCACAATGGCTCCACACACCTCCATCTTTATAGCACTTCAAAAAATATGAGAATAAAAAATAATAATAATAAACAAATACATAACAAATACAAATAAATAAATAAACAATACAATGTGATTGACATGTTGATGATCAGTTTTCCTGGTCGATTAAAGATTATACTTATCATCACTGCAGGAATAAAACCTTGCATTTCTGGAAGGTTAACTGTAGTGGTTAGAACAAATATAAAAAAAGAATGATCCATTCTGTGTTGTGGTGGCATGGCTTGGGAATGATCCAGAGAACTATGCCAGCAGGAATGTGAGCTCCTAGTAAGTCCACCCATACATGCTGGAATGCTCAAAGAGTAGAGGCCTAATGCATGTGGGCCATTTTTCCCCAAGGATCATTCATAAGAAATCTTTCATAAGAAAAAAGCCTGTCAACAACTGCCAGATATATGTTATGTCAAAAAGATCAACTCTTACCCAGTTCTTATCTTGTTAGCTGGCTAACAATCTTAATGTGCTTATAGCCAGCTGTTTTAGTAAATAGTACAAATCCACAAATAGTAGGAAATATAAAAAGTCAAAGAGATGAAGTATTTTGAGTCATTCTCAATTGTTCAATAAGTTAATGTCAGTGGTAGGGTTGCAGAGTGTTGATCATAACACAATATCTCTATATTTCACACCCTGTAGAAAGATATTAAATGTATTAAAATTTAAGAGCGATGGCAGCTCAGAAGGTCAGTCATGATGAGATTTTGCAAGTTCAGCAACAGAAAGGTAAATGTAAATTTAATCAAATACAACATGTTACTTAACACAGGACAGAAGCTGAAAGTCACTACAGCTAAAGGAGCAGGTCTGATTAGCTGACGTCTACTGTACAGTGGCGCTGCCTGGGGGAAACTTTAGGATGATTCAAAGGGCCTGTGATTTTCCTAGAAATGCCCTTAAAAACATTGGCAGAGTTATTAAAGTTGTGGGGCCCAGTGTTATATTGTTCATCGGGTCCAAAATCCCTGGCAGCACCCCTGCTACTCCCCTCGCGGTTTAAGTTGGTAATGCATCTCGTAAATGCGTTTTTTACAACCTACACTCTAAATTAATGCAGGATGTATGGGGCTGCCATGTCTACCGTGGCCCCTTCGGGGCACAGTGTTTTTCTAACTGTGCTCTTCTAACCAATAAAAAGTAATAAGTAATAATAAGTAATAACTTTACTGAACCAATAACTGAATCAAAACACTGACTACTGACTACTGTGTTTACAGGTTAAATGGTTGAGATAAATAATATGAAATGTTTTTTGAGAACTCTTTCATATATGAGAGAGAAAGTGCAAGAGAGAAATCCTTATCATCTTTGACCCAGTTTAAACACAGACACTGCTAATACCCAATACACAGTACCAGGAAAAGCTCAAAGACCCCTTATCCTAATTACTGAAAGATGGTCAGATGGTCTATTAATCTACAAAACAGGATGGATGTAGGCAACATTTGAAATTAGTAAGGTCACTTTTAGAGAATAAAATTCATTATATGAGTTATATGATTTTTATAGAAAATAGAAATGTTCTGTTTACTTACTGATTACTTAGGATATGTTCACTATATTCTCCCAATTTGCATAGTTTTGACAATTATAGTAATATTAACATTCTGTCACCGTTGATCATCCAGTCATATAGAGTATCTTTTCACTGTAAATAAACCATATGGGGGTCAAAAGTCAGTAAAAGACCTTCTTTCTTTTACCATAGAAAAGGTGGGCAGTCAATCAAGATGAGTGCCACCATTGATCATAGATTTCCCAGCGAATAAGCTGTCAGAATAATTCCATGCACAATCCGGATCTAAGGATTTTCTCCAGTGACTTATGTCACTTTCTAAGAAGCCATATTTGCTGGAGCTAGGCTCCATAAAAAGTGAGCAAGGGTATTATATGGCTCCTTTAGTTAGGGTACCATGCTACTGGATGAGGGACAAGCTAATTTTTCTTATGAGTCAGTTCTGCCAGATCTTTCTTGAAGGAAAACCTTTGTTGTGACGGGGGCAAAAAATGGACCACTCATTTGCTTTCACACAGGCTGACATAATGTTCCAGGGGTCAGTGAATGATGACATCATGCCAAGGATAGGCTACACCATTTTGGCACTCATTATTGGTTTCTTCTCAGTTTCCGGCGTCGTCTTGAACATGCTGGTGATTATCGTGACATTGAGACACAAACAGCTCCGTCAGCCACTAAACTATGCTTTGGTCAACCTGGCAGTGGCAGATTTGGGCTGTGCTATGTTTGGGGGGCTGCCAACCATGGTCACCAATGCCATGGGCTACTTCAGTCTGGGCAGGGTGGGATGTGTTCTGGAGGGCTTTGCTGTTGCCTTCTTTGGTAAGTCTCACTTTCAGAAACCTATTTTGCTGGTGAAATTGTAGTGTGACTTCTTCGTATAATCTATTGTGTATTATATAATTACGTAAAGCAGGGGTTTTCTGACACAAAAAGAATGTTGCAACACTACACTGAATGTCTAAACAAAGGACCTGTTATGTGTCGATTGTTTGGCCAATGTGCTGGAATAGTGTCCAAAATGTGTTAGAAGAGTGACCAAAAGTTGCTGAAATTGGATTAGTAATAATATGCTGGAAAAAGATGTGCTGAAATAGTGACTAAAATATGACGGAATAGTGATCAAAATGTGCAAAAATAATTACAAAAATGTGCTGGATTAATGACCAAAATATGCTGAAATAGTGGCCAAAATGTGCTGGAATAATTACCAAAATGTGCTGGAATAGTGACCAAAATGTGTAGAACTAATTACCAAAATGTGCAGAAATAATTACCAAAATATGCGAAAATAATTACCAAAATATGCTGGAATAATTACCAAAATATGCTGGAGTAGTGACTACAATGTGCAGAAATAATTATCAATATATGCTGGAATAGTGACTAAAATGTGCAGAAATAATTACCAAAATATGCTGGAATAGTGACTACAATGTGCAGAAATAATTATCAAAATATGCTGAAATAATTACCAAAATATGCTGGAATAATTACCTAAATATACTGGAATAGGGACCAAAATGTGCAGAACTAGTGACCAAAATATGCTGGAATAATTACCAAAATATGCTGGAATAGTGACCATATAAATCTTCATGGTAACAGTCTAGTGCAAGATATCTGATGCAAATGTAAGCTAACTCAAGACCTATATGCAACATTAAAATTGAAAGGAATGTATACAATCTATTTGAATTAATGTAAGAAATTAGTCAGTCCCAGCTGTAGGCCATTTTTATTGCCATGGAGCAAAACCACTACAACAATCTCTCTTCTACCTCTATCAGGCATTGCTGGTTTGTGCTCAGTTGCGATCATCGCCCTTGACCGCTACATGGTGGTTTGCAGACCCATGGGCACAGTCATGTTCCAGACCAGGCATGCTGTGGCAGGAGTGGTGTTCTCCTGGGTATGGTCTTTTGTGTGGAACACGCCACCACTGTTTGGATGGGGCAGCTACCAGCTGGAAGGTGTGATGACCTCTTGTGCTCCTGACTGGTACAGCAGAGATCCAGCCAACGTCTCTTACATCATGTGCTACTTCATGCTCTGTTTCGCCATGCCTTTTATGACCATCATTTTCTCCTACTCACGCCTCCTGTGGACCCTACATCAGGTACCATCACCTGAAACTCACAGAATAGTAGAGTTTTCACAGAAATGATAGGGGGTGTGATGGGGATTCCCTGACAGTAGTTATTGCCTAGTTCAGATACTAGGAGGTAAAATAATGATTATTTACGACTTTGGTTTAGGTGTCAGGCTTCTCAGTTTGTAGCTTATGTAGCCAATTTTTCCCTGTGAAAATAGTAAAGTTCTATCATTTAGTTGTAGCTAGACAAAAGAAAAGATAACAAACATTTACCAGCAATGTGTCGTCCATACAAAAAAGCTCATGTATTGTGTTAACATGAATTTGTTGAGTCAAAGAAATGGGAAAAGAAAGTTAACTTGGTCTAAAATCTTTTTCTTACTTCCTAGGTAGCCAAGCTGCAAATGGCAGAAAGTGGAAGCACAGCTAAGGCGGAAATGCAAGTGGCGCGTATGGTGGTTGTTATGGTCCTGGCCTTCTTGCTCACATGGCTGCCCTATGCATCTTTTGCCCTCGCTGTGATCTTTGATTCCAACCTCTACATTGACCCACTGATTGCCACGGTTCCCATGTATCTGGCCAAGAGCAGCACAGTCTTCAACCCCATCATCTACATCTTCATGAACAGACAGGTAAGTGAAAGGGAATCAGGCTTACTTTCTGAGAGTTGGTGAGTGCACTTTAGTGCTGTAGCAACACATTTTACCAAACATATTATACAGGTGATCTGCATGTTTTGCATATTTACTATATTTAGCATGATTTACAGTAAAGCTTCACCTTCACCCCCCTCACATTGGCTACAAAAAGCACATAAAAGTGTTTAGTTATTAGTTAGAGCAGTAACTTCAGTTATTACTGAAGTGTGAACTACCGGAAAATGAAGAGAGGAATTAAATGATTTTCACTGCTGTTGTCCCTTGTAGTGTCATGAGCAGATCAAATAGCAGGAATATAAGGGAATCAGTTAAATTAGCCACATGTCCTTGAAAAATAAACTCTGCAATTCATTTAAATGACATTGAATAGTATTATTATCACATGGAAATAAAACTGTAAATTAAAACCATCATATTAAATCAGTAAAGCACCATGCTAAACAGCTGTTTCGCCACTATGCCAGGCTGTGCCTATGCGTATGGCTATGCGTGCACATAGTTTTTATGGTTGTTATAGCTTCCCTGCATGCTTACAATCCCTCCTCTAATCCAGTTGTTCCATGCAGTTCCACTATCACAGCTGTTTTCAGACTATTCTATGTAGTTTTATTATACGATTTTACTGGTTTTTATTTTTGTAGCCAATGACCCAAAGGTTGCATATGGTTCCGAGACTGACAGTTGCTGGATGCTGGATATTTTACCATGGTTCTGTAGGAAATCCAGTCAGCTGGTGGAAAATGACAATTTCAACCTTGTTTTAAGTAATAAGTTACAGACCTCTAACTAAAGATGCTGTTCGCCAGTCAGTAGCTTCAGATGCATTCAATTCTAAAATTAAAAAGATTTTAATAACACATCATTTTGTAGCATTTCTATTGGCCCATTTATCATCAAAAGTACGAAGCTCTACTAAGACACTTGTCATGAAGGGGTTAAATAATGTATTGTTATTTGATGAGTCATTTTTGCCATTTTCCATTTTTGGTTCTTGGATTGATTGGAATTTTGATGATAAATGGGCCAATAGAAATGCTATAAAATAACATGTTATTAAAATCTTTTTACAGTGACTTCCATAGAAAGTTAAGAAGGTTTCTTACTTCTTATGGAAAGTTATGTCTCTGGAAGGATGTTTGGCCAGCCAGGTCTTTTTCTTTTCCCTAATTTTAGTGTTAAATGCATCTGAACCTACTGACTGGTGAACAGCAGTCTTTAGTTAGAGGTCTGTAACTTTTTTTTTTAACTGTTATTTTCTTCACACATATTGCATAGCCAGACACCAGCTTCTGGCGTTCCTGAGAAGCTTAGCCCATTCCTCACTGGTAAAGGTCTCCAGTTCAACAGTATTCTTGTAATAAATGTAGTCTGATCTCTACATAAGTCACCATTTTTGACAAATACAATCCAATTAAATGTTTAACACACTAAATAATAGCACACTATTCAATCTGTTTTGAGAAAAGCAATTTTGTTTGTTGCTTACATTTGTGTACCTTTATTTAATGGGCAAAGAACCTGTGAACCACACAATTCAAATTTTGGGAAGTGATAAACACAACATTCTCAAGAAAAGACATGAGCATTACAACTTTTTGTTTATTATTAGTGCTTGTCTATAAATATTGGACTTCTGATCATTTACATTGTACCCCAGAGCTGGGGACGGCGGTGGTGAGACCACAAGGCCTGGAATTTAATATTAAATTCCTCTCTTTCCCACTCCTAGTTCCGGGACTGTGCAGTGCCATATCTCTTCTGTGGGAGAAACCCATGGGCAGCTAAAGTTGGAGAGTCTGAGGTGGAAACTACAATGACTTCAATCAGCAAGAGCAACAAGGTGTCCCCGTCATCGTCCATCTCTGCCACACACTCTTCTATCACGTAAACACACCACAGTGTAACAGGTTCAGACTGTAACCAAATCCCCTTACAATGTCACTTTTCCACTGCTCTTTAAAAGGATTTCAAGGTTGTTCAATTCCACCCTTAATTAACTTTATTAATGACTCTGCTGAATGCTTTGGTCCCTTGATAGCGTCACTGGAATGTGGTACGTCTAAATCCCTCAAAGAAGAAAGCTAATTTTATATGCCTCGCTCCATCTTATCAGGAATTAGTGAGTATAAAGCACAGTTGTGTTCCTCTGTTGTCTGTTTGTTTTGAAGAATAAAGAAAGCGCTTCGACTTAACTTGCCTCTATTGTCTTCTAATAGTCAAGAGAATGCCGCAAATCAAAGACCAACTCCCAACTTGAAATCTTTTATGCTGAATTGGTGAAGCTGAAATGAAAGCATACTTACTGGAACCAGTTTCCGGATGCACATCTATTGGGAGGGTCGTTCTGTTCTTTTTCACAGCCTTTTTGAGTCTTTACTGAAGGTCATGTACTTGTGTATTCCTTCTTGTTGACAGTTTTTTACACTTCTGCGAGCACTGCCAGACTTATTAAGAATGTACATTATGTGTGTCCTTTTGTCCTTCATGTCCAAAGACAGGAAGTCCACAGACGTCCATACAAACTGTTCCCAAAGAGCAATGAAGGGAAAAGAGTGAATCAAATGTGGCTGTTGCTGTAATGACCCAGGGGCTTCAGCAGCTTAGTGAATAGCAAACAGCGCTGCAGCACAGTGGGCCAAGAACACAGCCAATTAAATTGTATGCAAAGTACAGATGAAAGGAAGAAAGGATTCCCCTCTCCTTCTCTCACTTCCTCTAAAAGTGACTCTAGCAGATGTCTGAACTGTCCAAACTGCAGCCATAACTTGTTTGCCCCTAAAGAAAAACTCCAGCATTTTCTCCAACCAACACTCTTATAAAAAGTGGTGCCTCAAAGAATTCTTAAAGTGATGCCTTAGAATAATCTTTAAAATAAAAGAGATGTGACTGAAGAACCTTTCATTTACATTTATATTCACATTTAAGGCATTTAGCAGACACTCTTATACTGTACATTTAGAAAATACCCTTAACTAGTTTGGGTCGGCTAGGATCCAAAAGGACCTCCAAGCTTAGATGCTACTAAATACAAAAGTCAGTATGGAGACCACAACACTGGACAGTACACTTCATCCAAGTACTCTCGGAAGAGATGGGTCTTCAGACTGTGTTTGAAGACAGTGAGCAACTGTTCTGACACCCAGGGGAAGTTTGTTCCACCACTTCGGTGCCAGGACAGAAAACAGCCTGGATGTTTATCTTCCATGGATCTTAAAGGATGGCGGGTCAAGCTAAACTCGAACGGCTCAAGTACTCGAGTTATACTTGTTAAATTTATATATATATATATATATATATATATATATATATATATATATATATATATATATATATATATATTGTTGGGACTTTTAGCAAGGCCTGTGACTGATAGGGGCTCTATAAAATGTATTAATTGAGAATTTTGGCAGAATTGATGGAGTTGTGTATTATCTCTTCATGGGGCCCAAAATCCCTGAAAGCGCTGGGATTAGCTTCACATGGGAAGGTGGAGTAATGTATTTTTACCATAGGATGTCTGTAAAATTAAGAAAATAAAGAAATTCTGCATAAATTCTGAGATGGGGGTAGCCTGAATTTACATACTGCCATCACTTCCAAAAATGTCCTACCTGACTATGACAGGGGAGGGTTTGTGTAAATATGAAGGCTTCTGCAGCCCCTGATAGGCTCCACTTATTGAATAGTCACCCAAAGTTCTTGCTGACGTCACAATACTTATACATAGGGCAGTTACATAACTGTACAATGAGTTTAAATGTAATGTTTATTTTCTAAGTAAGGAAACATATCAATATTATGATCTATGGTTATTCATACGCCACAGATGCTACAGAGAGAGTTGGAAAATGCTGGAGTATTCCTTTAATGCAGTATAGTCCTTTCCACCAACTTTGTGTTCCTGAGCTGGTTGCATACAAAAGGGTGCTGGATGCAGATCATAGGTTAAGGTAATGACCCCCCAAGAAAGATAATACAAAAGAAAAATAGGAGCTGTTAGAATGCAGACAGTGTCTAATTACCTCTATCAGTCAGAGCTGGAAAGATACACTGCCTTAATACCAACCAGCTTCCATACAGAGATTTAATTAGACCATGTTAACAATTTAGTCACAGACTTATCCAGCTATGCCTTCGCTAAAAGTGTGGAAATTCATTAACCCTTTAACAGTTACACCAAGAAATACATTTATTTATTGGTAAAACTGTGTTCCTGGATGCACAAATCAACCAGCTGGTTGACTTGCCCAGTTAGGGTAATTCTAGACATTGACTATAATTAACAACAGAACAGTCACTGTAATGCAATATATTTTAATTTTATGGAAAAGTTTATGATGATATCTATATCTGCATAAGAGTAAATTAAATGTTTATGTTTACCTACCAATCTGGATAGCTGTAGCTATAGTTATTCATTGCAAAGTGTTTTTCAATAAGGCTCAGCTATGATGTCTATGGCAGAAATTATATAAGTATATATAATATAAAATATAAGTATTATTAGCTCATATCTTATTACATGAAAAGGTATTGATTTTAAAAACACATACAATGCAGTCTAGCAAGGAAATTGGCTATGTGATCTTGTGCAGCGTTTATGCTGAGCTAATTTTAGCATCCAGTTCTCTTTACCCTGACTGTGCAACACACACATGAAGCAACATATAGACACATTTCATTGTCATGTATCTGCCATTTAACAACAATATATTTATCAGGGGGTGTAGAACATGAAATATAATATTTACCATGTAGCTACAAATAAATGTTTGAAGACACTGCCTCATGCCAACACATTTATGTTTTTTTCAGACATAAAATCCATTTGTGAAATATAATTACATTACACACTCTATTCAATGAGTGGAATAAGATCATACAGTCGAAGATGGGTTTATATTACAAAAATGTAATCACTAAAAGGTCTACCATGTGGTAGACACTTCCTGTTAAAGGGCTAACAGACACACAATTCCTAAACTGAATTCCTAAACATTAGAGCTAGTGCTTAATCAGTCCTCACAACCTTGGGATATCCACAGTAGAGCTGAAGTGGACAGGCAATCTGGCATTTGGCTTAAGGTTAAATCTGATACACACTTGATTGAGGTCTTCCACCCTTTTTATTGTTTTTATGTTAAATATATTGCCACATTTCTATATTGTCACTTTCTTAATTCGTTGACAACTTGGTTGACTTTTTCTAGGGCTATTGAAAGAATTCTATTAAATTAAATTGGGCACACACTATTCATCCATCTTCCTTTCTGCTTCTACCTGGTCAGCATTATAGTGCGTATGGAGCATACCCAAAATCATTGGGCACGAGGCAGGAATATCCTCTGGACAGGGTACCAGTCCACTGCAGGATACCACACATACTCATCTAGTGTACTTACACATTCACTCTAAGGGGCAATTTAGCATCGCCAATTTACGCACCACATGTGTTGAGGGAGAAACCCAAAGAACCCAGAGGAACCCACACACGGAGAATAATCAAACTCCTCACAGACAGAAACTGAAGTATTGATCGAACCCACAAACTCAGTCATTCAGACCCATGGAGGCGCACACTATCTGTTGCACCACCACATCATAAGGATATGATGAGGTAACCATTTTAACATAAATTTTGTGTTTATATTGAGTCAAATTGCTAAATAGATGCCAGATGCATCAGGTGTAATATTAGTTTAACATTTTCAGCTCCTAAGAGCATCAGGTAAACCTTTTTCTTAAAACTCTATGGAATTGAACAGTTCAGTGCCTGCCATTTATTTTGTGCATTGCCAAATTCATGACAAATGAAAAACTAAAATCTGCATGCAAATGAGGACAAAAACAGAGCCAACAATGCATGGTTTCATTGTCATAATTTGAATTGTAGCTTATTGGACAAGCACAGAGTGAAAGAGCACATTAGGGCTATATGTATGTATATGCATAATAAATCAATATGTATAAAAGAGTTGTGCACACGTATTTTGGGGGAGATTGGGAATTACTGGCCATTAGCGGAAAGAAGAAATATTGCAGCATTTATTGTAAATGTAATACTCTTTGTAATAATCTGTTCAAAACTGAATCCAGTAAAAAGTACAGAGCATATTCAGTTTAGCATACATTTACTCTGCTAAAATAATTATTATTGAATTATAATATTATAAAATATTATTATAAGTCCAGCTATTTGTTTTTAATTCAATTTGAATAATCTCAGATCTAAATGACCAATTCTCAACTCATGTGGGCATTATACTGCTGAATGTCATCTACAGTGGCTGCTTCACTTTTACTGGAAATGAATCAAATCAGAGATAAAGCATAACTAAGAAAAATAAGTAACAATAAGTGGATTGATTATGGCTTAATGGTTTCCGAGCTTTAATTCTATGCACACTATTCTAATTCTACACTAATTTCATGGTCCTTATCTTAGATCTATTATTAGTTGTATGCAAAAGTCTGGGCACCCTTGGACAAATTGAATGTTGAATGTTTTGATGATTTTCTAAGTAAAATGATTTAACTATGATCACATTACTTTAGTGGAATTTCTACATATATGTTTTATATATATGGCCCCAGATGAGCAAGTGATGCTCTTTGACTTTTAACATTTAACCTGTAAACAACTAAACCTTATCATGTAGGACCTGAACAAGCAGCTCTGAGCCTGCTTTTAACTACAAGTAATTCATTTTAATTCTGAATGTAAGTGCATTATCACTGCTTCACATCCAGTACATGTCAGTGGAGACCTCTGCCTGGTGGTAAATTTGTACTTTTTGGCAAATGAGTCATATTGCGCCATATTGCGTCTGGCCAATTAGGTTAGAGTATATTGGTCTTTGTCACAAGCATCACATATTTATTTAACTTTCCCCAAAAGTAGAGAAGGCTCTCTTCCTTTTTTATCCAGTCCATAATAGTTTAATATAATACTACATTTATTTTTGGTTTTGACAGTGAAGATTTGGAGACATTCGATTGGATGTAGTTTACAACTTTCAAGCGGGAAGGCAAGATTGAAATCATACAGAGTTTATTGCTTACTTGACAAAGTAGTGAATGTGGTGGCTTGTATGGCTTATACTCACTGTGACAATGATCAAAGTAAAAAAAAAAAGTTTTACTGGTACAACATTAAATGCAAATAAGAAACAGCAAACTGAGTGTTTCCTGCTTCCTTCATTTCCACACAGAAACTCCATAGAAATGTTCACTTGCAGCGGGAAGAGAGGGCTGGATCGGAAAACACTGAGGGACAAGTGGTAAAGTGTTTTTTACATTCTGCATTCAACAGTTGGTTCAAATAAATGACAAATACAACATCAGTTGAACATTTTTATGATCCGGCTCTTAAGAGCTTCAGGTAAACCTTTGTTCGCAAAGGTCTGTGAAAGAGAGGCCACATTCATGATAACATTATGGGCCTCATCGAACAGTCCCACACCAATTTCCTTCTTTACTCTGTCCCTCCATGCACTCAGAGCCGGCCTGCCCTCAAACACATCCAAGCCTGTTGCGACCGGCTGAAAAAAATACACGCAAATATGTCAAAATCCATCTTCCGAAATAGCAATATCATTTCAAGATACTTTTAGTAAAAACTTTTACCTGCATGATCTCCACTATGGCTACCAGATCAGCCAGAGATATCTTGTCTCCAACTATAAAAGGCCTGTCCTGTAGAAACTTCTCCTCAAAGAGCTTGAGACTCATATTCAGGTCTTCCAATGCAGAATCCATCTTCTCTTTTGCTACTTGGGCTCCAGTGACAGCAGGCAAGACTCCCTAAAAGATATTTCTATGAAAGATCAAAAGCTTACACAACATTTTGCATTTTTAATAGCTTTAATAGCTTTAAAATCATGTTGATGCTCCACTGACTTGTAATATTAGGCATACCATTTCTATCATTGCTACTCCAGACTCAGCATGCTGCTAACTGCACTAATTTTAATAAAGTGGGCAGGACTATGCTTGCAATGACTGCATAACCTATGAAAAATCTGTGATATTACTCTACCACGATAGTTCACATGCTTTTTCCACTTTCTGTGACGGTTCTGTTTCTCTCAGCTTCTCAACTAATGCATGCTGAAAACATGTATTACACTTCCCTTATACTTCTCGGCTGTAAGAACTTTAAAGAACCAATATAATGCAAAACTGAGGTTGATGTAGTGGGGGCCAAAAGTCTGGGATCACTGAAAATGTTTTTTTATAAGTAACTACTCAAATGTTGTTTTTTTTTTATTAAGGCTCTGTTTAGATGGTTCTCAAACGGATCTGATCTCCTTATCAGAGGCTTTTGCACAAAGTTGTGTCACACTTGTGTGCACACTGTCACTAAAACAAAAGGGGGATGTGCCATCAAATACCAAGCAAAACATGCAAATGTTTGAAGTGTTCTATGCTTTACTCAAATACTATCGCAATACTATTGTACTATTTTTCATACTACTAGTATCTCAGATCTTAGTATTTTTGTATTTTACTATTTTAATCCATTAACATTTATGAACTGTGGAGTCCTGTGTCTACTCTACAATAAGCTATTATAATTATATTGTAAATAATATATATGATATTTTATGTAAATAATATATATATTTTATATAAATAAATACAAATCTATTTTAGACTTTATATAATATTTTAGCATATAACTCCTGTGTGAACAATAATAGTACAAGTATTTTAAGATTTTAAGATATTAAGATCTTAAGATATATACATAATTTTTATGTTTTCTTTATTTGACAGCTTCCTACGTATTATTTTTATTACATAAACCAGTAAAGCTGCTCAGAATTAGTGTATTAGATTAATTGTATATATTAATCTGCCACCATTCTGGATTTATATAATAGAAAACCCAGTACATTGTGGCCTAAATCAATTTAGTAAGTGTTGACCTTCTTCAGGTGGACAAGTGTAAATATTACAACTTGTAATCTGACCTCCTGTAGTAACCTACCTCCTGTAGCTTGATGTAGCAGATATTGGCAGTGATTTTGTGCAAACTGCCAAATTAAAGACAGATAGATGATAGAGATGATAGAGATTATCAGGGAACGACCTTGTGAGTAGAATTATTTTGTTGAATCAAGTAAACTCTAATCTCAAGAATTTAAACATAATTATATCCCATATTAATCCTAAATATAAATCATCAACAGATATTACAGACATCTTTTGGTAAAACGATTTGAATATGAGTATAAAACATATCTTGTTGCTTCAGTTGAAATAAGGATGAAAGGAAGATGGTAAATGATTATACAGATCAGTAAGTGGGTTAAAAGGCCAGGGCAAGACTGTTTAAGAGCTAAGTTGTGTAATGACTATTTGCATAACTTTCAACCCTTCATGTTCGGCATGGCAGTGGAACTGTGGCTCTTACCCTGAACCAAAAGACCTTTGATCCATGGGCCCTTATGTTAGTATGCTGCCAAGAAAGGTACTCATCAACCCGAGCACGCTTCTGCAGGTCAGCGGGATACCAGTGGTCTGGAGTGGAATACTTCTGCACCAGGTATTGCAGGATCGCTGTGCTGTAACATAGCATTACATTGCATTTCATTATGTCTGTTATTCATTAGAATGAGCAAAATGACAAAATCATTGTCTTATTAGACAGAGCGACAAGGCTGAGTGTGCAGGTCAAGATCAGTGTTAAAGTTCCAGTGCCACTGTAACACAGGTCATACTGCCTATCAAGGAATGAAGAGTATGTCGTCATAATTCGAATGAGCGGACCTATAAAATGCTCCAAAATGACCTGGAATGAAATCTTCAATACATTGCTTGTTGTTTCACGTGACAGTGACTATATATTGTTTTTTAAGCTTGTGCTTGCACCATGTAAAGGCTTCGTTCTATTTGTATATTAACTAAACAACACTTACATTTAAGCAATATCATCAATGCTGAAACCCAAAGGAGCTGACAGAGGAGAATCATGTAGTATTAAGGAGTACATTTTGTTAGCATTAGCCCCAAGTAGCCAGATAGGGCTTATAATTAACTTTTAACATATACTTTTTTCCCTAGTAGCAGAAAATCACTCAGGTTAATTTTCTTTAAGGACTGTAACTAAATTTGTGCCCTTACTCTATATGGAAGGTATTTGGACATATGCACATTCATTGTTTCTTCCGAAATCAAGAGTATAAAAAGAGTTACTCCTGCTTTTGTTGGAGTAACTGTCTTTACTGTGCAGAGAAGGCTTTCTACTAGATTTCTGAGCATTGCTAGGCTTTCTGTGACAAGAGCATTAGCGAGATCAAGATGTTGGATGATCATCACCCCACCTTATCCCCAACTGCCCTGTTCATCCAAAAAGTATTGGATGGAGCACCATCATTCCAGAGAACACACTGTTTATGTTAACTGTGTATCTGCTCTGAGTCCAATTGGCGATATTTCTCTAAAGGGAGTCTGTGTGTGTGCATTTGTACAGTGCTCATTATTATTATTATTATTATTATTATTATAACTTTGATACACACAGCTTCTTTACAGTTACAGTTTTGATATTGCACATTTAAGTGCTGTCCTTTTCAAATACATTACATTTTTAGTCTTGATTTGCCTTTAATTAACTTTAACTAAAATGTATTGTTTTGACATAAACAGAATTTCACTATTGCACCATTTAAAAAGAAACCAGAAATCCATATGTTTGACACTCACCTCTCTGTAAGGATAAAAGCTCCATCTTTAAGGACAGGTAATTTCCTTATAATGCTGACTTTTCCAAATCCTTCACCATAATTTTCACCTGTTTGTTAACATAAATTAAGTGCCATGATCTTTAGACACATGCACTAACTCACACACACAAGTATGCACACAAAGTCACACTTTTAGGCCACAGAGACAAAAAGAAGATACTTTAAGATACTACAGTATACTATAAATGTTACATACCACAAGCACAACACTACATCACAATTGTCTCTTTTAAAACCATAACAAGAAAATTATTTTTGTAGTCTACCTGAAGCGAGATCCACTGCTTTGAATTCAAAAGGAATGTTTGCGAGCTTAGCAAATGTGTAGACAGAGCGACAAGGCTGAGAGTGCAGGTCAAGATATAGTTCCAGTGCCATTGTAACACAGGTCGTACTGCCCATCAAAGAATTAAGAGTATGTCATTTGACTTTGGGTCACTTCTTTTATGCAGAAAGCTCCACCCCCTCCTCCACCCCTGCAGAAGACTCTGGAGAGCAAGGGTGAAATGTTCTGGCTGTATCTAGTTATTTTTGCTGAGAGATAATGACTAAATAACACTTTGTGTACACTTTGCTATGTAGGGCTGTTCTCTTGCACTTATCAGGAATGGTTGTGAACAGGTGTAGAATAGTGTGTAGCAGTACTGTCCTCCATATGGCAGACTGGAGTTTGATTCCCCAGCTGGCTAAGTACCCTGTTACGCTAATTCTAATTAATTTCTAATTTTATAATAATTCTAAACTCTAACTTCACCAATGGAGTTGGGCAAGACTCGATACATTCACCTTGTTTAACAGAATTCAAATGTGAGTGGCTCTGGATAAGAGTGTCAGCCAAAATACTATTTCATTTGTAACTTTAAGTCTGTATGATTGATACACATTTAGATTTAATAAAGTGAAAACTATTAGGGTCATTTCAGCAATATTAAAGCAACATTATGCTGCATTTATACCTTAAAATAGCAGTTTTAAAATCATTGTGACGCTCAACTGATGTTGCTACTCTGGGCTCAGCACACTACTAACTGCACTCTGTTACTTTAGACAGGACTATCCTTACAACAACTGTGTAACACTGCATCATATTTCCGCAAAGCGCAAATCATACTTCCTGGCTGTAAGGGGAGCCCAGGAGCAAGAAACACCAATTCTTGCATAATGCTACTTTAAACAAGCCTATCATCAGCTGACATCTCCCAGACCTTTGTGGAAGACTAAACTTCCACAAATTGAGTGCTCAATTGTAATTTAATTGCAACTGTACAAGGTGAAAATGGTCTTTAGAATAGACTCTGTGTTATATTAGCAATATAATCATTCATTTTAACATTAATTAAAATCTTACTAGAAGAATCTGCATCACTAGCTGGATTTTCAACCTCTTTGGGGTGCACACCAGTGTTGAAAAAGTGTGGTTTAGAGGTAAAGAAATGTCCACTTGCTTTAACAAAAGGAGGAGCATGTATGAGGCTCCCTCCTTAAAGTAGGGGTGTCCAATCTTATCCATAAATAACTGGTTTTCTTTTGAACTATGCAGGTCCGGCCATTTGTGGTAAAGATTGGACACTCCCTGTTTAAGTAATTGTAACATTGACTGACACTTTCTTGTCCTGTGTTTATATTTATTTGTTTGTGTTCTTCTTTGTTTGTGTTTTGGTTTTCTGCTCCACCCCATCACTATCACTATCCTCACCAGTTCTCATTCTGTTGTCCTCCATTTCATTGTGTTTCCTTTTACCTGTATTACTCATAGCTACATGTCTCAGGTCTGGGAACGGGCCCCAGGTCTGGCATCAGCCACTGACCATGCATCCTCAGCCAATGTGGCTGTCCAGTTCCTTGCACCAAGGCCTTTGCCCAGCTCAGTGACTGAGCTTGTGATTTCCTCATAGCACTGCCTAGAAATATCTCTCGACCAGCTGGTACACTGCAGTTGCCTTGCCAGTGGTCTCATTACAGTGGTGCCATTACAAACCACAAAGTCACATGTCACACTGCTCACCAGGGGCTCTTAATAGAGGCACTTGCCTTTCAGAAATGGGTGCCTGCCCCTTAGAAAAGGCACCTCATAACATCTCCTGTACAGTAAACCAGTGACTTTCGCACAGTACTGGGCTATGCTAACCAGTGGCACATTGTAACTTTTCTTTCAGCCATCAAGGCCTGTGAAAAGTGACAGCGAAGATTTAAGGACTTTGTAAGAATGTTGATAGTTTAGTTAGTAAGATGATTTTATTGTTGGTTACATGATTCTAAACAAGTAGCTCAGCTGTTAGCAAAAAGCCATGCCAGAATGCCAGAACAGTATGGACACACAGACACAGGGTATTGAGGACATAATTGTGCTAAGCATTGAGTGAATATCAATAAATAATGTCTGTTTAAACTTGAATATAGCAAACCCTTCCCTAGTCAGCATCTGCTGCTCTGGCCAACACCAGTGGCACCAGCCATTTCCATCTTCGGCATCTGCCTCCCAGGAGTAACTATAGCCAACACCAGCAGCACCAGCCATTTACACTTTTGGCATCTGCCTCCCAGGAGTGACAAAAGCCATCATCAGTGGCACCAGCCATTTTTACCATCAGTATCTGCCACTTAGGAGTGGTACAAGTTGATGCCAGTGGCACCAGCCATTTATACTATCAGCATCTATAGGTGGATAGCAACCCATACTCATCATACTATATAACATTAAAATCTACGTAATACACAACCATTATTACCTGTAATCTGTTATTTTGTTGCCGTAATGGAGTATACTTTTTGTCCTAGAAGAATTCATGGGAAAAAGCCCTTGAACCACAGCCTTGCTGTCTCCCAAAACTGAATACAAGAACAGTCATGAGACTTTGCCAAACCTCTTTTGTGCTGCACTCATTTCCCCAGTAAAAAAAAAAAACTTCAGCAATCAGCAGTGTTTACAGTTAGTCTGTCAGAACCCATACAGTATTTAGCAAAGTTGTCCTGAATATCATGACTAAAACTTGGTTATGGTTTTACAAAGGGCACCTACTGGCATGTGGCACTTTACACCTACTGGAATATGGCATTTGTGCATGGCATGTACCACTTTACAAATGCCATCTACTTTTTCAAATAGAACCTACTGGCATGTGCCACTTCATAAATGGCACCTATGTCCTATACACCTATGGGCGACAGTTGGCTGAACTGAAGCAAAGGAAGTTCATGAGACCAGAGGCACAGTGTCAAGCTCCTGCAGGGGACCGTGTCACGTGCCTTCGGCAAGAGAATGGGAGGGACTTCCCCATTTAGGCAGACAACAGAAGCACGAGTCCCACTCAAACCAGCTGAAAATACTGGACATTTCACTAAACTTTAGCAACTATTTCTCAGTGATTACTGTAAATTTGTGTCAGTTTTTGTTTGGTTAGGGTGTGTCCAGCTGGCTGTTAGGACATACTTGCAAAGGCCGCTGCTGCAGTTGCCTCAGGAGACGGGGGTGCGGTTAGGTGGATGATGCAAAACACACAGCAGACAGGAAATGTGACATTTTTAAATTTTTATTGACTTAAATAGATGGCCCCATAAATGATTTTTGACGAAATCCTCTCTCAAAATAAAGCTTCTCTCGGTAAAAAGGCGACAGCTGTGCGGTAAAGTCTGGCTTTCTAAACGCACCAATGGCGTCACCGTGCGCACTGCTACGCGCTTACGTCATTACCGCATAAACAACAACACAGAAGGAAGCAAGATGGTGTACGTGTCTAATGGTGAGTGGCAGCAGCGAAAAACTGTACGACATCAGGATTGAATTGTCTTTTAAACACATATAAAACATGTACTTCTACATGTAGATACTACAATACTAAACCTTTTCATCACCCTGTTTAACGGATTAGAGTCGCATGCGATTGCTTAGCGTTAGCCTGATAGCTTCGCCATGGCTATTTGCTCACTGGTGTGAGGTTCAGTGTATGGCACTGGCTGTGTTGTTTATAAAGCTGGTAGACGTTTTCTTTTATCTGTCGGCCTGTTTAATTGGGTAAACGTAGCTACATCTTAACTTACCTCAGGGGTAAAGAAAAGTTAGCTTGCTAGCTAGCTGCCGTCATTGCTGACCTGGCACAAATCAAGTTAGCTATAGCTAACATCAACTAGCTAGCTAGCTGTTGGGTAATGTAGCTAAGATTGTATGAGCTGGGTAATGTATGATTGAATACAAACATAGGCATGTTCCCTGTACGCCTGTGCCAATGAACTTGTCCTCGAGGGATTATTTTATATATTTGGTGCATTCATAAATATTTCAAATAGTCTGTGTTGTTGGAACTGTAGCTAGCTAGCTAGTGTTTCTGTATGTATGAGCTAACCGTTTAGGATTTCACAAGCCATCATCAGCCGTACAAAAAGATTTGAGTTGAGGTTTTGGCAGGTATGAACACTCACGTTCAACGGATAAGGAAAGTGAGATTTGCTGTGGCAAAGCTGCACTGTTGTGCAACATGGTCTGTGGTGGTCCCCAGCTGGGTAGATTAGCTAGCTACTACTGGTACGGGGCTAAACCACGTAAACATTGATCTGTATGTAGCTAGCTGCTTACTTTGGAGCTTTATTAGTATGGTATCGCGTTAGCTTACATAGAACTTGACATATTTATTTTATTTATTTTTATTTATTTATTTCAGGTCAAGTCCTGGACAGCAGGACCCAGTCACCATGGAGATTATCTTTCTTTAGCGACCTCTTTTGGGGCGTAGTGGAGTTTATCGGCCTGTTGTAAGTATTGGCTCTTTATATTTTTGTACACTGATTGGGATTGTCAACAACAGAGGTTAATAGATTAGTTTACAATCATCAATACAAATAAAAAGTATTTAGTTCCATAAAGTAATGTAAAGAAGTATGAGTAGCTACTAAAACAGCCCAAGTTGGAATAAAAGCTTGTCAGTATTGCACATCATCTACACTGGAAAGTCTAAGTAAATCTCTTGAATCTGTTATCATGATGACAATGTCATGTCATTTTGCTTTAAAGTAAAAGAGGGGAAAAAAAGCTTGAAAGTAAGAGTTGTGAACAACAACAGCAGTGCGCTCCACCTGCAGAACAGAGTGACATTAAACACATTTGACTTGTGTATCAGCATTTACATAACTGCATAGATAGTTGGCACTATGTATGCATTTTAACTGTGAATACTTGTGATCTGTTGCACTCCAGCTTCCAGACCCTTGTCCAACCAGATTTGTCCAAAAATGGCAATTCAGGCTCATCATCACGCTTCAGCGATGGCAGAGGGTAAGTCCCAGAAGGGCAAACCGAAAAAGAAAGCACCAAAATAATACTGCTTTTGGGTTTCACCCAACACCTGTTTGTTTCGAATATGTTTATGCTTGGCCCAGAACAGACTGCAACAGAGGCAAGATGCCAAATATGACACATCAGAATAACGCTGCTTGAGATTCTTACAAAGGCATTCATGCAGCAAAGAAAGATCTTAGATTGGATAAGAGGGCTATGATATTTCATCATTAGCAACACATGAGTCTGATGTGGTTGTTCTCCTTTAGGCCTCCTGGATTCCCTAGTCGGAGACGCATGGGCAGAATAAACCACGGTGGAGGCCCCAGTCCTCCTCCAATGGGTGGTGGAGGATGAGGAAGGTGGGCGAAGTAGATCAGCACACACTGAATGTCATATGTCCCTCAGTACTGATTTGTATTTACAATCCAGCAATTTATACATGATTATTTATAAAGAAAATAGCTTTATTTTGTGCACTTTCTCTGTGTTCCCTAAATACTGCTGCCCACTGCAAATGAAACAAACAAGCTATTGTGTCTAAGTTTACTAGATATTTTTGTTCTTCAAAATAATGAGAAATGTTTTGTGAAATTTGTTGTTTTGTGCATTTGGTCAAAGTGAACAGGGTTTAAGGCTCCCTGATTCAAAAGATAAAACTTTGAGTTTTGTTGCACACAGCTTCAATATCTGCAACCTTGTTTGAGATGCTATTGGAGCTTCTTACTCAACAAAGCAAAAAAATGCATATATTTGTTGAGATTTGTTTTATTTGCTGGGACATAGCTGATCTGCCTGCTTTGTTGTTGCCCCACCGACTACCTGCTCGTTTAGGTCGAGTGTGGAGATGTCCCGATCCAGTTATATTGCCCCCCTGATCGAACCACTGTCTTAATGCTGAATATCGACCAGTATGAACCTTATTCGATCTTTGTGTTTATATAGATAATACAACCACACAGTTTGGAAAAGATGAGCTGCTAAATAATACTGAAATAAAATCCCATTTTTTTATAGCAAGTTTTTTTATAATGAGACATTCTGGACTGATTGATTTACTTTAGTAAATATCTTATAGTTCCGGTCTGACTCTCCTCCCTGGCCATTTAGCTTCCTGTTTCTTTGAAACACTGCAGTCAGCCCCAATAGTTTCAGATATTTTATTTTCATGTTCCACTGTACTTACTTACTTCCACACTGCAGACTGTCCCAAATCCTGTTCCAGTGGATCAGAGTGGGACATTCCTAGTCAAGTGTGTTCATGGGTGGATAAAATGTTGTTGTTGTTGTTGTTGTTGTTGTTTTTTGTCTAAAACGTTTTGTAATACCCCACTTTTTTACACATTTAAATTTGTAGACAAATTTGTACAAATCAGTAAACACCTTTACTTTAAAAGAGACCAGTAAAGGAGAGTTTTTGTTAGAACTGACTAGGCAAGTTTAAAGGAGTAATTGTTGCACTGGTTTGGCATAACAATGCTCTTTGCGGTTTGGTGTCTAGAATAATGATCCATTTTCATATACTTTTCTTTTTCTTCCTTTTTGTCCACAGGTAAACGCCTGCACTTTGATGCAGGCGTAGAAGGGTGTGATGTGTACATCAACGGCTGCACACTGAATATATAAGCTCCCCAAAGCTGGGAGGCTGATCAGTGGTGATATCTTATGTGAACACACCAAGGCACTTCACACTCTTCACCTTCAGGCTGCTTCTGCATTGCAGATTCTTGATGCTACTCTGGGAATTCCTATCATTAGGGGCCGGAGTGGTTGAACTCAGCAGTCGTGCTCCACTTTTTCCTTTTTGTCACTTTTGTTCCTCTGTTTAATAAAGTAAAAGACTGCAGAATGATGGATTATGTATGGGTTTTTTTTTAGAACTGTATGTTACAGTTAACATGTTAAAATAAAGTTGAAATATGCAATAGTTGATTGTTGATGTCTTTAATTTTTTTGTTCACACCTTTCATTTTTCTTTGCTGTAGTATAGGTGCAGTTTAAGTTACATTTGTTTATGTAAGTAGTTTAAATATTAAAGGTCCCAGTTAAAGGACAGTTACCTCAGCTTTAGTTTCAGGCCTGATGTAACACATTTGATTCTGGTAAGGAAGCTCTTCAGGAATGTATGGAAAAAAAAAATAAAATAAATATATATATATATATATATATAAAGGGCAACGACCCAGCAGCAGGACCGCTACCTCCGCCTTTGTGCAAGGAGGAACAGGAAGAGCACTGCCAGAGCCCTGCAAAATGACCTCCAGCAGGCCACAAATGTGCATGTGTCTGCACAAACTGACTCCATGAGGATGGTATGAGGGCCCGACGTCCACAAATGAGGGTTGTGCTCACAGTCCAACAGGACGCACGGCGCTTGGCATTTGCCAGAGAACACCAGGATTGGCAAATTCTCCACTGGTGCCCTGTGCTCTTCACAGATAAAAGCAGGTTCACACTGAGCACATGTGACAGACGTGACAGAGTCTGGAGACGCCGTGGAGAGTGATCTGCTGCCTGCAACATCCTTCAGCATGACCGGTTTGGCAGTAGATCAGTAATGGTGTGGGGCGGCATTTCTTTGGAGGGCCACATAGCCCTCCATGTGCTATCTGCCATTAGGTACTGAGATGAGATCCTCAGACCCCTTGTGAGACCATATGCTGGTGCGGTTGGCCCTGGGTTCCTCCTAATGCAGGACAATGCTAGACCTCATGTGGCTGGAGTGTGTCAGCAGTTCCTGCAAGATAAAGGCATTGAAGCTATGGACTGCCCCGCCCGTTCCCCAGACCTGAATCCAATTGAGCACATCTGGGACATCACGTCTCGCTCCATCCACCGTCACGTTGCACCACAGACTGTCCAGGAGTTGGCGGATGCTTTAGTCCAGGTCTGGGAGGAGATCCCTCAGGAGACCATCCGCCACCTCATCAGGAGCATGCCCAGGCATTGTAGGGAGGTCATACAGGCACGTGGAGGCCACACACAATACTGAGCATCATTTTGACTTGTTTTAAGGACATTACATCAAAGTTGGATCAGCCTGTAGTGTGTTTTTCTCTCTCTGCACTTTAATTTTGTGTGTGACTCCAAATCCAGGCCCCTATTGGTTAATAAATTTGATTTCCATTGATGATTTTTGTGTGATTTTGTTGTCCGCACACTCCACTTTGTACAGAACAAAGTATTCAGAGAAAATATTTTATTCATTCAGATTGTGTGTGTGTGACATATTGAGAGAGAGAGAGAGAATAAAATATTTTGTTCTTAACTTTAAAAGTTAAAATGTGTTTGGTTTCTTTAATTCAACAGTGTATGATTGCTAAGTATGTTTTAAGCTGTTTTTTCCTTTGATTGTCAGCTAAGTGTCTGTGGCCCCATATAGCATCTCTAGCTCTAAGACACAGACTGAGACTGCCTTTCTTAATAGGTCAATGTCAAACAAATAAGGGTAGCACAAAAATCATATGTCGCCTAAAGTTTCTTCATTTGTGTTACCGTCCAGTCCATTAGGTGGTTCAGAATGACCTTAAACAATTTGAAACAGTGCAGAACACTGCTGAGGGGTGATCTATCTGATAGATAAGAAGTCCAGAGTCAGTTTCCTGAGCAGGGATTAGCGTAGTTCTGGACTACACAACATTTTGAAGGGGATTTGTCAATGAAAGGAAAACTCCAGCTCCATCAGGCTTAAACCCTGTATGGGAAACCATTTGTGTATGTGTTTTGGCTAATACCTGTCTGTATTTACATATATTTACTATAATGAGTATTATTTAGAAAAATATTTTTTAATCCTTTGATATCATTTGATACAAATTTGGATATATTCTATATAAATGCACCCGGTTACTTCAGCCCTGACCGCCGCTTGTGTGCAGTTTAAACATCGTGCGGTAAGTGGCGCTATAGTCTCACCGCCGACATCGCACTCACAGTAGAAGAAGAGCTACAGGACAGCTTTCACTCTGGTGTTATTTTCGGGTAAATAAAGTGTTTTCTGCTCTACCGTGTTCATCAGCAAGACGCCGGATAATGACACAGGCAGAGAGAGAACAGGAGAATGAAAAAGACAAGGAGAAAGAGCGAGAAAAGGACAAAGAAAAAGAGCAGCGAGGAGTGAAGAGACCCATTGCTCCTCCTGCCATCCCTGAGCCTCAGCAGGAGGTGAGTTTATGGAGCTTAACTGCACAGAAGCTGCAGTGAGCTCTGTTTAAGTGTAGTTCAGCTCTGAGCTAGAAAAGAGGTAGAATAGCTTATTTATTTATTTGTTTATTTAGCTATTACGCATTATACTCTTTTCCAAAAAAGGGATTAGCAGGCTTTTTCTGAGAAACTTTAATGTGATCGCCCCTCTCTCCCTGGATAATCTTCTAATCTTCATGGATTAATAATAAATGCTAGAATGAATTACTGTAATTTCCTTCACGGAGGTGAATTTTCTTTTCTTTTGATCTACCTGTCTATCTACACACACTAGTAATCTGTTTGTGGACACTCCTTCTCAGGAAGTATGGGTATTATTTATATTTACTTTATCACTGTTAACCCAAGTGCAGTCTAATACTATCACGCAGTATTATATTTAGGATATTTAATTAAATAATCATTGATAATTGAAATGTATCTATATTGCCCAGGTTTCTAGAGTCATTCATCATTTTTTAAATAAAGTCATCTGCTTGTATTTCACCTTAAATCAAACCCTGATTCAAGTCGGTTAACACTCAGTAACACAACATTTACCACTACAACTCTCTCTTGCAGCAAATTCAGACCAACTTTGTTGTGGTCCTCCATCCTGGATCGCAGACTCTCCGAATTGGCCGAGCTACCGATACTCTACCAGTTACTGTTCCACATGTCATCGCCCGAAGACACAAGCAACCCTCTCAGTCCCGCTATGAGGACGCTCGGCTCTTAAGAGAAGGACTAAATGTGAGTTTGAGACTTTTGGGTGATGTTAGCTCCCCTAGTCTGTCCTCTATTAGCTATTGTAAAAGTAAAAAATCAAAATATCTTGTTGTATTTTGCTGTCTGCACTGTTTTGGACTGTTCCTGTATTTGTGAATATTTAACATAAGCTAGGTTGTACCTAAATAATAAAATCAAATTTAACAAAATATCAGCTTTCTGGGTTTTAGAGATTAAAACTTAATTGCTGTGGTTTTGCTTCTAATGTTGTCTGCCTGTTTCCCAATATAACAACCATCTTTCATGAGCTATCCATTTTCCTCACTTTCCTCTAGAGACCAGAAAGTGGTGAGCAAAGGCAGAATGGCCTTAAAATGGTGGACCAAGCGATTTGGTCCAAGAAGATGTCCAACGGGGCCAGAAGAACTCCAGTTTCTGCTGAACAAGTATGTCTTGTCCATGAATGCTCTTTAGAAGACTTGTTTGTCACCATGCAATGCTGATGGTAGGTGTGTTGGCAGGCTCGAGTGTACAACAGACAGATCCGGCCAGCAGTTTTGGACCCAAACTCAAGATTAAAGTGGACGAATACCACCCATCTGCCAGAGTATTTGGTTGGAGATGAGGTAAAATGTCCCTAAGCTCACATATGGCATGCATTTAAAATGAATGGAATATATTTAAAGTGTCTGTGTCTTTGCTTCTTTACTTCTTTACTGATTTACTGTCAAGGTTGCACATTGCTTATGAACAACTGTTCATCCAGTAAAAAATATAATAGAAACTATTGAGTGTACAGTTATTACTAGTCATAATAATATAAGAAAAACTGATTCAGGGGCTAAATCTGAACATCTGCCTTTGTTTCTCTGCCCCTATAGGCTTTGCATGTGAACCCTACAGATTGCTACAGTATTCACTGGCCTATTTGCAGGGGTCAGCTTAACGTCCACAGTGGGCCCGGCGGATCACTAACTGCTGTACTAGCTGACTTGGAGACTATCTGGTCCCATGCCGTTCAGAAACTTCTAGAAATTCCTCTTAAAGACCTTAAGGTATGCTCTCAGACCTATATTACAGTTTGTCATGATGTGTGGGGAGTAATAATGGTGGTTGGTTTGATTGTGTTCCTGTCTTTGGCTTTCAGTATTACAGATGCATCCTTTTGGTTCCAGACATCTACAATAGACAGCATGTGAAAGAAGTGGTCAACATGCTCCTCATTAAGATGGGTTTTTCAGGTAGGAGGCTCATACTACGAAAACCCATTTGTCACAATGCACACTATGAGTCACAAGGACTACATTTAGTCTTCAGAATGACAGTACTATGTTACCTGCATGTATGCCACCTCTTGAATAGACTTTATAAACTGTGATTTGTTTGCAGAAGTATTTCAAAACAATGCATCAGGAATTAGGCAGCTTTGAGGTGAACAATTATGGATTTTTTAATATGCTAGAATGTAATTACGTTAAAGTCTGAAATATGTCCTCATTAAAATCAGTAGTGATCAAATAAAAAGTAACATTAATATTTGCACAATAATTGCAGGAGTTATTGTAGGCTGTTAAAATGGGGTGTAACTGAATCAGAATGAGCAGACTCTAATCTTTAACCTTTAAAAGCTTGTTAGTCTTTCAGTTGAGTATTAAATATAAATGGACAAATGCTAGTGTCCTAGATGACTCAGTGTTGCACTTTTGGACCTGCGGAATGCTTTCTTGTCACAACAGCTGCATGAATTAAGGCATATTTTATGTAAATATTGTCTAGTTGAGGGTAAATTTTGTCGTTTACAAATGATGTACACATGAAAAGCAGCTTGTTTCAGTTTCATACAGTAGTTTTGTCAGACATCAAGTATTACTATGTTATTCAGGGTGTTCTAATTGGACCCTATTTCTACACAGAGCTTTGGTAAATAAGGCTTACTATTTAGATGACATGTTGTAAATGAAATAACAGGTTTTGCAGTAATGTAAGATTATATTTCCTTAAACTGGATTGTTTGCATTTCTCTGGTTAGCGATCGTGGTACACCAGGAGTCCGTGTGTGCTACATTTGGCAGTGGGCTAAGTAGCGCATGTGTGGTAGATGTGGGGGATCATAAGACCAGTGTGTGCTGCGTGGAAGACGGTGTGTCTCACCGTAACTCCAGGTGAGTGTGAAATGAAGAAGCACACACTTGTTGTTTTATTTTAGGATATAGCAAAAGAAAGAAGAAGGGGAAAGCTTTGGGTAAGGTCTGGGTATAAAAATGAAGAGGATCAAGGTTTATATTTTACATTATGCTTCTTGAAAATAAGCAGCAGAACAGCATCAAATTAGGTTTATTAAAAAAAGTTTGCCTTGGCTTATGTAAAAAGAAGGCATGGGATTTTATAAGTTTAAAAATGCCTTTTATTAAAAGGACCAAAGGTAGGGGGCAGTCTTCAGCCGTACAGATTGCCATTCTGATTTTAGACAGAAGTTGCAGAAGAGGAAGTAGTTGAGATGCAGTTACATGATGGGTGCATCTCATATCTTTATTTAATGCATTCTTGCATCTTTTTCTGATGTTTCGCTCCTCCTTCTGAGGATGTGACAAAGAGATGCAAGATATTAAGCTGTAAAAGCCAACGCAACCTTTTTATCTGGGTTATATGATCTGTCCATGATAATTGCATATCATATTTTAACTGAATCTTGTGTTACTGTGTTTTTTTTTAAATAAAATGTTTGTGTTGACTTGGTCTTTCTGTTTATTTAACAATATTAATGACTATAGTGTTGCATTAAAACTAAATATGCGTAATATTGGAATAAATTAAACACTATGATGACATCCTTTACAAGGCATATGATATTTATTTGGATCTCCAGACTATGAGTAAACATAGTAGATATATGAGTAGCTCCAGACATTGCCAGACTATGAAGTACAAACTTTGATAATAATACACATTCAAATGCCGGTGTGCAGAATTATTGACACTACCAGTATTATTGTGATCAAAATCCAGTTAAGAAATACTACATGTGTGGATTAGAGTCCTGCCCTGTGTTTGTCATTTACCTTGATTATAATTGGCAGCTGGACTATTATTAAGACTGTATTATGGAGAATTTCTAATTACTAGTCGTTATACCTTCAGAATGTATCATAAAAATATATCCTCATATTGCTCATTACTTACCTTTCATTTATGGTACATGAGTTACTCTGTTATTTCCCAGTGTTCTGAGTTTGTTCCAAGTTAGTCTGGTTGCATTGCTAGAAAACACTAATCACAGTGCTGCCACCAGTCCTAGTAAATTACAGGAGAATGTCTACAAAGAATGTAGAGCAGTGTTACCCAAGGAACTGGATGTCCATGTGACCTGTTCATGTAATAGAAAGTCTAGAGGCAGGCAATAGGACAATATTTTATCGTTCTCATGATCAAATTGTGGTGCTGAACAATACATGTATAAATACTGTCAATGGCTAAAAACACTGAGCCACTGCATGTTTCATTACATACATATTGCCACCCAAGTATATGTGTTTGCTTTTCCCTTTACAGGCTGTGTCTTGCATATGGAGGCTCTGATGTGACACGCTGTTTTTTTTGGCTGATGCAACGAGCAGGTTTTTCTTATAGAGAGTGCCAAGCAACAAATCGATTAGACTGCATATTACTGCAGCAGCTTAAAGAGACCTTTTGTCATCTTGACCAGGTATACAAATTCCTACATGCTGTATTATGATTCAGTATTTTGTGGAGACAAAAAAAGAACAAAAACACTGAGAACTTTAAGTCCTGAAGTACATTTTTTCTGCAGGACATCTGTGGACTTCAAGATCATGAATTTCGCACCCGATTTCCGGAATCTCCTGTTCTCCTGTATCAGTTACGGCTAGGTGACGAGAAGCTACAGGTACAAACCTCCTGAAATTCAAAAAGGTTGCTTAACTGCTTAACATAACACTGACAGTTAATTATTCATGATAAGTGAAATTATAAAGAAAAATTGTCATCAGCGTAATATTGAAATTTTAGATGTTAACTTGGCTTCTCGTTTTTGCTTGCTTATGCATTAAATGGAAAATTGTCACTCTGTAATGCTGCATAGAGAAAATATCAGAGATGTGGATAGAGATGGTTTTTCAACAGGTTTGCAGCTTGAAAGAAATGCCTTTCCATGCCACTAATCTAATTTGCCATATAAAACTAATTACTTACTGGTTTAAGTATGAAATGTGTAACCCTATACTGTAACGTACTTGAGTGAGGTTGTTTAAAAGGAAAAACTGATTTATTGAACAATAAAGTACCCTGCAATACCCAGTACACACAAAGTTGTTACACACTGAAATATCAACTCTGTATAACACAGTGTTATTATTTCAGACACTTTCACAGCTTATAGCAAAGATCGCAGTGCTGTCTTTTCATACTCTATGATCTCTGGAGTCCCAAGGGTCTATTCCCTGGACCACTGAGGACCAAATACAGGACATTTTATGTTGGAGCAAGCCAAATTTCAGCCTAACTTTAAAACAACTGGTCCAAGGACTATTGCACAGGTTATTTTAGAGGTTGCACAAGCTAGAAATAAGGACTAGCAATGAGTGTATGAGTTATGGTTCAAAATGTGATTGCATTTTTGTTGGGGAGTATGGAATTGTTCCAAACATTTGCTAGTTTTCAGGTGAATTCATGAATTACCATGGAATTTCATGGTAAGTGACCTGATTTGGAGGGCTGTATGCAGATGTTCTGCTGATTTGTTCCATTTTATGAAATTCACATGAAACTAGCCAAAGATTTCAGCAGCATTTCTTCAGAATTCCTTTCCTACTTGCAAAATTCACCCTCACCCATCCAGTATTTAACACAAACCCGACTATTCTAAAGTTAAGCAAATGTTAAATATCTGGCATCAATGAAGTTGCACTAAGTTATTTTTATTGTCTTTTGTAAGAGCTAAAGACACATGTATGCATGTCAAGGACTTTCTTTAATCATTTGATTCACTCGACAGGCCCCCATGGCTCTCTTCTACCCAGCTGCATTTGGAATTGTGGGCCAGAAGATGACCACTTTGCAGCATCGCTCTCTGGGAGACCCTGAAGATCCACATGATGAGCACTACCTACTGAGCACTCAGAGCAAACAGGACCAAGTACATCATATTTCTGTGTTCTCTTTCACACTTATATTCATGCATTGTTACTATTAAGTAGAAGTAGAGATGCAAGACCAGAATCATGATTGGCAAATTATTGCTTAAAAACAATGCATGTTTGAATATATATAATTATATTAATTTTTTTTAATTATTATTATTTATTTATCATATATAAATGTTCGTCCCTTAGTCATCCAAAGCCATGGAAAGAAAGGGTCTCTCTAAGCCCCCTGGCTTTGAGGGGGAATCCAGCAGTCAAGGAGGTGACCAGACCGAGAGAGGGAACCATGGTCAAGAGGACCTCAGCCACTCCCAGGGTGATTGTCTAGTGGGAGGGACAGACCCAGAAGAGACCCCTTCCGTCCTCCTGTCCAGAAAGTCCGCTATGACCCAGTTTGAGGGCAAAGCACTCGGACTGGATAAGGCCATTCTTCACAGTATCGACTGTTGTGGTAAAAACTTTTGAGTTAGTTTTAGGTTTTATCAGGAATGTCTGAAAAATAAGTGCAAAGTAAAAACGAACCCACAGCCATATGTAATATCTGCATTTCCCATGTTAGGCTGTTACACAGAAAGAGTAACAGCCCATTCTAAATCCAGAGAAAGAGTGGTTTGTGTAATGTTTGAGATGAAAAAAATGTTTGAACATAAACCTTAGTGTCTTATAGCATTTTAAAGTTGGCTGCCTAGCGTATATCCTTTGATCATTTGGTTTCACTACTGGGACATCCATCTTTTTCATAAACTTTCAACTGAACATGGTCGCGTTCATTAAAAATGTGAAGAAGTTGAAGGTTTTCCGGGTTTGATCCAATAAACATTTGAAGCCAGTTTCCCAGGCTGATTAGGGCTCAGTAGGGGTGGGCAATGTGACAATATTTGATCATTATTGTGATGCATATTATCATGATAAAAAAAAGCTTTTAGAGTATATTGTGAATAGTGTGACTGACCAACTTTACGTTCAACTAAAAAAAAAAATCACAGAATTTTAACTTGGACCTATTTAAAAAGCCAACACATTTTTAATTCATTATAAAAATGATAGCTCATTGTAAGAGTTTTTTTAATGGCACTTTTTAAAATTGGGTGAGTGTTATGCATGTCTCCTATCATGGAGACGTCTAAATATTTTGATATGAAAACTGGTCCTCTTTGCCATTGTATCATTTGGTATTGAACCTTGTGATGCTACAGTCGGTGTCAGTATCAAAGTAATAAAAACATCTCTAGGTTCCTTGTTAATATGCAGGTTGCTGATCCTTTCATAATGAAAAAATGGAATTTATGACTTTTCTAAGACTTTTCTGTCTGTATATCAGGGCAGAAATACACTAAAATACACATGCTTGAAATCACACTGCTCATTTTCTTTTTTATTGGTGTTTCTCACAGCATCAGATGAAACTAAACGGAAGATGTACAGCTCTATTCTGGTAGTGGGCGGTGGGCTTCTCTTTCATGGTGCACAGGAGTTCCTGCAGCATCGCATTCTCAACAAAATGCCTCCATCTTTCCGTCGTCTAGTGGAGAACGTGGAGGTCATCACAAGACCAAAGGTATCTGTCTGTTTTATTTATTTATTATTCTTTTTTTTGATTACACAGAAGATCTCATAACATCTTCTGTACTATTTCAGAAATGAAATTATTCTATTATATAATATAATTATAATATAAATGTTATACACCCCAAACATCTCAAATCGTGTAAGGTCAGAAACATGGAAAATTCAAATGATTTTTAATCAAGAAAAAAGGGAAATACCCACACTAGCTTAATGTAATTGCACTGTAAATCACTTTCACTAGGGTTAAAAGATTCAGAAGCAGGGCCCTTAGTTTTAAATAATTCTAAATAAAATCTAGTAATGTTCCCAAAATTTAATAGCCAATAATCACCACTTAGCTGAATATTTGATTATCCATAAAGAACGGATGTTGTCACTATAATGAAGAAATCTTGTATCTCTGAAAGAGTCAATGTAAAGGTTTATTTAAAAGAAAGCATTTGGACCATTTGCCCATACATACATCATGAAAGGTCCACAAGGCAGAGACCATCTTTTTTCAATTATTGTAAATAGAAACCAAGTAAAAAAAGAATTTGTAACTTTTAGTTTATCTAAAAATCAATGCATTACAAGAAGGACAACAGCACAGCACAAACGGGTGTTAAATGGTTGCGGAACAGCACAAATAACCCTCTGTAATCATCTGTAGGACATGGACCCTCGTCTGACTGCGTGGAAAGGTGGAGCAGTGTTGGCATGTCTGGACACTACCCAGGAGCTGTGGATCCACCAGAGAGAGTGGCACCGATTTGGTGCACGCATGCTCCGGGAAAGAGCAGCCTTTGTCTGGTGATGGGGTGTGTGTGTGTGTGTGTGTGTGTGTGTGTGTGTGTGTGTGTGTGTGTGTGTGTGTGTGTGTGTGTGTGTGTGTGTGTGTGTGTGTGTGTGTGTGTGTGTGTGTGTGTTTCTGATTTCTGCTACATGGCTGAAGGCCCTTTTTATTTCTTGAGTCTGTGTAGCTTCAGTTATTATTATTTCATAATGTAATAGAAATGTCTGTACATGTGATGATTTTTTTTAAATAAAAAAAATAAAATAATTAAATACCATGAAAAGAAGAAAAAAAAAACAACCTAAGGAAATGCTGTGACCTGAGATTTAATCAAGCTTCTGAATACGAAGTAAGTGGCTCTGTGGTATCCTGTTTTCATGTGTTTTAGGGATGTGGTTTTCAAAGGTATAGCCTCTTTTTAAAAAAAACAACAAACTTGACCCAATAATCCAAACACTGGACTAAAATCACGCTTTTGAACAACACGGTCATTGTGACTGCAGAAATGGAGAATTGTTGTGTAATAAAGGTGCTTATAATGGTTCTTTTAAGTGATGTCATAGAAGAAGCGCTGAGTGGCATGAAGAACTTTATCAAGACCTTTAAAAGGTTATTCACACTCACACATTTATTATAAATATGGTTCTTTATGGAAGCATCCAAGACTGACTAGATTTTGTACTGGACCCAACTGTAATATTGAGTTTTAAGTCATTTTTAATCTTCATTTTTGGTTACTCTCTGCAAGCCATGCGATTAAATGTGTTATTAGGTGCCTAAGAAAACTGCCTGTCAGCGTGACATCAGTGTACCGTTACACCCCTCTCCTACCTACTTAGCTGCTACAGGTGTAAGTGGTCTTTCTTGTATCCTGGCTAATCCTGACTGGGATTGGCCTGCCCTGTTTTTGAAAATTTAAAAAAAATATTCTGGCTAGAAGCTCATTTGTGCCTATTGCACATCTCTAGTAAAGGAATTGTATTAGCTGATATTGTGATAACAACTAAGAAACACCACACCACATTATGCAGCCCTAATAAATATACTGTGTGATCCCATGCAGTCAGGGAAAAAAGGTCAAAAGTAAGGATGGGAAACAACTTTCAATACTTTCATATCATCACTGTCCGAGCTCATGTAAAGGAACTTACGGAACAAAAGGAGTTGACATTTACTATGCTATGCATGCTATGCTATTCTCTCCACTTCACTGAGATAAACAATCTTTTCCTCTGTGCAGTTTGGACAGCTCCTTTCTAGCCGCTGCACAGCTTCCCTTAACTTATCGGCGGTTGCACCGTAGTGGAATGACCAGATCCTGCTCTTCAGTCTCGGGCATGTCTCGCGTGGTCTGGAAACCAGTTTCTGATGGACTTTCTTCAGGTCTCTGGGCAGATTAAGGGTTTTACAGTCTCTGAGCTGAACTGGCACTGTGCTTCTCTCCCCACCCCGGCCAAGATGCACCACCCAGAACTTGTGGTGGTGTTGGGGGTCATAGGCACTGCTGGCAACCAGGTTCAGGGCCAAAGAGAAAAGTTCTTTGGCTGAAGCTGGGACTGTGTAATTAGTCTTGCCAGGCACCATGTGTAGTTTCTGGCAGTCTATGGAGAAACACATTTTTCTATTAGTTTACTTGTACAATATGGACAAAATAAAACTATATTAGGATTACACTGATTGCTATTTATTGTTTTTTAGAACACACTGGTAAACAAACAACAAAGTACGGGATTGTATTGTTTACATATGTTACTGTAATGCAAAAACCTTGTATCTCCATGTGAACCTGGCAGTTGTTCTTTACAGTGTGTCAAAATTGAATACCATATTAATTGGCCTTTTTAAAGCCTACATATGCCCAGTCAAGAGGTAGAACAGAGCAGCAGCACCATGGGCAGTGAGGTAGTGTCTCACCTAAAGATACAACCCCATGACTGCGTGATTGCTGGCTTACCTCTCTTTCCATTAAGCTACCAAGCCACAACAAAACAAGTTATCTGCCTCAATATTGGATTTGCAATTTTAAACACAAGGCATTTCCTAATATATATTGTTAATTTTACTTCATTCCTGATTCCATAGAGTTCCAGAAAAATGTTATTCATTCGTCTGTTTCTACACTTCTACACTTATATGCACACTTCTCAGCAATGGTAGGTTATAACATTTCCAGTGAGACACATTACCTGCGTCATTGCAGATCCCGGTGTGGATGTGTTGAGGTGGGAGGACGATAAGGACTTTGTCAGCCTGATCTACCTGTGAGTGAAGCCAGCAAAGAGGACCCTGCTCTGCCAGACTGCTCCTTTGCCACATGTCAATGACTACCTTCAGATCTCTATAACTCTGCAGGAAGTTAGCTAGAGCCATTACAGTGTGCTGGAAGAAACTATCCACTGCAGGGTACACCATCAACACCCTGACTGGTCTAGTGAAAATGGAGGTTAGCTCATGCTGGGAAAAGCCCATTCTCCATCTACAGAGCTGACCTGGAAGAGGGTAAAAAGGATATGAAATCATACAGAAATGTATTAAAGCAGCAATATGTAGCATTTTTACAATAACAGCTGCAAAATCATGTTGATGCTCCACTGACTTGTAATAAGGAGAACAGTCACTGTAATGTAATTATGTAATTATTGTATTAAACCCTACAAATTAAAGCTGAAAGTCTATACTTCAATCACATTTATGCATATACACACATATATCATCTCGTGTCTGCTTCATTACAGCCCTGCTCTTATTTCAGCCATAACATGTGATCTTGAGTGTTCTATTGTTTTGACTTTAATGTTGACTTTCCAAGAGATGGAAAATGTGAACATTGAAAGAAGAACTATTTATAATATATAAGGCACTATTTACCAGCCATTAAACTTAAAAGTAATTTGAGGTATATTACATATATATTATATTATATTACATACACAATACTTACCATCATATTACAACAGAATTTGGCACTTGTGTTTTAGTTTTCAATACTTACAAAAGCAGATAAGCATCAAAAGGACAGCTACTGCTACTGCACATCCTATACTCATCAACAGATAAGGATTTTCTGTTTTCTCTGGTTCATGTTCTTTTTGCTCAGATTCTAAAAAAGAAAAAAGAATTACAAAACCAAATACAAGTGCATCACAGATGTGATTACAAAAACAGTACTCACTTTTGCAGTTTACGCTATGACTGACCCCTTTGCAAACTTTTCCGCATTCTTTAAAATATGGGTTTATCTGTAATAAAATAATATTGCAGAATTTATTAGAGCTTGTGTATAGTGCTTTTTGTGTATTAACAAATACGGTCTTGAGTTGCTAGGTGTTGCGATAGATATTTTATTGTTCCAGAAATAATTGCAATAAATGATGTAATTTCAAGACCATTTTATGCCACTGATCTAATGAGAATATAACAGCATAATAATACAATTACACCTTTTTAACGGGCAATGAACTTTTTTGCAACTTATAAAAAAATATGCTACAAACGTCAAAAGTTTGTAGCATATTTTTAAAAGCAATTTTTTTCGACAGCTGTGTTTCTTAGCAGCATCTCTTTGTCTATATAATGAGTTACACAATCTGTAAATGTGTGCCATGTTTACACTATTAAGCAAAAGGTCCGTAAAGGTCTCCAACTGAAGTTTTTGTTCCCAGCCCCAAAAAGAGGACCTACAAAGACCAAAAGAGGACCTACAAAATACTAATAATGTTAATGCTTTTTTTGTTGTTTTGTTTTTCCATTCAAGTTTTTGGCATGTGATTATTACAAAAAAACAAACATTTACACAATTCTTCTTGACTGCTAGTGTATTATGCCCATTTTTGTATATGACATAACTGTACAGATATAAAAAGGGTGTGCACATACAAATATTGTAAGGTTTCCACAGTGTCCAGAATAGTGAAATGTCTCTACAACAGTCGTGACTTTTCCACCCTATGATAAAAAAAACAGAAACAAGCAGCAGCTCTTATCATAAAAAGAAATGCAAAACAGAAAATGCACAGAATCTTTAGAGTCTTCACAAAAGCTACATAACAACGGGGTCAGGTTTAACTAGAGCACAAACATATAAAGAAGCTGCATAACAAAAAATACATACTGTCATTACTGTGGTGACGTTTATTTTATTTTGTCCTCTCAGCACAAAGATATCGTACTCCTGAGAACTAGCCTGAGATTTGAAGCTGACCACTATTTCATCCCCCTCATGGACTGCAGTAAAGGTCAATGGTTCTGACAACATAAACATCACAGTTAACACATGCAAAAACACAAGGCAGCAGTTTTCAAAGCATAAATATATGTGTTTTACTTTCTCTTGAACATATGGAATGAGTCCCCATCAGCTTATCATCACATCCTATAAAAAAAAGAAGAAAATGATGGAAAAAAAATATAAATATGTAAATATGTGAAAACAGCGTTTTGAGTTGAGAAACTAGGATTTTGAAACCAACCAGGCGCTGAAACCTCTTTGCTTTTAGATGGTTTGGTTAAGTAATTAACTGGTGGGATAGGAAGATTGTAGACAATGGCTTTGTAAACACCAGCCGGTTCGATATCAACCTCTGTGCTTGTGAAATTGAACCAAAGCTGCAAAATGAAAAATAGGAAAAGAGGGAAAACAATTACATTCAGAAAAAGCACAAACATGGGATTTGAAAGCTGATGTGAATATCTGATACTTTTCATAGATTTATCTTCTGATGCTGATATAAACATTTATAAAACATGGAAGTAAATAAATCCATCTGGATTACCATTTCAAAGAAATCTAGTATTACTAATGCAGGTTTAACTAATAAAATACAGACATTTTAGTGTATCTGCTTGTCACGCCCGCGCCGCCGCGCCCGCCCCAGGGGCAGTCTCGGGCCGCGGCTCACAGGCGATCAAGAACTCCCCCTTCAAAGTCATGTCATGTTTAGTTATGCTCTGGACTATTCTGTTGAAAAGGACTCTTGTGTTGACACCCATCGTCACCATCTTGGTTTTAGGTTGTTGTTTCTGTTCCTCTTTGCCCCACGTAACTCTTGCTGCGATTTCTGTTTTGTTTACGGTTTATTGTTATCAATAAACTCTCTCGCCTTGGTCCATCCCCTGCAAGTGTTTTCCCGTCATTGTCAGACCGAGTGGATCATGACACTGCTCAGTATCGTCCAAACTAAAGCAATTAACTGCCCATACTGACATGATTTCAATACTGTCATGCATTACTAATGCAATTTCTAAGGTAAATAGTGTAGCTCTAAAAGTATTATGACAACAACTTCTTGCTTATGTATCTTTAGTATTTTAGTAAATATTACATGCATTGCATTTAACATGCTTTTAATGCTTAAACTTGAAAGATAACTGAAATTAAAAGGTGTAACATTAAAACAAATACTCCTATGAGACTTACCTGTTCTAAACCAGTGTAGTTGTTCTGATTTAAAGTGAATGCTGGTTGGTAGTCACACCTGTAATTCAGTTGTGTTGATGTTGAATGGGAACGTGTAATCAGTTCTATCCATGTGCCATTAATTCTGTGGATACTACCTGTAAAAAAATGGACAAAATTAGATTCAGGTCATTACCCCTTCTTATAACCAGACCACAAACATTATGAGTAAGGTGAAATATTCGTAGGATGCCATTTTGCATTCACATATACAGTAGTTACATGACCTGGGCCTAATTGTTGAGTGGGTATTATAATATTTCAGGAGGTATACTTGTGAGGGAACGTTTGTGAACACACTGGAATTTTACGAACAATAGTCTCTACAGTTGACTGTTACTTATTTAGCAACTAGTAGTTAGTGGAATGATAAAATGATGCCAAGAAGTGACATGTATGCACATTGTTAGAGAGGCCAGGCTGCACTTTGCTCTGTTAAAAAAGTTCCATACTAAAGTCTCTTGGACAGATAAGACCAAGAATTTAAAGTGAAAGCAAGAGCAAAGTCATTTCTAAGAAACTAAAAGACAGCTTTCATGTTTCTTTGGCTATCTCTAGATATCAGGCATAGATTAATTTATCTGCCTCCTGAAGAGTGCTTTCGATGTGTTGGACAGATATGAGAATCTTTCTTTATTACACTTTCGATTTCTACTGCCATTAGGTGTGCCTTCCCCTCAGGCCCCTAAAGGCCAGTTCAAGACTATGTTTGCACTGTGTTTTGGATCTTCATGTGGTGCTCCTGCCAGGTCTGGTTTTGCCTCGGGGTCTTGAATGTGCTTTGGCTGTGCATCAAAAGTCTCTTTTTTAGTATCTGCTTTCTCAGTTGGTAATATAATTTACTATAGTTTTATATATAAACTATTAGCTCTATACCTTAATGTCCATTATGACCCTAATAGATAAAAAACATTCCTGCATACTCAGTACACAAAAATCTTGGAAACAAGTCTTGTGGACCTTAAAATATAACATTTTATATAAATATAAATATAACAATTAAATACCAGCAAATTTTGAAAGCAAACAACACACTGTCTGTAAAGAAACTACATATTAAAAGAAGATAGATTCTGCAGCAGGAATGTGATCTTAAACACACCTGAACATCAACTAACTCAAATCAACTAACACAGTGGATGCTTAGGTGCATTGTGCGCAGTGGTTGCCAACTTTTTGCAGAGAAACAGTGCATAGACAGCTTCATAAATTGGGTTTCCATGACTAAGATCCATCATATAAAACCAAATGGATTGAGAATTGGAAGTCACTCAAACTCATATATGTGCGAAAGCATGCGAACGAATACTTTTGGCAATGTAGTGCATACTTAATTCATATGTAGAATAAATATGGGGCATATATGCACATGTACAACCCCACAACTTAATATTGAACAAAAACAAAAATAAGTGTTTGTTTGCACGTGTTTGGTCACAGGTGTGCAGAATGGGATGTCACTCAAGTTCATATGCATGCAAAGGCAGGAAAGCAAATACTTTTGGCAATATAGTGTATTTTGACAAGGGCTGACAAAACTTTTTGCATGCCTCTGTATGTATAAAAGTGCTGTCGTTTGTATATGGGAAAACTTGTAAGATGTTGTAATAAAAAATAAATGTAATAACAAATGTCCTTTATTAAAATCTGAGAATGTGCACTTCAACCACATGTGAACGGTTTAAGGTCAAAGTTAAAACTGAGAGTACAGATGTAAATATAAAGATTTTTTTTCTTTAATATTAGGGAATGCATTGTATATATGCTCCTCACACATAGCATACTGAAATGATTACCCTTGCTCTAATATTAAAAGTTAAAATGTCTTTTTTAAATTAGTTTAGATGATTTATTCACTTATTTTCACTTAGTAAATCAACAAAGCATCAAAACAAGCATGTCTTTTAAACAGGGGTGTCCAAGCTTTCACTGTATTTTGGGCTCTAATATGTGAACCTTTGGATTTACATGGGTAGAATGCTTTTCAATCTGATTGTGTGGCTTGAAGTAACTTTATGGAAAATAAATATCAGGTTGGATACATGTTCAATGGCTCTAAAACAGTGAAGTTTGTTCCTCTATATTCACCTTAAACAAATATTAATATAAACAAACATGGTACTCACTGTCAACATTAATAGACCAGCGTACATTCAGGGCAAAAGGGTCCAAAGGCCTATTCTGGTCGATGAGGTTTAAGTCAAGATCTTGTAGAGATGAAGGATGAAACTCAACTGTTTTCCATGATTCTTTAGGCATCATGTCTTCAAAAACAGAATGGAACAAAATAAAAATGATTGGTTACATGCATTTAATACAAATCTGACCTGAACTACATGAACATGTCTTACTATAGCCAAAACCTGGGCCAACCAGTGTTAGTCCCATAATCTTAAATAAGATGTTAGACACCTTGGGTTCTTAAAAATAACAGGCCTTAATTTTTTAAGCTAAAAGCCACTATCCTGTTAAGTGCCTGTACCATTTAGTTGGTATTGACTTGCTTTCACTTCCTGTCCAGGTTTTCCCAACAAAACAGTTCCCTTTTATATTGAAGTACATTTGATAACACACTACACACAAGCAGAAAAAAACTACACTACACACTACACACAAAAACACACTTTTTAAGCCGATATAACACTGACTCTTCATGACAACTGACATAAACCTATATAAACATGTAAAAAAGCATCAGTTGTCTTGAGGGCTGCATTTGCTAACTGTGGTGTCATCTCACCCCAGAAAGTGACATGGCAATGAATGCTGGTGTCATAAACCTCTTATGTCAGCTGTTATTTAAAGGGGACATGGGTGTATGTGCTAACTGCCCACAATGTCAAGTGTGAGGAGTGAATGTGTTCACTCCCACGGATGTGGTAAATGTTTAACTGACCAAAGGAAAAAAACTGAATTAAGGGGCTCTGTTTCATAGCTTACATATACATTAAAGCTTGTAGAAAGGGTTAATGAATGCATTTGTACATATATATATATATATATATATATATATATATATATATAAAACCAATTCGGCTACTCTACCACATGGAAAAGGCTAATATACGTTACATAAATAATAATACAGGGCGTGAGATGTGGTTTAAGGGTGATCACATGAGCTTTTTCCTCAACATACAAAATAGACATAGATCCACATTACTCACCGTTAGTTTTAGCACATGTCGCCACCTGAGTAACAGCAAAAAGAGAAGTGAGTATTCAAGAAGCATTTTTAAAAGAATCAGCATCAAGCCTGCCTGTTCTGACTTACTATATTGAGAGAAGCCGCTTGATGAATGAGTGAAAGTAAAAGTAGGCTCTTTATGTTCTGTAGCAGCTCCATCGTACAGCACTGAAAACACATGAAACACCACGTCCCGTTCAGATCAACCATTCCTTTATTAAGCTGTTTGGCACGCCCCCCCCCCCCCCCCCCCCCCCCCCGCCCCCCCCGCAGACGTTGACTTCAGGCTGGTGAAGTCTGGTTTAAGATTAATGTCAAAAAGAAAACAAAATGCAGATACAAGGATGTTGCGTGACAGCGACGATTCACATGAGGATAACCAGGAATATGTTGAAATCCTTATTTGCACTGGCTACGGTCAAATGTAGGCACACTGGTGAGGGCGCTAGTGTGCGCTAGTATTGGACGCGGCTGCTGTGTTTCAGTGGAAAGAGGACTCCGCCCAGTCGTCTACAAAAGTTCCACTGGGTAAGTATGACTTTGCCTTTGATTTTTGGTTTATTAATATATCCGTCCTTATACCACCTGCAGAATGCGTCGAGTGCGCTTGAAATGCTCTCAGAAGTCATGTAGGTAATGTCGCTACTTCCTAGTGGTGTTGACTGTCAGCGACTTTCTGAATGACCACTGAGGACGTCTCTACAAGCCTGTCTAAAAATAGCTTGAAGTAACAAAACGACTTAGGCTCTGATGTCCGTCCAAGCTGCCAGCACATATTTGGGCGCTGGTTAACGTGTGTGATAGTTCAGAGCTCGAATAATAAACAGGAAATGTGAAATGTACTTGTTTTTTTAAAAATTTGTTTAAAAATGGTTTAAAAGGCCACAGTCCTCCTGGCACTAGCTAGCTACCTCTGTCCCCCAACTACTGATTAGGGGCTTGGATCGATTAATCGATGGTGTAGCGTCTTTTCCCTCAGGCCAGCATACCTACAACCAACAAGCAATGTCCATATGCGTTGTTAATTTCTCAAACATATATCGTTTTGTCGCATTATTGTGGTTATTATGATAAACTCTACGAAATAAAATGCATATAGCGCTATAGTATTGCGTCCACCTTTCTTGGTGCTGTCAGTGGACAGTGTTGCCATGTTGGAATTTATGGCTTCACCTCTTCTTCTGGAGCATATGGGGTTTTGTCTGCTGACTTGAAGTAAATCCCTTCAATTATTAACTCGATGTGCAGGTTTTCACATGGCATTCAGAAACTAAAATCCATACTTTAAAGACCTGGACGTATAGTTTGTACACCTCTGAGATGAAGGATTTTAAAAACCTTAGATGGTGGACTCATCTTAATGTCACTGGCAAGTCCTTTGGATTCATGCAGTTATCTGGCGACCTGATAATGCACATGTTGGGACATGCTATCTAGCTATAACAGTGTTTCTAAGTGAACAACAAGCATATAACAATATCAGAAAGTTTAATATCTCAATAGTTACCTAATCTTAGACATTGCAGAAGGATTACAGGACAGCGCTGTAACATGCACTGTAAGCTGGGAAAGTTCTCAGCATCTCAAGAGATGCTCTGACTGTTAGCATGGCCTATTGCTCACAGCTTAGGGCTGCGGTTGCCAAACATTTCCATGACCAAACTCACCCATATTCACATAACCACACTGTAACCACACTCAGTATACTGTTTTTTTTTTATGAACAATAAAATAATGGCCCTTATTTGTTCTGTATTTTCTGTACTTATCCTTTCATCTCCAGTATGAACCCATAATCTTAAATAAGATGTTAGACACCTTGGGTTCTTAAAAATAACAGGCCTTCATTTTTTAAGCTAAAAGCCACTATCCTGGTTTTCCCAACAAAACAGTTCCCTTTTATATTGAAGTACATTTGATAACACACTACACACAAGCAGAAAAAACTACACTACACACTACACACAAAAACACACTTTTTAAGCCGATATAACACTGACTCTTCATGACAACTGACATAAACCTATATAAACATGTAAAAAAGCATCAGTTGTCTTGAGGGCTGCATTTGCTAACTGTGGTGTCATCTCACCCCAGAAAGTGACATGGCAATGAATGCTGGAGTCATAAACCTCTTATGTCAGCTGTTATTGAAAGGTGACATGGGTGTATGTGCTAACTGCCCACAATGTCAAATGTGAGGAGTGAATGTGTTCACTCCCACGGATGTGGTAAATGTTTAACTGACTAAAGGAAACAAACTGTGGTTTGGAAATCCTGACACCATGCACAAATCCACTTAATTAAGGGGCTCTGTTTCATAGCTTACATATACATTAAAGCTTGTAGAAAGGGTTAATGAATGCATTTGTACCTACATGTGTGTGTATATATATATATATATATATATATATATATATATATATATATATATATATATATATATATATATATAAAGATCACTTGTTAAATGGTAGAGCATCACTTGAAACACTTCCTCTAACATTTAAAATGATGTGCGCAGAACATAACGCTAAAGGTGCGTTCCATTTGCATACTAACTAGTAATACTGACTAGTTTTTCATCTACTATGTAACATAGATGAAAGTATCAAAGTTGAGTATACTCTAACATTCACAGTTCATACTTAGAACTAGTCAGTTTTTGAGTGGGGTTTTGATGGAAGTGCTAATTATGAAAGTGCAGCAGTGATGGCTGTAGGAAAACTTGCATTTATGTGTTCTGGCATAGCTTAGTACAAAACTGTTAGAATGTTGGTATGTTAGTTTTTTTGTCTACCACCCTCCCAAACCTTCACAATTAAGATTATAGTGTTTACCTTGGTATTAGCTTGTAGTATGCAATTGGGACACAGCCTTCACTTTACTTGTATTTGTAAACATTGATTTCTCATTGCGTTCATCAGTCTTCGCACACTCCTATATGCTACATGTACCGCGTATTCTCCATGGCATTGCGGACCAAACTTTAACCCTTGTACTGTGATGGTTCAGGATGAATATAAGAACTCCCTATTCACAATATTGTGTTTGGAAATTGTGGTATATGTGTGCTTTTTAGCAATCATGATAAGTGAATCGGTTCTGCAAACTTGTGTGAAATCCCCTTCCTGGCAGAATTTACTAACCTTGTAAAAACTCTTTTTTTTTCTGCAGGATTGCCATTTTGAACGTAAAGGACACAAAAACCTACATTATTATGGTGTGCATCGCCTTGTTGGCACGGTTGGCTTCAAGCCTTGGAAGGCATGCCAGCATACCAGCCACACCACATTCCTTTTTAAACCCACTGCACAGGTACAGACACTATAGCACTGTCTCAGCCAGTCAGAAAACCCCATCGTTCAGCTATGTCATTGTAGGTGCCGGGTCCGCAGGCTGTGTGCTGGCCAACCGTCTGTCGGAGAATTCGTCAGAGTCTGTCCTCCTATTGGAAGCGGGGCCTAAGGATATGCTGCTGGGCAGCACACGTCTGTCATGGAAGATCCACATGCCAGCGGCATTGACCTATAACCTTTGTGACGACAAATACAACTGGTACTATCACACACTCCCCCAGGATGGAATGGACGGTCGAGTGATGTACTGGCCACGTGGGCGAGTCTGGGGTGGCTCGTCCTCCCTTAATGCTATGGTGTACATCCGTGGGCATGCGGAAGATTATAACCGCTGGCACAGAGAGGGGGCTGAGGGCTGGGACTATGAGCATTGCCTTCCATACTTCCGGAAGGCCCAAGCCCATGAGCTGGGAGCAGACCGTTACAGGGGTGGCACTGGCCCTCTGCACGTTTCTCGGGGGAAGACTGACCATCCTTTGCACCATGCGTTCATTGAGGCTGGTCAACAGGCTGGTTATCCCTTCACTGAAGATATGAATGGCTACCAGCAGGAAGGATTTGGCTGGATGGATATGACCATTCATAAAGGTAGGTCCTGCGAACAAAACGACTCCTCATTAGACACGGAACAGCATATCATGATACATTGTACATGTAATACTATGCTTCTTAGAGATGTGTGATAGCTGCAGTCTGGTCTGTCTGTGCCATTAAACACAGTTGCAATCAGTGCAACCCACAACAGCACGTCCAGTGTCATATATCCCTGTTAACTCCCAGCTTAACCCACACCATCCTGGTCAGTGTAGTGTTTCCCAAAGCTCTGAAACAAACCTGGGGGGAGAACCATGCATTCATATATGCATATATAAATAGACTAACTTAGCATAGTATTTGTTTACTTGTTTGGGTATTCAAATCAATTTAGTAAATGTCAAACCTATATATCTTTGTTATATACATTTTTGTTACCTCACAAACGTTTAGGTTGTGGAAATTGTTAGAATTAGATGAAATACACTTGAGTGGCCATCAATGTGCTGGCCAAGGGGTGCTCAAGTATGGCTTATATGTGGGGGGAAAAATCTTTTTAATTTAATGATTGCATAGATACAAGCTGTTGTGTAACAACATGGATACAGTCCTCAATTTGTTCATCAAAATAACACAATTAATTTGTTAATTAATTAATCAGTGTATCGTTACACCCCTGCTGCAAAGCAAACATTTTTAGTCCTTACTCAGGATTTTGAAGTCTTCTCAGAAATCTATCACATTGCTCACTTTTAAATGACACATTCTTACCACACCCTTTTTCTCACACTTGCACTTCACTGTCTAGCTAATCTCTTATTCTCTGCTTCTCTTTCAATCCTACAGGCAAAAGATGGAGCTCAGCCAGTGCATACTTGCGGCCTGCTCTGTCCAGACCCAACCTAAAGGCTGAAGTCGGTTGCCTGACCACACGTGTCCTGTTTGATGGGCCTCGAGCAATTGGAGTGGAGTACCAGCAGAATGGACAGACAAAGAAGGTAGAACACAGGTTAAAGATCATGAATAGTTAGCAACATTAAACAAGTAACCACAATATCGTGCTCCTGTGACTCATAAAGTATCAAAAGATTTAAGTATCAAAAGGTTTTAGAGCACACTTCATATTTAACATATTGAGGGGGGAAAATAAACACAACATATTTACTATGCCCCATTTTTTGTCCCAATATGTTCAGTTAATTTTCTATTCAGTAATTATGATTTAGAAGTTTGTTTGTAGAGGACGTGAACTTTTCACCTAAAAGAAAAACAATGAATAGCAATTTAATCAAGGATGTTTATCAGGCCATATAAGATCGAATCAGGCACATCTCATCAACTTTTTTCAGTGTAAGAGTGGGTGACAAAAATGTAGACATGGTGTTGCTCTTCAAGACAGTTTGATTTAATCATGATTTCTCAACTGGCAAGCCATCACAAGTCATTATTCTTCTGTTATTATTTTGCTTCAGTGAAAGTTTGATCTACTATCAGGCAAAGTTTTATGCTATTTGTGCCACACCAATCAGGCGATCAGCCAAGGGCATGTTTGCACTAGCTTAGTCTGCATCTTTAGTTCTGCAGTAAAATAGATGCCTTGTGTCATTAGCTATTTTTCAGTTGACCATCTGTGCCATTTGCAAGTGATACGTTTGGGGAGGGGGAAACTAAATTCATGTTGTCATTAGAGATAGAAGCACGCTTTACAGCCATTGCAAAGCAGTCCACATTTAAACCATCTGTGGCAGTGAACCCACAGATAGTAGAACACACACAGATAAAAGAACACACACACACTGAGCAGTGGGTGAAGAGCCTTGCTCAAGGGCACCTCAGTCATGAATGTTGAGAGAGGAGAAAGCTCTATTCCTTCACTCCTCCTGCCCACATCTGACAGTGAAGTGGATTAAACTGGTAATCTTCTTCTTTTAAACCAACTTTAACCTTTAGGCCACAGCTACCCCTGTCATAAAAATGCTTTACATAGTGCCATCATTTACTGGTTCAGGTTGTATTGATTCAAAAACAATTGTATGTGACAAATTAGACAATCTCTAATTTCATGAGTGTAGCTTTGGTGACCCTGATGTACTGAAAAAGTTTTACATCACAGATCACTTTTCTACTATATAGAGCTTTTGATCACCTTCCATTCAGAACAGTAGTCTCAGTTACTGTAAAAGCTGAAAATTGGCAGCTTTTCTTTTAAAAGGGGCAAAACCTGTCAGTGCCCCACCACCCAAAACAATTATTGATGTACAGAAAAATGTGTAAATGTGATGTGGTCACCATTCTTCTAATGCAAGCTGTCATTTAAGTTGGTACCTAGTAACTGGTTTCTTTCAGTTGTGGTTAATTTAACCGGATTGGATTTTTTTCAGGGGTCTGAATGTCTGTGAAACACTACAGTAAACATAAAAAAATAACCCTAATCATTGCACATAGAATGCATCTAAACCTAAAAGCTTAAAATTGATGTGCAATGTGATTAGATCTTCAGAAAGATTTCAGGTCACCTTTAAGAAGAAATACCAAAAATTATAACAATTAAACCCAGGTAAACAAGATGCAAAAACAGTTTAGCACTTATTTATTGTCAGTATGTGGAAAGCACAAAAATCATGTTGTAAAAAAACAATTGTAAACAAGTCTATAGAAACTATAAGTGCATAAACTATACAGTAGCTGATTGGACACTGTTATATTATTTATTATTATGATTATTATTTTATTTACAATGTCAATGTCAGATATTGAGATTTTGTGATCTTACATTTATCACCCACCCTTACTGTGGATAATTGTAGTCTAATAACCAGCTTTTAGGACCTGTTTTGTTTGTCAGTGAAGATTATCAGTCATCAGTGTTCAAACCACATGCTCCTCTTTCCTTATCACCAACGCAGTCACCGACAGGATGGGCTTCTGAGTCAGAGCGCCTATACTGCTGGGAAAAGCAGATGGCCAATTTGAGAAATTCAGTGTCATTTCCGCTGAAGTATCTCCTCATCTGTACTGTCTCTTGGCCACAGAAACACAGCCATTTGAATAACAAATTAATTATTTGTTTGTTCTCGCTGCTACAGCAAGATTCTATGTGTGTGTTTGTATTTTTGCCTCAGGTGTTTGCAGACAAGGAGGTCATTCTCAGTGGTGGAGCCATTAACTCCCCACAACTTCTTATGCTATCCGGGGTTGGAAATGCCGATGCATTGCAGAAACTGGATATTCCCATCAAACAGCATCTTCCAGGTGACCTCTGGCTTACTTCCACACTTCATTAATCATTAAAATGATTTAACCCCCATTGCAAATTAAGGATATTAGCAAGATGTACAAACCAATCAGACAAGACTTTTTAAATAGCATAACACAACTAACACTACAAGTGTTCTCTCACACAAATTACGCAATAGCACAAATTACACACAAAATGCCACTTTTAGTGACTATTATCCTCCTAAATAGAATCCCTCATAGGGGGTTGTTGACTGACATTTGTTGACATTGCATGTTAGAAATATGGATTAAGTCCATAAAGTTGTCCAGAAAATTCCTAGAGACACAGTTGGAAGCACAGTTCACAAGTTCAGTGTTAAACACTGGCTACACTACCTAGGTGTGGCATAGTAAGGCTAAATGTTGAAGTCCTTCATGCCCATACACCTCTACTGACAAAAAAAAAAAAAACACAAGAAAAGTCGGCTCCAGTCTCAAATAGGCCATAGAAGTCATGGGATTCTGTTCTGTGGAGTGATGAAACAAAACTTTTCAGGCCTGTGGATCAGCGGTATGTCTGGAGGAGGAGCATATGCTGAAAAAAACACCCTGCCCAGAGAGAAGCATGGCAGTGGTTCTGTGATATTCTAGGGTTTATTTGCTTTCTCTGTCCAAGTCCACAAAGAGTTGGTTTCCTCTGAAAAGTTTTGGAGTGGTCATCACATTCACCTGACTTCAACCCCATAGAAAATCTTTTGTGGGATTTTAAGAAGGCGGTTGCAGCAAGTAAACCTGAGAATATTAATGAACTGGAGGTCATTACCCATTAGGAATGGGCTAAAATTCCTCAGAAACACAGCTGGTGTCTGGCTATGCATCACATGTGCAGCAGGTCATAACAGTAAAAGGGTGCTCTACTAAGCACTAAGTAAAAATTTTCATTAAGTGCATTATCTGAAGGTTTTGAGTTCATAGATAGATTTATAACTTTTTCCAAGGTCTGAGACCTTGTGGAAGAGTCATAAGAAAACCTTTACTTCCTACATCCTAACCACAAAATTCAGCCTCAGAACAAGCCTTATGACTTTTGGAAACAAGTGCTGTTGAATGAGGATGTTCAAATTAAACCTTTGTCACAAAAATGCAAAGGTATGTTTGCAGGTTAGTGCAGCACCGTTTGTGTAACATTTAACTAAATAATTGTACTTATTACTTTCATAGTATTTATTTTCAATGTCAGACTTCTGTTAACTTATCTAACCAAAAAATGAAATATTGTATAGTAGTAGAAGGTGACACACCTTAAGTACTATTCATATTCTTTACTACATTTGCTGTCTATTGGTATCCTGCAAAACACCTTAACTTGGAAAATAGTAGACAAAAGCAATGTAAAGATGCAGCAAACTATATATAATCTTTTGCACGTTTAGTGCAAATCTTTGATATGCCTTCATTAGTGATTATCGTGGTTCTATTATTTTTTTATTTTGTTTTTGCATTTGTATTAGTAATTAAGTTAACATGAAAAGTTTCAAAAGTTGTTTTGTAACTTTCTCTCTGTGCTTGTTTTTGCAGGAGTTGGTAGTAATCTGCAGGACCACTTGGAGCTGTATATTCAGCAGCAGTGTACTCAGCCCATTACTCTGTTCAAGGCCCAGAAGCCATACCATATGGTTAAGATTGGCCTGGAATGGTTGCTGCAGTTCACAGGTAGTGGGCCATCAATACTATATCCAGTTTCATTTACATGGAAATTTTAATTTTATGACTTTGTCTGTAGCTCTATATAGTGGGTCAGGTCCATAATTATTTGGATAGTGACACAGTCATAAATTGTGACTGAAATGTAGACCATTCGCTTTAATTCAGGAACTTTAACATAAACATTGCATTGACCTTTTTAGCATTTTTAAGCCTTTTTAATTTTATTAGCCTTTTTTAGATGCACAGATACAATTGAAGAAGGCCATCATTATGCTGAAAAATAGAACAAATCGTCAGGGAGATAGAAGGAGTGGCCATATTAACAATTTGGTACATTATACAAAAAAGAGAATGCACTGGTGAGCATCACTAAAACGCCTGGGAGGTGATGACGACAGAATTTTGTCTTTGGTGAAGAAAAACCTCTTAATGTAAAGAACGCACTTGAGGAGGTTGGTGCATCATCATCTATAATCAAGATGTCGTCATTAATGTAAAAACAGGGGTTTAACTCAAGATGCAAACCACTGGTAACACTCAAGAACAGAAAAGCCAGATTAGTTCTCAAACCATGAGAACTAAAAACATGTCAAAAAACATGTCTGCTGCCTTTGCACCCCTTGCTGCCAGCATCGTCCTTAGCCGGCACACTAAATGCATCATATGTCAAACATGGTGGCGGCACGGTTATGCATGCATTACTTCCAGTGAACCTAGATCACTGGTGTTCATTAAGGATGTGACAGGATGCTCATAGGGATAGCAAGATGAATTCTAAAATGTGTAGAGCTGTACTGTCTGCTTAGATTTAGTCAAATGCTGTAAAACTTATGACAGTACTTCACAGATAGATATTGAGCTAAAACATGCCGCAATAGCATGCTGAGCATGCTTTTCACTACAGGCAAAACTGAGGGCAGAAAGACCCACAAACAAACTAAACTAAAACTACAGCCTGGCAAAGCATCTTAAGAAAGGATACTTAGCATTTGGTGATGCCACTTGTTTCCAGGCTTCAGACATTCATTGACTGCAAATGATAAAGTATAAGGTTAATTTTTTTATGTTAGTTTGTGATGCATGGAAAGGTCCTAAATGGTTGATGGAATATTTTTGCTGAACCATTTAAAATTAAAGCTGCAAGTATACCTTTATAACATCTTGACTACTATTAAGACCAGACTCCTGTTTGAGATGTACATGTTTGCTGATTTAAATTACAGGCTTAATATATGAAGTTTGTCCTTTGAGAAAACTGTCAAGTTTAATACTGTGATAATGTCTTTGACATGTTTCCCAGGCTATGGTGCCACAGCTCACCTGGAGAGTGGAGGTTTCATCCGGAGTCGCCCTAATGTCACTCATCCTGACATTCAGTTCCATTTTCTGCCCTCACAGGTCATTGACCATGGTCGTGTCAACTCCAAGATCGAGGCCTACCAGGTTAGTTCGAAGTGTGACATCTGTGATCACACATTGATCTGTAGTAATTTCAACTCATTAACAATTATTTTTACCTTTAGGCCTGCTATCTTAAAGCCCTATTCAGATTCGACTAAGTATGGTTTGTACCTGCAGCCCAAAGCTTCTTGTCTTTCCCCAATGTGAGGTGACATCTGTCTGAAAACATGGTTGTGTATTTCAATTATACTAACATTGCCAGACCACTGCTGACTTCTCAGCTGACAGTTTGGCCTGTAACTTTCTCAGAGGATGAGAGAGGAAATATTAATTATACTATACCGATCTATCACAGTTCCCATTTGATTTGGAGTAAAACATCTAAAAATACATTTTGTAGTGTTTATAATATTTAAACGTGCATGACATATGTTATTATTTAATATACGTAACTACAACTTTCCATGTGAGAAGTGATTTCTAACTTTTGAACTCCAACTTGGTGCAACACCATGACATTGTATACCACAAATCTTTCCCCAGGTGCAAATGCTTAGCACATTTTGTTGATCACGAAATGCAGTTCTCGTTTGACTGTGACATGGAAGTCAGTAGATGGCTTTGTCAGAAGTATGTTTCACATGTACTTTGATTCAGCTGTTCATTGAGTAAATCAGTAAATGCAAAACACCATCTAGTATTGTAGTGTAATCTGCACAATTCCCGTTGCATCTACACTAGGTTCCTGAAAGTTGGACAGCTAAACACTCTGACGTCAAACCCAAGCCTACAGATGCAAATTCTTGCATTCTCAAATTCTTGAGAATTTCCCCACTGCTGGACTAATAAAGGACTATCTTATCTTATCTTATCTTATTTTCTTATAGTACTGTAACCAGGTGAGCACGTACAGTACAGTAAAGAGGCAGGGGTGAGCACCTGGTCACACAAGGCATGTTTTGTGGTGGTCTATATGACTGTTACAGCTTTTCTGAGCATATTTATTGGCATCGCCAGTACTTAAAATAAACTCACTAACTGCAACTTTCATTTAAACTGGTTCCCAACTGGTGTCTCTAATGATAATTTGCCCTGTTGTCAGGAGGTCACAAATGAAAGGTTTTAGGGTGACAAGGGTTTCTATTATTTATAGAAAGTTGAAGATTATACAGACAGACAGAAATAGTTTAAAGGGCATCACTGCAGTTGGAACATAGATTTTAGAGCCTTATTGAGGTTAAGAATGAACTCATGGTGCCCTTTAACACAACTTCTCATTTTTCCCAGTGATGAGTGCAGGGGGATGTGAGATATTATCTAAAATGTCTAGTCCTTTATTTCGCCACCCCCAGAGAGTCTTTACTCCTACAGTCAACCTTTTTTCTAGCTAGTACTTGCCACAACAGACTGATAGAATGTCCCTAGGAGTTTTGAGCACACTCAGAAGGACCTCAGCCTTCTCAGATCTTACCCATACAGTTCTTTAGACTGTGGCACAATGGGTTTTAGAAATCCAGTCCAGTTTGTTGTCCACGTAGACACCCAGGTATTTGTACAGTTGTGGAAAAAATGAGGACAACACATTAGAAAAACCTTCATGTATTTAAATATTTAAATATTTGATCTTCTGACAAAATTTGAGAGATGAAGGTAATATAACTAAACAAAACCAAAGAAATGTCTTTAAACTTGAAAATTGCTATAAAGTTCTAGCAAGTTCAGCTCTAGACTAGATCGCAAGATGAGTAAAAAAAGGTCTCCTAAAAAGTACACGCATAATGTCTCGAAAAAAACATCAGAGCAAGACTGAAGTTTGCCAAAGAAGACCTAGACAAAGAACTGGAACAGTATGCTTAGGACGGATGAATCCAGAGTTGAATTATTTGAGCACAGTAACAAAAGTCATGATTAGTGCAAACCAAACATACCATTTGAGTACAAGAACGTCTCGTGGCATCTCTGTACATAATTGACTTGTCGATAAGGCATCAAACAAGTGAATGTAAAATCTTGTTTTTTATTCTGAGATGGGAAGGTGTTAGTCATGAAAATGACTTCAGGGAAATTAAGTGATCCTTTGCAGCAGTGACACTGTGTGTCCTAGTTTGTCCTAACAGTGTAAAATAACGAACTACAGCCAATGTGTGGGAAAACTGCCTGAGGGATTAAAACACTTCTCAGTTCTTATCTAAACATACATCATGTTACATTCACTAACATGATGATGAAGCTGAACATGAGAAGTTCCATGGTAATTTATGACACGGTCAGGTTTCACCACTACACTCACTCTAGGCTTGGAAGGCGAGACGCCAAGTAAAACAGTAACTGAGCAATCACACAGGGCTTATTTTGCAAAGACCTCTAGTCTTTGAGTTGGATTGTTTTTTGAGGCCAGGAAGTAGTTGATTGGCACTCTTGATAGCACTGTTTCCTGTGAACTGTACAGGTTTCAGTCCAATAACCATAATAACCAATAACCATATAAGCATTAAGTAAAAATTTAAATCACAGTTTGACAGCGTAGTTGTTGCCCATGTGTGTGAGGTGTGAGCTTCCTTTAGTATGTTTAGTCGTATCAGAACTGTAACCATAGAACAACCTGCTGTGGGATATATTTAAATATTGTAATGTTTTAAATGTCTGTACATGCAGGCCAGTTTTCATCAGGATTTGACAGGCTGTTTATATGATGTAGTCTGCTGTTCAGTGCTGAAGCTAATACTGTTTTGCTTTGCCACTGAACATGCACTAGTGCTATCAATGCTATTTATTGCTAAGAATTTAGCAAGGATTTATGTGTTGAGTGTGGGGGGAGTTTAACTTCAGGTTTTGAGAATAAGGGTAGTGAACTGCACTTTTGGACCTTGTTTCCATGATTCCCACCTTAAGCAGTTTGGGATCTGTCTATGTCTGTCTACGTCAATCAGCTGGAATTGTTATTTTACATGACTTGCAGGTACATGTGGGGCCAATGAGGAGTACAAGTATAGGTTGGTTAAAACTGAAGAGCAAAAGCCCCCTTGACCACCCTCTTCTCCAACCAAACTATCTCTCCACTGGTAAGTCCTTTCTAAAGCAGAACATGTTGGTATTTCTTTTGTTGTGTAGTCATTTTACTGCTGAGCTGCAGAAGGAACAGCTTGAAATGTCCCTGTCTGTCCAGTTCTAACCAAAAACAAAACAGAACAACAGAAAATGGCCTTTATTTCATAAGTTAATCAGGAATGGACTCCTTATAATACAATTGCTTTTAGAAATATTTTGCAATTGCTTAGAAAAGTGTTAAAATAATTTTCAGCATTGATAAAATGATTATAAATGTAAATGCTTTTTGTTGAAACCATTTCTGTAGAATTTCTACAGAACAACACAGTTTACCATGAATGAAAGTGTTTGCAAATAAAATGCATCTGAACACTAGGCACTAGTGTTGCTCAGCAGCAAACGATAATTGAAAACTTCTGTTGTTTCTTTTGAATAACAGTCTTCTAGATTTCCATTAGATGATAGGTTGGGCAACAAAGGGAATTCTGTTTCTATGGTAGAGGAAGGGAATACAAGGGAGTGTCCAAATATTAAAATAATCTTTTTCATGAGAGAGCCAAAACTTTTACAGATACCAGATTACAAGTAACTTGGGGTAGTGGGAACACATTTGCTGAAGAGTGAACAAATAAGTCTTAAATGTCTTTGCCTTATTTGACGAATAGAGCATTCAGTTCATGCCCTATAAACCCCTTATAATTCACAACCTCTAGAATTGACTTACTAAAAGTCCACAGATCCCTGGTTCTGATCAGTTGACAGTGGTTTCGAAAAACGCTCATTAATTAAAGAGTTGCAGAAGAGGCAGATCGTTAACACTATTAGTGAGATGTAATGACAACTTCCTTTCTTCTAATTTATCTGTGTCTCAGACGTTGACGTATGGGAATTCCGCCAGTGTGTGAAACTGTCTCGTGAAATCTTCGCCCAGAAAGCCTTCGAACCCTTCCGGGGCCCTGAGGTACTGCCAGGCCCCGCTATCCAGTCGGACGCTGAGATTGACGCCTTTGTCCGGCAAAAAGCCGACAGTGCCTACCACCCGTCCTGCACCTGCAAGATGGGCCACTCTTCGGACCGCATGGCAGTGGTGGACCCGCAGACACGGGTGTACGGCCTGGAGGGTCTGAGGGTGGTAGATGCGTCCATCATGCCCAGCGTAGTGAGTGGCAACCTGAACGCCCCAACCATTATGATTGCCGAAAAGGCTGCAGATGCCATAAAAGGGCTTCCTTCTCTTCATGATCCCGACATACCTGTATACCAGCCAGCCAGCTTGGACACACAAAGATAAAAACACTACTATAAAAGGGATAGATCCAGAATGTGATGAACCGTGAGTAAGCTTGCTAATTCTGAGAGATCTTAATATTAATAATTAATAAGATTGATTTTTTTTTTTTTTTTTTTTGGTAACAACGGGTTTAAGCTGCGGCAATGTGTCAGTCTGCAAAAGTAGTGCCTTATCTTGCTGTGAGGATTTTATAACTTTATTACCATATCGATATGTTTTATGGGAACAAAGAAGCATCTCAGGTTTCAGCTTGTGGATGCCCGTTTTTCAGTGCCTTTTTAATCTCTCCAACCTTTTATGACACTAGTAGAACCAGGTTCCACAGTAATGACTTTACCAAGGAAAGCAAGAGTGATCCTTTCACCTGCAATCCTTTCTTCTAGTGAATTTTCAGTCAAAACATTCACAGCTGCCTCTAATTTCACTTTGGATGTTAAATAGTAGGCACAGAACTTCCTTCCCTGATGTGTTTTGCACTGCTTTTAAATTATGAAGGTACAACAGCACACTATACACTACAACAAAAACCTTAATTCACCACAGTCCTTAACTGTTTACTGTCCAGTCTACTTACTACACAAAGAACCTCACTCAGTATTAGGAATGAAAGCACAGAGTGTTTTGGAGTTTTGGTGTTTCGTGTGGGTTATAATTAAACCGTCTTACTATGCTGCTGCATTGGGGCCAGGATTGTCTCCAGAGATGTGATGTGCTAAAGTTTCAGAATACAGGATTTTATGCAAACTTTTAATCACTGCCACATAGTTTATATGCACAAATGATCCATAAAATGCATGCATAAGGTAGGGATGTCCCGACCCAATCCAATGACACAGGATTGGGAGCCAATCCAGACATTTTTAATGGATCGGACGTTGGCCGATCCACTTCCGATCTTTAGGTTTGCTGTAGTAAAGCGCCCTCTCCAATACTCTTGTCGCCATTAATAGACATGATCCTCATATGCTGCAAATGAACCCCAGAGAGAAAAAAGAGCTTTATTTTAACTAATAAGTGTGATGTTACCAGTTTGGCTTCTAATTCTAACTCTCCATTCCACCTTAAATAGTGCTGCACTGACAACAGCAGAACATCACTACTGCATTATTTAAGGTAGGATGGAAAGTTATTGGAAGAGGAAAACTTTAGCTTAGAGTTAGCTTAGAGCCTCGCTGTAAATGTGCCGCAGCCACAACTAATGGTACACAGGACAGCAGTTAAAAAGTGTGTTAGTTAAAATGTCATAAGTAGAGGGTTTAACCTCTTTAAATTTCCATGAAATGTTTGTCTATTTTCTGCGGTTTTGGGAGGATCTAATGTTACTCCCATCCCGTCTTTACTCTTAAATTACACCTGGTTAGAAACAAAACTATTTTGGTTCTACCAGCCAGAGAACACATTCCTGCCTTTGAACGGCACATTAATAAGAGAAGGCTAATGCTCATGAGGCTAATGCTAATGAGTCGTAAAGGAACTGGGAGCTGAAGGGTCGGATGGGTCAGTAATTAAGATATTAAACAGTAGAGTTTCAAACAGGCAATTACAAAGTACAAACCATATAATGCGAAAATACTGCTTTTTACTATTGTGCATTAGTTGTCGGGCTGTAGTATTTATTGAAATGCAAAGATCGTATCGCAGTTTAGCATTAAGAGACTGGGATTGGATTGGGGAGTAAAAAAACCTTGATCGGGACATCCCTAATATAAGGATATCTTTAATACAGTTAATCAGCCATGCAGTCTTAACATTTCTGCCTTTGTTGAACGGACATTGTGGGGTGTAAATGATTTGACCGGTGACATGACATATACAAAGGAGAAAGATTATGCAAAGGTTTAGGAAAAACAATGTTTACACATCTTTTTTTTTTTTTTTTTTTTTTTTCATTGTTTGTGAACTTGGTACCATCACGTGTTTAGTGTAGTTTTTTTCTGTACACTGTTTATTTAATTATAAAAGAAACCAGGCCAAGATGAACAAGAGAGAAAAGCTAATGTACAAAAACAAATTGTCCATCTGTACAAAACTGACAGGTTGCTGGGCAAAGAGCTACAGACAGGTTTTATAATTGCTTGACTAGAAACATTGGACAAAGAATAGAGATTTCAAGTACAAGTACACAAAATCACTATATGAAAATAAACATTTTCATCATACTTTTTGTTTTTTTACAACATCTCTCTTACATTGTAACAGAATGTAACAAAATCCTAATAAAACTGGAATTCGTGAAAGTAATTTGTTTTGAAATTTTATAATACCCTGCACCCCATTTTCTTCAAGATGTAAAATGACCTGAATGGAGCAAGCAGCCTCTGGCAAGGAAATCAATCTGAAATAGAAATGGCTGTTTGCTTGTGAATGTTTTTTAAGTTTGCTATGGTTCCCTGCCTGACAGATATACCTGGGATTGTGGTGTTGGCTGAACAAGAGCTAGTGCATTCTTATGCATATTAAAATGCATATTTCCATACAGTCTCTTGGTGTGCACTCTGATAATCAATGTTTGATGCAATAGCTTTGCATCATGAGAAGCAACAGCAAATGACATTGACGCTGAGGACAATACAGAGTGCAATACCATAAATGTGCTGCTTGCTTCAGAGAGCCCTTGGTGGTTAGAAGAATGAGTCAACAAGTTTGGTTCATGTAGGAGGTTACTAGAAGTCACTGCTATGCTAAACAACAACATGATTGAAATCGGTGTGTGCATCAATGCAAGTAGTCAATTGAAGCCAATGGTGGATGTAGTGTTCCTAGCATCTTGTGCTATTTCAGCAGAATAAGGTCTCGAATGGAGCACAAAGCCGGACTCTGAAGTTAAAACACTGATATGTAATGTATACTCATTTACACCAAGGTGACATTTCATCAAAATCAAAAGATTCTCTTTTGTGTACAGTAGCTTGGAAAAGTGCATAAAGGCAGTTTCTTTTAGGTTGAAAGGTCCGTAGGCAAGAAGTAAAAGGATGAAGAAAGCTCTATGGCTCAGCGAACATTTCATTTTTCATTTGTTTAAGGATTCAAGACTCAAACATCCTGGGAGTTAACACCCTTAAAAGTGGGTAATGATTCATCAGGCACCAGCAGTACCTGGTATGCGGTTTCCTACGTCCTCAGAGCTTACAAAATCATCATTTAGGCCCCATCTAAACCCTGAAACTGTTCCCAGTGAGCACTGACTGACGTGAGTCCAGTTTCGGCCCAAAAAAAGACATTTAAATTTCTGACCACGGTATAGATGCTGGTTATTCAGGTAGGTTTAACAAGAGCAGTCATTTTTATGACTTTCAGGGGCAGCGTCCCTGACCTAGATTAAACCTCAATCTAGGCTGCACATCATTCAAAAAATTTGACGTTTTATGTCAGTCAGTGTGGAATTCAACCGTGTTTGCTCTTATTGCACTTACTAATTTGTTGGTAGACATTCAGCTGGCTGGACAGCATTGTGTAAATGACTTACAATGCAAATGGCTCACTTGCTTACAATGAACGAAATGTGATGGCCACACGTGTTGGCCATGTGTATCGATTCCCCCGTACTCAGAAAGCCCACTCGGATAGCAGCTTGTGGATGACGATATGACAGAGACAGGCAGCCTTTGTTAGAGCAGTTTTGGTAACAGCCCATCTGGTTCTTTTGGGTTACGCAGGAAGGGCAGTGGCAGTGGTCTCTGAGGATTTTGCACTCTCTATCCCAATGTCTTTGGTCACAAAGGGGAACATGCTGACTTTGTTAGACCTTGATTGGTAGAGGTAGCGAAGGTGCAGTGAGGAGTTAGCAGCTATTGGGTAGTGCAGACGTGTAGGTAGTACTTCACATGATTAGGTCACCTGAGGAGTTGGAGTGTGTGATGTGGACAACGGGAGGTTTCGCATGCATACGCTTTGAAACTATACAAAAAGAGCGAAATAAGTACAAAAGTTTCTGAAAAACAAACCTTTTCCAACATGAAAACAGTACATTGCCTATTCTAGACAAGCGAGAAAACATGGTGTTTGAGTGTGGTGTTGTTGTTTTTTTCCTGTAAGTACAAAATGGTTTCTTGTGTCAACATATAAAGCAGCATTTGCAATGCATAAATCTACACTTAACATGCACACGATATGCACAAAAGCACAGCATCCAGCGATTTTTTTTTTTTTTTTTTTTTTTTTTTTTTTTTCAAGAATTAAGAATGAAATAGGGCCAGGACAATGTAATCTCCTATGACCCGGTTTGACGATTATTTACCAGGGTTTTATGGCGAATCGAACCTAAATATGTCCCACTTTGTATCTCCTAGGTTAGCATTGTCCCTGGTTACCAGTTGGTAAAAAAAAAAAGACACATTATGCTGTATTTTGCGCATCGAAGCTTCATGGAAACACATCCACACATAGACGTTGGACAATAATGTGTGCTCAACTAATTTAATGACACACAGACAGAAGTGCTAATAAACTGTATAATACTACTTTTTTTGTTAGTGGTAAATTCTTGGTTAGTGAAGCTCTCCCGATTTTTCTGAGTAGGAATTGGTGCTTCCTTGTCCCCTTGCCTTAATGACACAATCCTGATCCCCTCAGTTCTCCTCCACTTCAGCCCATTCTTCCACAAACAATGTGCTTTTAGTCAAAGTAGAACACCACATTGACACTCAGTCCAGTATGAACTGTAGAGAGAATAGGACCATATCTGTGTGCGACGGATTCATCATAGATGATGGAACATCGGGACACTCAGCAGCAGGTGAAATGCTCAAATGTACATCTAGTTAATGGAAGAATGGGCTGAAATGGATAGGAATCCTTACTTGACAGGACTGATGTTGTTAGAAACTTAACCAAGCATTAGTCTGGCTGAAGGTTATGTGAGCACATTTGAAAAGAGTGCAGTAGGTCTTATGCATATCGTGTGCATTTTGCATTCACATTAGATCAGAATATCTTCACACAGCTAGATTGAAACATTAAACATCATTAAAAGGCAAAACGACATTACCATTAAGCTTCAGAAGCGCCATCATTTGACTGGTTTCCAAAAGCAGGGTTGAATATTGCTATACTTGTGGTAATATTTTTTTTTATCAAAATACCCTAAAGATCATCAATGTCTTCAGACTTCAGAATTGTCTGGATTTGAGTGAATTTAATTAAATAAGTGGCTTATTAAACCTTGGGGGAGGGCTTGCCAGATCTGCACTGCATATGCATAAAGGGAGAAAAGTCTTGAAAGCTGCGTCTTTCAAGTTTAAAAATATGGTTGGTGAATGTGATATATTGCTGAGCTGGTTACTCTGTGGCTTCTTCTTGGGTAACATGCGGAATGGGCAATGACTGGCAGTGTACCAAAACAATTTCTTGAAACTCATTTTCTCCTCATGTCCTCTGTGCACATGGGTAAGGCAATGGAGAGGGATATGACTGCAAAAGGAGACTTTTTTTTTTTTGGCTGATATGTGAAGAATGTGGAAAAACCTCTCTTCGAAAAAGCCTTGTGGAAAACAAACATGCATTTCAGAGCTTTCCCAACAATTCCCGGGTCTAAGTCCCTGTAGCAAGCTATGCCCAAGAATGTCCATTGAAAGTCGGAGGGTTAAGAACAGAATTTTGCTTGATTGATCAACCCAGAGAGCTCCTTGTCTCCACTACCCTAAAAGGCACTATTTCTTCTTTCATTAGTTTTTGTTTGTTTGCTTTTTGTTTTTTCCCTGTTTTCCACTTTTTTTTAGAAAATGCTATAAATTTGAGATGCATATCATTTCATCTGTGAGGTCCTCCTCATACTTTCTGCTTGGCTCCACCTCCTCATCGCTGTAGTCCTGTAGATTACGGTCTGTGTTGCTCTGGGGTGTGCCAGTGCTGTCTGATCCAGCCACATCACCCAGACTACCGTTCAGTAAGTTGCTAGCAGCACTCTCCATTTCATCAATGGTCATCTTGCATGCGTCAGCAATCTCGTGTTTTGTTGCTGCCACAAACTTTGGGTCCTTTGCATACTTTCCTAGTCCCTCTGATATCAGCACCTAGAGGAAGAACAACAAAATGTTGGGGCATGCTTTATTGCTCATCATTAATGTCATAATAAAACATTTTTCCTTAACTGTTGCCTACTTCTATATATGTGACTTTTCTAAGACACGTTTACATTCTGTTAATATGACAAATGGACCTGCAGATTTTCCCATTCAAAGTTTTCCTACTTTGCTGTGTGTCATAAGCTGTGCCCTATTCACTATCCTCTACATGTGAAAATCCAGATCACTATTATACGGAACAAACTCGACAATGTACTGAACAATTTCAGACACATTGTTAAATGTGTGTGACCCTTACTGCTGTGCGACAGCAGATTGCGTAGCATGAACCGTCTGTGTTTCTCAGAGAAGCTGCATGTGAACATTTAAACCAAGATTCCAAGATTATAAAAATTCCATGTTTCTTTAATGTACATCATGTGTAAACTAATTATTTCAGTGCATTGTAGGATTGTTACAGGGCACTGAAAATTCAGTGCCACTGCAAAATGGCAGAACCCCAAAGTAGTGCACAATATAATAATTAGGGCACATTCTTGGTAACTACCATGTATATGTAAGAACGCATGCATTTCTTTCTCTCTCTCTCTCGCGTGCAAGCTCTCTTTTTCTTCACTGCACTGAATCGCATCAAATTATACATTTTGTGAACTGTTACACCCCTAGTAACAAATGAAGACACACTAGACGCAAACAATGACATCTGCCCCAAAACAACAGGACTTACCGCCTCTACCAGACTATGTGCACTGCCTCTCTGCTGCAGGTACTGACTGCAGTAGCCAGGTGGGATCTGCAGGTGGGAGTGGGTGGGTGTGGCCGATCTGTTCGACCTGTCACGGCCGTGCTGGGTGTACCAGGAGCTGCGACGAGCAATTGCCGGAGTGCTGCTGGAGCTGGGCGATGCTCCATGCCAGTCGACCTGAATCAGAGGGGTGTAGGATGGGGGCGTGGCCGGGGGAGTGACCCATGAGTGGACAGAGCGAGTAGGAGAGAGTCGACTGGAGTCTAGTCCAGCTACAGCCATCACCTAGAAAACAGGATGAGACTTTTTAGAATAGATTAATGACTGATCAAAGCAATGTGACCACTTGTCCAATATATTGGTTAGCTGATATGATTGCAGGATAACGTTCGCGAGAACTCCATAATGTTGCGTAACCCGGGTCAAATTAATGTACTTCACTTTCAGTGACTGTTTTATATCTCTCAGCTCATCCAGGAAAAAACATGTCCTTTAGTGGCAGTAGGGGGACAGTAGGGGGAGCCCAGGAGTGAGAAATGACAATTTTCCATAAAGTTGCTTTAACTGCCAATCTGGTGACATCATCTATCCCCTACCTCAAAAGTATTTACAACATGCCCTAACGGGTGGTGTTCTCAGTTGGAGGCTTGCAACATGTGTGATTGGCTGGTTCAAGCAATGTAAAGATAATAATCTGGTCATGATAAAATGTCAGTACATCTGAGTAGAACTTGGAACAGATAGGTTTCCAGGTGAAAGTGGGTGCACGTGGCTCTTTCAGAGCAGCCAGGGTATCTCTCCCTTGCTGTCTTTCTTTCTATCTATATATCTTAAATTCCTTAACAAAAAAAAAATCCCATAACCTCTTAAAAAGCTTATGACTCGTCAGTGGGCCACACACGTTATTAAAAACTTCTATTACCAAACAACAGACCCACTGGTTTGTACAGAAGTCCCTGTAGTTAATGAGTAATACACCCTGGTGTGCAATAAAGGTGTTAAACCAACACAAGGCATTGTTTATTACTGTAACCTGTAGTTAAGAGCATAACGCTAACTTTTAATAATGTATGTTAGGCTTTCATGTTTAAGGTTATTCATTAATATAATACGTTATGGAGTAAAATAAAAATCAATAATTGTAGTCATGCATTTAACTTAAAACCTTAAACAGGAGCCCAAAGTGAGTCACTCCCTCTTTAACTGTATCATAGCAATAAATGCTAGACTAAAAATAAAACATGATCATGGTTAGTATTAAAAAATGTGTCCAGATCTAACCTTTAGTTAGAAAGGTGAAAATGATGAATGAACATATTATGGTAACATTACTACTGGTGTGGTTAAGACATAAATTCATTATGTTTCTGCTGATTATTTGAGTTTAAGAAGTATGAAAGGGTATAATTTTATATGAATATATATTTTTGGTTAAGATCAGTATTTGCTACGTTCATGTTGGTTGGGTCCTACCACCCACAGCAACAACAACAACCCCACAACAGCACAATGTCAGTTCTGAACAGATTAGGTATCAGATTATGCACCACACTATGCAAACATAATAATCATTTGCAGTACAGTGCTGTGTATATGTGACTCTGTGCTAAATCCTTTGAGTAATGTTAACATCTACAGGCATAATGACAAAAAGGTGATGGCATGACAATGAGTATGGAAAAGAAGCAAATAAGAAATATATAAAATGTTAATTAGCCTAAAAAATTTAAATGCTATATTTAAGCTTGTTCACTGATGGTTGGTCATGCTCAGCATAGTATACTTTACTTGTGTGGTACGATGATGTAGCAGGAGGTAGCAGGCAGAGAAACTGACCCTGACAATCTCTTAAATTAAATTTGTTTATTTTATAAATTCAACTGAAGTCTACTGTATACTATACATATAACAGATGCACAAAACACTGACAGCGCCATTAATATAAGGTTAATGTTAATGTTAATGTTAATGTTACAATATAAGGCTTATATGTGCTCAATACTGAATATTCAGGGCAATATCTAATGTTCAAACCAAAGCCAGCTTTACTGGCAAAAATGCTAATGACTAGTTTTGGACTAGACCTCTGAAGGTGTCCTGTAGTATCTGACACTAAGACGGTAGCAGCAGATCCTTTAGGTCCTGTAAGTTGTGAGGTGAGGGCTCAATGGATCGCATCAGTGAGCCTCAGGTGCCCTGTCACAGATTCACCGGTTGTCCTTTCTTGGACTACATTCAGGTTAGTTACTGACCACTGCATACCAGAAAAAAACACAAGACTTGCCTGATGTTTTGGAGATGCTCTGACCTAGTCGTCTAAGGCATCACAATTTGGCTCTTGTCAAAGTGGCTCAGAATCTCATGCTTGCCCATTTTTCCTGCTTTCAACACATCAACTTCAAGAACTGACTGTTCACTTGCTGCTTATAATAATTCAACCCATTGAACAGATGCCAGTGAAGATGAAGGTAATCTTTTCACTTCACCTGTCAGTGGTATTAATGTTATGGTTGATCGGTGTATGTGCTTAGCATGAAGGTATGCTTGCATTGCACATTTGTGTGGATGTAATCTGAGTAATGTTACCTGATGCTGCATTAGTTGCAGAGGTAGAGCAGTGCGATGATGAAATGAGGGTGAAAGGGGAATTTCATCTTGGCTGCTTTGTCTGCGCAAACACTCAAAGTTGAAGGAAGGCCGAAGTGGAGCTGTATGGAACATGCAGTGGTCATCAGAAAAGAACATGACAAACAGAGCTTTTTCAACATTCTCAGACTTGCTTTAATTAAGACTAATGAGGCAGCGAACCCCCTAATTTTTCAAATTTTCTTAAACCCTATACATACTATCCCTACACACAGTCCCCCTCCTTTTTGTGGACCGATACATAAAGCAAGTGGCCAATGCACAAACTGCTGCAGGGACTACTTTGCATGCTCCAAACCCTGCTGTAGTGGCATTGAGCAGCAGCCTCTACAGCAGCTATTCTACAATAAAGTCTTAGCCAGCTTGATTACTCTGGTTGCGCTCTCACACTCTCGTTGGCTGCTGTTCCTACTGTTGTAGATGTGCTCAAATGTCTTCAATAAGAATTTTAAACATGCTGTGCATGTGTTTTTCCCCTGTTATTTATTTATTTTTATTAATATATGATTGCTGCTGTTTCAGTTTAAACATATCAAATATAAACAATGTTATTCACTTCACCTTTCAGTGGTTGTAATGTTATGTTTTGCATAAAGATGTGACTCTGCAGTTTGGGGTTAGTTAAAGATTAATCCCAGGCTCTGTTTTTTGTTATCATTGCTGCAACACACTGCAGGTGTGTTTACAAAAGGCTTCATGTGAATAAACAATAAGTATTATCTCACTCTGGGGAGTTGAGGGGAGAAGCCTCCTCCTGGGCGACTTCTTGGAATCCTGGACAATTGGCTGCTCATCATCGTCATAGAAACACTCCTGGTACCCGTCAAAAGTGTCTGGCTCAATCTCACTCACGGTGTCCTGATACTCCCTGGGCGACCTCCTGCAAACAGGAAAAGACAAAACAATGTAAGTATTAAAGTAGTTTACGCAATGTCATTACCCCAAGTGTAGTTGATTAGCTAAGACATACTGGATCTCACTAGAACTTTAAGGCAAATTCAACTAACAAAAAACAGGCATCACCCAAAATCATCTCCATAAACACATGCATATACCTATATACGCTTCAAAAATACATCGTCATCACCATCATCATCATCTTTAAAAATATAATTTAGCAAAATAAAGGGATAGAAAGGAGAGACTGCATTTACAAACTGAAGTTCAGAGTGTTTTATCATCTGTATAACTTCCAAGTTTCCAGTGTAACTGCCTTCAGTCACTTAAAGGGCTTGCTGTGAAACAGTGCAAACACTACCACCAAGCAGCCAATATCTAAGCACAGTGTATTTCTAGTGGTACAGGTTTTCTTTTGATTTTGACTTTTTAAGATTTGTTTCTTAAGGTTTTGCATCCCAAATTATTGAAACATCCTAGTAATGAGACAGTTAGGGTAGGTCTAGTCACAGAACATTCTGAGTTGACAACAATTTTGTGCAATACTGCAAAAGCGCATCCAGGTCCTGGGAAGAAAAATTCTACATAGCAGAGACAGGTTTCCATACATTAAGGATGTGAGTGAAATGGGTTAGTTATTGCACTGGTCATGTTTTGATAATGGAGTTGCAGGGTTGTAACCTGCTGCGTTAGCTGGATCATTGACTGACGACATTAACTTACAGCTTTACATCCAGCTTCTGTCAGTGCTATAATATAGTAACATGTCCCTATAAACCCATTTATGAACTGTGTCAGTGTTCAGTGTTTGCTTTGACCCAGCAGGCTCTCATAGTGCTCTAACCGGGCCAGCTACGATATCTGGAGAACATTACTGATTGGTTCTTTGTCCTGCCCCCAGCAAAAATGGAGATTCTCATTGATTTTCCTGCAGTGTTTGACTCTCTCCTTGTCTGTATCTACAGGTCAGTGTCAGTGCAGTTTAGGGAGAGTTCATTACTTTTAAAGATGTCCTAGAATGGAAATCTGTATTTATACAGTATTCTGGCTGAAGAATTAGAGTTGGAAGTGTTCTCTTTACAAAAGCAAAACCCATGTAAGTAAAACAGGGCTGTAAAATGGTCCAAAACCCCCAAACTAATTTTATTTACAAAAAACTAGCCCACTAGCCTCTTGAGGCTAAACGCTACAGCTAAAAAGCTACCTGCCGGGCTAAAAGCTAACCTTACCAATCGTCCTACTAAAAGGCCATATATTTGCCACATCTGGACAAGCTGCTATCCAAAAATAGGCGAGCTGATGGCAATACCTGTCCCCAGTAAGCATGAGGTCATCCTCCTGAAACTCCTCTCCACTGTAGTACTCCCCTGAAGCTCTGTCATCATCGCTGAGCTCCCCACGGGTGGAGTTTTCCCGGCAGATGGTGGGATAGCAACCAGCTGTCGCATCTGACCTGGAATATAATTCATATATTTAGATTTACATTATCACTGATTTACTTTCACACAGAAGAATTCCATACAAACCACAAATCGACTGCACAATTTCTAATGTCACTTTTCTGCACGCGTCTTTGGAAAATGGTAGGACTAGGTTCATCAGTTTTGCTTTTCCTTATTTTTCTTGAATACATACACTCGAGAGGCAAAGAAAACACTTTCTGGAGGCATGACTTTTCACCATGCAGGAACACCTGCACACTGCAGTCATTCTCATAGGAGAAGGGTTTTTACCCTTACAGACGGTAAAGGTCACAGGACCTTGCAAACCCCAGACCACCGATTTCAGGAGGACCAGAGAAAGGTTCTCCATTTACTACTTTTAGATTAGTATGGCCTTAAGAAAATATTTACCCCAGAATGCTAACATATATCAAAATCAATGAAAGTTAAATAAATGAAAGCTGACTAGCTACAATGCCTTCTTTTTCATAATAATAACTGGCTGCTGCCCAACATTCATTCCTTCCTAATGTTTGAATTAGATGTCACAATGAGCATGCAAATGGATGGATGGAGTGAATAGAGGCATTATTAACAGCATACAAATACCTAATGTAGGTCTCATAGTATCGTGGTCTGTCCCATCAGGTAGAGGGGTGGTGAATAGGGCAACACATGCATGGGTGGATGAATGGATGAATGAATGCATTACAGGGAACAAGAGATAAAATAACAGAACAGTAAGAAAAGCACAGTTACTCAACAGAAGTTTCTGATTACTAAAACATAATTTTGTGAGGGTCGAAGTGAGAAAAATGAGTCTTAAGTAATCCAGGTTTCCAGGTTAATCCAGGAATCTGAACACAGGTTGCTAAATATGTGGGACAACTGGTTGGTTTAAAAACCCCAGATGTAGTTGATTAGCCATGACAACTTCTTTGGTAAGGCCATGTTCACAAGACTTGTTCAACACAAATGAGATTAGTGATTGTTGATGAACTTTAACCAAGTTTAACCAAAAGTTGACCTTAAACTTCCAAGTTGGAGATATATGTTAATAAATATTAACACCAGATAATGCAGTTATAATCTAGCATCCATCTGCCTGTATGACGTGAATGCACACAAAGGGGAGATGGATTCTGGAGGAGGGGGAGGTATTCAGTACATTGCCTGTTTCCTAAAGGGGCTGTCCCAGTGTTCAGCTACACTGTACATTTTAGTAGTTCTGCATTAGTAGTACAATGAGTCATACTGTAATGCTGAGTCATACACCAACCCGTCTGAATGACGTTAATAAAGACCGGTACTGAGAGTATTTAATTTACTTGTCCTTGTACTTTATTTTCACACTACTGTATATATACACTAAAGAATATTACAGTATATTTAACTCCTTTTCCAAGGAGTTAGTGTTACTATTTTATGATCTTAATTTATTACCTATGTGATGAATCTAATATGAATCTAAATATGAAATATTTGGGTGACTATTGACTTCTCATGTTTGGACACCGCATAGGTCTTGGCTTATCGACTACATCTGGGGTAAGTGGAATAAAGTAAATTAAGTTTAGTTTTCACCAAACCATTCATTTAAGACTCTGTACACCAGGCCACCTTTGGGAAAATGTTAACTGAAATAGAATACTGTTGTTTACCTGTTAAGATCAATGGTGTCTACTGTAATTTGGATTAACGGGAAAAGCTATGTGTTTTTTTCATAAACAATGTGCTAGATCCCAATGCAGGATGTACTTTAACAGCAGATCATATTTATAGATGCTGCTTATGAAATAATACAAGTTCAAATACAGTTGTGAAATTCTGTCTGTTGAATGCATTTTGCAGCTGTCTGTATTTACAGACCATTCATTCTTCCATACACTGTATATACCATTCAAATGCACGGTGCAGCACAGCAAAACTGACCTCTTAAAATGAGACTTTTGTTGTGTTTCTCCATCACTTTTGAAGTTGAGGTAGGAACCCAGGGAAGACACCCGGCTCCTGGGCCTGTCAGATGGACACTGCCCACCATTGGATAGGGTGGGCCCGCATGGCACGTTGGCATTGTTGAGGTTGGAGTTGGAGGATTTGGGAGATTTGAGGTATGAAGAGTTAGGGTTTGAATGGGAATAACCATGAGAATCCTGATTTGGAGAGTACAGCGGGTGGGGAGGGGGATCCACTTGGACGTAGAAGGGAAGAGGCGGGACTTGTAGTGGCCGCTGGGTAACATTCGTGGAGTGGGTGGGTCCTCTGTGGTCTCCATTTACATGATTCAGGTGGTTTCCAAAGAGACCACCATTTCTCTAAGAGAAGAGGAAAACAAAGATTTACAACTCTTGCTTTTATCCATCAAATGAACTGGAACTTCATTTAACTTTACAACTTTAAAACAAAACGCTAAAGGCCTTCATGTAAAATGTGTAAGTGCTGTGTGAGTCAAGGACTATAAACCTTTTTACTATACTTTTATAGACTCCCACTATTCACTTTTCATAACTAAATCATAGTGAATTTTTCAGTAAGGTAAGCTACATCACATTATATTTAAAATACAGTGTCTGTTTTATTGAATGCAGGCCAACCATCTTCAAAAAATCTTACAAAAAGAAATATAAACAATGAATGTTCAATTGAATTGAAATTCTTTTCTTGTACCCTGTATATCTCTTCTTCCTCATCAGGGTTAAAATCCACCAGGCCTTCATCTTGTAGGTCACATGATATGGCTCTGCGAATCTCAGGGCCAATATCATGTAGTGTACGAAGACCAGCCTACCACAATACAAGAAAATTAATCATGTTCTGGCACTCTTATGCGCTTTTGCTTTCTCACGGTACAACCACACACACATTGTTATGCCCACACTGTTTTTAACTGCCAACATTAAAGCAACATAATAATCCTGTCATAAAGGCGTCTGTCACCAAGCTAAGGGTTATGACAAATAGCATCACAGGGTAATTATACATGAAAGATAATTACCCAGAAACCAGTCTGTAGGTGTAAGTATTATCTTACCTGTAGTGCGATGGTGGTGTTGAGGCTGGCAGTGTGACGCCCCACAAGTCCTAGCTCTTTGCGTTTCTTGAATTTCCTAAAGTAGTCCTGTATCAGGAAAGTGGCATAGAACTTCCCCACTGTTACCTCGTCATCTGAGTGAACAGACCACACAGCCCCTTTCTGGGTCAACAGGTGCAATTATAACTAATTCTAAAGTGCACGTCATTGAAAAAGTCAGGATTCCACCACTGTAATTACTTTAACTTATATTACACTAAATAGTAAGAGTATTACACTACATAGAGATGGCACAGATGGTCCTCTAATATTCTGTTACAAAGTTAATATGTAAACTTCATGAATCCACAAAGACAATCTTAACGGATACGTTTCAGCCTAAAAAATGCATTTTACACATAATTTGTCATGGTATGTAGCATTCCGTAGTGAACTAGTTTATGTTTGGTATGCATTGCGCAAACATGTCATGCAGCTACCGCAAATGTCATCAGTGGGAATTAGAGATTTTAAAAACTCTACTATACTACTACTATGGATGCAAGTAAGCATGGTTACAAAAACAGATGCAGCCACTGATAAATTCTGTATTTTGATCTGTGTGTCTCCATAATATACTGTTAGCATTGTCAGCATTTCCCTACTATCCATCCGTCTTCTCATGTCACTAGACCAGTGTTTCTCAGCCCTGGACCTAAAGGTACCCTGTCCTACACATTTATTGCTTTCGCTTCTCCCAACACACCCGATTCAACGAATTCAAATGCAAGACTTGTTAATTAACAAGTTGCAGCAGGTGTGTTAAAGCAGACAAACCAAATGTGCAGGGCAGGGTGTGTCCAGGACCAGGGGTGAGAAACACTGCATTAGACAATTTATTACCGTTTACCTTACCTATTTTCATTAACAGTTTATCAGCAAGCCTATCTTGAGATATCTTGTCTTGACAGGTCTTACAATGTATCCATTTGCATATGACATGGCTGCTTATCAGCAAACTACATGATTAGCTAAGATATGGCAGGTGTGATATGAATAATTTTACAGCTTAAATTTGATTTGCCTGATGAGATGCAGTCCCTGCCAGTTGCACAAAAGGCTGCTGTTGTGCATGTGTAAATAAAGTGGTATGCCTAAGGCTGACAGCTTGCAGGAACTTTCATGATTATGAGTTCGCGGGAAAGCTTTTAACAGTTTAACAGTTCAACAGTTTTTTAAGCACCACATTCCCGCTCAGTATTGCTCAAACATGATTAAATCATTAAACCCCATATTACACACAAAGGTGTATTATTCAGTAACTAGGTGGGTCTATAAAAACTGGTGGGGCAATTCATTGGTAACAGAAGTGTATTAAAAAAACTTTCAGCCCGCAGGCTTACTAAATGTGCTAGAGCAGCAAACTGTACTGGCCCTTAGTTTACCATGTCTGCTTAGTTATCATATAAACACACATATAACACAATTTACAAAATTCAAACGTCTAATTAAACGTTTAGCCAACTAACGCCACATGGCAACTGCTGTTTTAAAGCTAGTTCATGCAAGCAAGCAGCCACTAAAAAGCTTTTTCAATAGACAACAAAAGTGCATTGAGGAAAATGCTCTGAAGGTACTAAAGCAGCTTTAAGCAAGCACCACAGGTTAAATAAGAAAGCTGGGGGTGGGGGAAGTTAGGTGACTAGGTAACTAGTTCCATGCCACTGGCCTAAAACAGAACTGCTTCGGGTAACTCATTAGAGCAAGGAGCAAGTGCAAGCTAGAGTCAGAGAAAGAGTCACTGTGAAAGACAGAAGCTCAAAAAAAAAAAAGAGAAAAAGCATTAATAGGTGGCAAAGCATGCAAGCACTGAACATGCAATCTACTGTTTATGACAGCCATTTCTAGATCTACAAAGCATGAGGCAGCACAGCATAGCAGTGTGTACTATTTTAGGAATACAGGCACTAGCATAGTGAAGTAAACTAAACTTGACTGATACATGTAAAGCACTTGACAGACTTTTAAGCAAAAAGGCACTTTTAGCACCATTAGATTTAACATTAGTTTTCCCTCCTCCATTTCTGAGAAGGCATAATATTTCAGGCCTTTTTGCACAGTCTCACTTGCTTGTCTTGCTTGATTTAGATCACTCCAGAAAAAATTCCATAAACAACCATTAAAAACCCTTGCATTGATCGATCTGTAGTAAACATGCCTACATTCATTAAAAGGTGTGTCCACAAAGTTTTGTAGTGTGTGATTAAAATTAACTTAAAAATGCAGATTTCAAATATCTGGTATTCTTTTTGAATCCACTTTCTTCCCATTCTCTTCACTTTTCTTCATTGCTCTGACTTTCTGTTCTTTAAAAAGATAACTTTGCTAACAATGGATAGGTGAAACATGGTCAGCAGAAGGCAAGAACATTACAAAATGTGCAAGAATGTCTCAGTACACTGAGACAGCTAGATGTATATGACTGAAATGTGTACATTGGTTTCACATGAATGAAATTTAACATTAACACAACTGTTGTGTAGAACTGGAGTTCACAGTCCCTTTAGGTTTTACAGAATTTGTCATCCACATGTTTAGCATAATATAATCTGAAAGCCAAGAATATCAACATTTCAGCAATAGCAGTTAACACTATTGTAGGGCATTATTTGTAGGGCTACATGACACCTACATAAAACTTTTAAAAATGAGGTTTTATTTTACCAAGTGTCTGTTGTTATAAACGTTGCTTTGTCAATTTTGATGTAGTGTCAGCCACAAAGTGTATTCCGACAACTAAAAGCAAGTATGCAAGTATGAACATTTAGGTAGGTATATCAGTGAGAAGCTGATGCAGGGTGTCATATAGCCTTACAAATAGTCAGTAAAGCATTATAAAGTTTTTATTACCTGAATGAGGTACAAAAGTATAACTGATAAAGCAATAATGCAAAAACCTGTAATGTGAGAATGACAGCCACATGTGTGGCACTGCGGCCTTTCAGGGTTTCAGTCAGCAAATGCAAGGTGGCTGCATTCCAAACCACAAACACATACACTGTATATGCTAAACAAACAAATGTACTTCTAAAACCGAGAATATTTTTTACATGCGGTTTTTGTTTTGCAGTTGTAGCAAGAGGTTTGGGATGCAGCCAGCAACCAGCTCTCACACTACATCACTCCGTTTAGCATTATAAACTGCTTCTCTGAGAGCTACTAACAATTTAAATCCCTACACGGTTAACTGTATTCCTAATGTCATCTTATTGAATTTGCATGTAACAGCAATTGACAGAAACACAAAATTAGTTAGCAAAAAAAATGAAAAACATTTGAATGGTAACCCTGTTTCTGTGTGGGTTTCTAACCTCCTGCAGGGGGTACCACTTGATCCAGGAGTTTTGAACTGGTTCTCTTCCAGATTTTTTTAATAACTGCCCTCAGTTCTTCATTGGCCTGTTCCAGATTTCCTAAAAGAAAAAAAAAACATAAATAAAAATACATATAAATATATATGCAAATGTATACACACATAAATAATATATAGACACATAATCTTATATTTCATGGAGATATTAAACCAGAACAATTTTGACTGACTGCAACTGGTTCTAATCTGCCTCTCCCGGACTGCAACTATTTCTAATCCCTGTGTCCTTTATTATGCTGCCTCTCCCTGACTGCGACCACTTCAATCCCTGTGTCATTTGTTATGCTGCCTGTCTTTGACTGCAACTGGTACTAGTCCCTGTCATTTGTTCTACTGCCTCTCTCTGACTGTGATCAATTCTAACCCCTGTGTTGTTTATTTTCTGCCTCTCCCTGACTGCAACTACTTCTTACCCCTGTGTTGTTTCTTCTGCTGCCTTTCCTTGACTGCAACTACTTTTAATCCCTGTGTTGTTTGTTCTGCTGCCTCTCTCTGACTGTGACTACTTCTGACTGCAACTAATCCCCTTAGTTGGTGGCCCTGTGCAGGCCAGTAACTTTGTAACATCAAGGTATGATATTCTGTCCATATCATGTGGTCCTAGTAGAAGGATTTTCCAGCCATTATAAATTCCTCACCTTCGGTCTTGATCTTCAGTGCAGTTCTGACCAAAGCAAAAAGTGTGGCATTAAACATGACTGTACCATCACTGTTTAGAGGCATATTCATTGCCACCAGCCTCTAAAAAAAGACCAAATCAGAAGTCAAGTGTTATTCTGTTGTTTGAGGCTCGTGCCTCCATGCAGCTATTATTTGAGTATTATACCCTGTGTAGGGTTCTCAGGTTGGTGTAAAAGTATGATTTGTTTGTAATTAGATGATTAGCTGCATCAGGTGTGTTGGGAACAGGGTAATCCCTAAAATGGGCAAAGGGTCCTCCTGAACCTAGGTTGGTAACCACTGTCATATTATATATCTATATTCACATTTTGGTGTAAGGATTTAACAATGTTCTGCAGTTTATTTGCCTATTTGTGCTGATATGCATCTTCAGTATTAAACATAATTTGCATTCAGTTCATTTGTGATTTTAGTATATGTGTGTGTGTGTGTGATATCATATGTTGGTACACACCTTACATGCCACCCTGTGGGGACACAGTTTGCCAAAGCCCAGTGGTGGCTGAATCCTACGCAGTAAAGTCACCACATCCAAGTGTTTAATCCTGCCTCTAAGAAAGACATACAAATGCTGTAACAACAATAACAACAACACAACACATACTCCTTCCACACACAGGAAATACTGAGAGCTGAAAAGCTTACTTTGCCTCTGGGTCATATTCAGACCAAATCCTTTTGAATTCATCCAAATGATGGGGTCCCAGGATTGACCAATCACGGGTCAGATAGTCAAAATTATCCATGATGACAGCCACAAACAGATTGATGATCTGGGAAAAAGTGTCAAACACAAACCAAGCTCAAAATCACATGCCAGAATGACTACAAAATCACATGTTTGTGAAGCAAAAGTATAAGGATAACGTTTTGCAAATACCAGAAAAGCACAAAGCATGTAGAAGCTGATGAAATAGATGATTGCAAAACCACTTCCACAGGTTCTCTCCTCGCCTGGGTTGTAGTCAGACTCTGAATCACATAGTTTACCAGGCAAACATGCTAGCATGATCTCCTGCCAAGCCTCTCCTGTCGCACACCTGAGAGCGAGAAAAAGGTTACATGAACATGAACATACAGTGCTGTGGAAATGTTTAGGCTGGAAATGGTTGCAAAAATGTGGTCTCTGTCAAATCCACTGTGAGGCAGATGATATACAAATGGAAGATATTCAGCGCCACTGTTACTATCCCAAATAGTGGTCATCCAGCATATATCACTACAAGGTAGTGGAATATTAGTCACAAAGAACCTCAGGGTAACATCTACAGACCTATGGGCCTCTCTTACATTGAGTAATGTCAATGTTCATGAGTCTGCCATCAAGCAAACACGGAACAAGAATATTTGAAATGGTTCACATTTTCACATTTTCTAGCAACACAGCACATACCTAAACAGCAGGAGTACAGCTTGTGGAAATGTCTGGAAGTTGTTGTTGCGATTAATGCTGGTGCCATCCACCATTGCAATCTTCCCAAAGACCTAAACCGCAGACAAACTTGAATGCAAATTACATTCTTCTACCAATTCAGAGAATTGTTAGGAAAAAAAGTGGCTTTACAGTATGAGACCATGCCGTCACTTTCACCACTTTCACATTATGAAACATATTTTAACCTGCATCCCAATGACAGCGTAGATGAAGAAGAGCATGGCTATCAGCAAAGCAACATATGGCAGAGCCTGTGAAAGAGAGAAAGAAGTAAATAAAAATAAGGAATTAAGTCACTATATGAGAATATACTATATTATTAATCACTATGTGATAATCTACTATATTATTCATGTATCTGCTGATGCTGATTTACAGACATCAAAAAATGTAAAACTGAATCAGAATTACAAAGAAATATAATACATAACTCAACAAATGCATTAAAATGAACATAAATATGATATTTTGATGCAGCAGCTCAGCATCTGCTACACATTATGCTCTTCCAGAATATAATAAAAATGTGACCAAGTCAAATCTAAACATCTGTTCCATGCTGATTTTTTAAAGACACTATATTACCAATGATTTGGGTAGCATTGTGCCTCCCTATAATTACAGCCATTTTCGAGGACACTGTTGAGGGACACACCTGAAATGACTTGATGAAAGTCCAGAGAAGTGTCCGAATGCCTTCCCCTCTGCTCAGCAGTTTGACCAAGCGCATGACTCGAAACAGACGAAAAAACGTGATGGAAATTCGAGCGCTATCCTCTGTATTCTAAAAGCCAGAACAAAGTAGATGAAAGTAGTAAAAGCCCCAACATGGAAAATTTGTACGTTAAAGAAAAACTGATTTTACTGAAGGAAAAATATGAAACTATACTCCAAAGCCTTCCAGTCCCATCCCCAAACTACTATTAGGGGAGTATTTCAAAGTTACACGTAGCATTTTGTGAATTGTTCTTTTTTGTTGGTCTGTAAGTATGTCTTTGTGTGCTTGAAGCACTTCAGGCAGGGATACATGCAGAGAATGTCCTCTATGTCTGCATAAATGATCACATTTACAATCATATGCTGTAAACATGGACTTGTGAACATTCCCCATGGTGCACTTCATGCGCCAGCTGTCGCTGTCCATGACAGTGGGTCACTTTATTGTGAGACGCATGCACTCAACACTTCTGATCTCTCAGGCAACAGGACGATTTTCTTCATCTTCACAAAGTGCAGTCCAAAAAAGCCAAAACACCAACACATAATTTTATCCAAAAACAAAAAATAACAAAACAAAAAAAACAAAACAAAACAAAACAAAACGTGTAACAGAGCACAAAACATAGAACACTTCAACCAAAACGAACAATGCCAAAAAAGTATGAAAGCTGATGAGCACTCATGTGAAGTGACCACCGTTAGCTTTCATCCATTCTTAGTCATGTTAGCTTTACTGAGTGAAGTATTTCCTTAACAAATAACATCCATCGACAATGGAGGTAAGGGGCTTCTTACCCCTGGCTCCACTGCCACAATTATGGGAGCTTCGGTCTGCTTAAAAATCAAAGGGCTAATGTTAAAACTTCCCTACAACACACCTTTTATCATGATATTTAACAGAACAGAAGATTAAATACACAAAGGCATCGTACTGTACTGTGAAAACAATGTGCACACTGTCATCTGTCATACAGAGTTTACTGTTAAATTCCACATGCATGCTATCAAATTAAAATACTGTGATATGTGTCACAAATGACATAGCGGGTCATATGCATATGCAAGTGTTTATATACATTATCATATTTACAGCTATACGCAACCCTTGTATATGGGCACCACTGGTCAAATTTCATGTAAAAAATGTAATAAATAGATTTTCTCCAAAGAACACATTTCGTCACATTTTAATGCAGAATTACTGTTTATTAGTGTAATATAACATTAAAATGAACATTTTCCAGGTACAATGGTTATGAATAAGTTATGTTATTGTCACTTAAAACATTAACAAAGTGTCATTTGAACAGGGGTGTCCAAACATTTAGCATATGATTGTACAATCTCCTCCTTAAATACTGGCGCTGCAAGGCTAATTCTTTTGTTTTTCGCTATATACTTAAGACATTTGGGTTTGAGATCAAACTGAATATGTAAGATAATAGATTAGAGATTCAAAACCTTATTTTGCTTTTTCTTATACCTTTGCAGGTTTGCATGACTGCATGTCTTACATACCTTTATTACCATTATAAAATTTAGCACTATGTAGATACATCACAAACAGCACAAATGCTTAGCACTGTGTAAGCACACATACATACTCAAAGGACCCCGTGATGTTTTCTCTTTCACCTAATTTAAAGTAAACGCGCTTGTTACTGTCAGAAAACTCACAATTACGGAGCACAATAATGCTACAACAATAATAATATTGAGCAACAAAAGGCTTTATTAGATAAAAACTGCACTTTAAACACGTAGCAAAAGTAAGTGGCAAAGTAACTCACTGTTAACCTATAGGTAAGCTTACTGTGTTTTTATTTAAAAAGCAAAGTCAATTTATTGGTCAATTTTAAAAGTCAGTTGTATATATTATATGTATTTTTGCCCATACTGCCAACACTTAGGATAGCCAAAAACATTGTGAATGAACAACAGTCCTTTTATTACTTCAATAAAAAGATAAAAAAAACATTCCATTATGCAGCTGTTTTATGCACACTGCAAAATGGAGCAAACCCTATCATGCTCCACTTTATACATGATGAAATTAAAGCTTTTAATGAAATTAAAGATTATGAAAAAGTACAGTCATTGTACTCTTGAAAATAGACAAATCCATACACCCATATCAAGTTATGTACCGTACTCCTAAATATATTATATATTAAATATATTAAAATATATTTTTATATATTTGTATATTATATATATTAAATATATTTCTGCATGCATAATCACATGGCTTTGCCCTGTCCAGGCTGCAACATGGATCCAACATGGAGAAAAACGTACTTACTTTCTTACTAAATACATTTCACTATATTCATAGTGAAATTTGATCTCCCAAATGTCTTTATTGTAGCACAAAAATAATAGAATTAGCCTTGTCTTTCAAATACTTCTGGAGGTGACTGGATATACAGTAAAACTGTTTTAAAGAAGAGCATTAACATTTAGCATAAGAGCATTTCTAGCATGCTTTTACCTACCCACGCTCTGCCCTCAGCCTTTCTCAAATCCAACATTTACATTTCAGCAAATTACAAATGAGAAACAGAAAAATCCATTGTCACAAGAGAAATGTTTAAAAAGCTATACTTTTTTTTATAAACCACAAAACAACAATTTCAGTAAGTGAATATGTTAAATATGCTCGTAAGATGCAATATATCATGTGGCGAACAGAATTCTAGTACTGTATTTGTATTCATTTTCAACAGCATTTTCACTGGCAGCTACACAGTAATACACATAGTAAAACAATTTTCATGATTTACATGATGTACATTGTTAGAATGGTGTATGTGTGTGCATACATTTGTGATGCCACAGAACAAACAGTAGCAAATATTCACAAAAAATCACAGTGCAAAGCAGGAAAAACACTGCCACATTACATGTGTGGGGGTGGAGGACCTTGCAATTAATTAGGAGACCCTGTTAGGAGACAGCTTTCAAGGTAGTTTTTAATGGAGCTATATACCTGTCTGTTTAACTATTCTAAATAATCTTGCTGCTCTATGAACTGACTAAGAAAATGTTGGTGTCTCTTAACAGGGATGCACTGCAAGACCCTTCACTGGGGGGGGGGGGGGGGCAGCCACATGCAGCCATGTAAGCACTACTTACATTGATTTCTGTAATTGCAATGTCAACGACGCTACCAACAACAATTAAGGCATCAAACGTGTTCCATGCATCGGCAAAATAGTGCTGCTCACATCCACCACACAAGATGTGCGAGAAGAAAGAAGAAAGAGAGTGAAAGAGAGGCAGAAAGAATGGAAGGAAAGAAAGACACAGAAAAAAGTCAAAGTTATGATGCTGCAGCCATGGAAATAGAAGAGGGCACACTACGTTTGCAAAATGTCAGCTTTAAGTTGTTTTAATATCCAGAAGCGGTAATGCAGATCCTAATACATTCATTAAGAAAAGTGATTTTGTTTCCCTGCATAATTAAAAGCAAAAGTTTGGGGGGCAAACTCCATTTTATGTTTGGTGTCTGAAGTTTGTAATGGAGCAATCACAAATAATTTTTTTAATTTGCTTTCTGACACTGTATGACACACTCATATCTATAAAATGGATAAAAGTACAACTAAAATCAATACATCATCTTAAAGCCTGAACTTTGTCTGCAGGAGAGTGCCTAACACAGCTTCAGATCTATCAGAATTTCTAATGAATAGGGATGTAACAATTCATAATATGCACAATTTGATATTTTCTTTCCATACAGCAAACTTATGGAGTGGCTGAAAATGTGCCTTATGTTAATATCTTATCATTATTTTTTCATTTATTTGAAAATTCAACCTAGAGGTACACAACTTGAAATAAAATATGTGCTTTATTGTGTAAATAAATAAATAAAAGTCACTAATACAAACAAAGCAGGAACACAAAATGAAAGCTAAAATTTGTGTCTCACATTTGTCTCCCTTTCGTCTTTTTGCTGATCTGAAAAATTATGGGTAAACTGATTATAGGAAAACTGATTTAGATTTGTTTTATATTTTATTGCTGCTACTTTGTACATCCTTGGTCAGGAAAAAGACATTGGAGTTTTGATATTGGATGGATCTTTTTTATGATCAGTGAAGTGTTGAACAAGGTATTTTTCTGTATGGTCTGCCTATAAATGTAAAAGCTGATAGCCACAGTTATTTTGTAAGTATTAAATTATTTATAATCTGAATAATCAATTATTTGCTTCAATACTACTCTAGATTATTCAACTATATCAAAATAGTAATTTGTTGCAGCCCTATTACACTATACTTTGCTGCATTATTGTTTTCATACTGATTTAGGAGAAGTTATGCAATTTGGGACTTACCCTGTGTCTTGCTGCTGTCTTGTCTACGATGTTTGTTTGATCTAAAATCTTGTGTTTTCATAGGACATTCTGCTAGATCTTCTAAAAGACACACTAAATGACACTAGAGTTTATCTGGATGGCTGTGTCTGAAACTGAATGCAGCTGCCATACCCGCTGTAAGTGGGTGTGAGTGTAAGTTTAAGACCTTTGCAAGCACAGTGGCCCCTTTAGCAGAACATGACAATCATAGATACAGATACATATATAACAGATCAGACTCCATAACAGATACTAGCATGTGGTCTGGATCTATGGTGTCTGCTCTGGAAGTCAAACTCTGTATACACAAAATTTGCAGAGAGGATATATGGTACAGACATTTTGCCTACAGAGACAAGCCCAGAGTGATAAAGGGAGAAGGGAAAGAAGCGAAGGATAAGAGGATGACTGGAACAAGGGAGGGAAAGGCTGTACTCACATCTACCTGACTCAGAATGATGTCTACTACGCTGCCAATGACGACCAGGGCATCAAACACATTCCAGGCATCGCCAAAATAACCCTACGCAAAGAAGGTTAGCAACCAGCCAGAAAGGAGGTGAGAGGACATGAGTAGGGAGCCAGGAGGATAAAGAGGGAAGGGAAGGGGATGGGTTAAAAATAATATTCCTTGGAATAATACTGGGGAAACCTTTGGAATTGAAAAAGAGAGGAAATCCTACAATCTGCCAGGATCTCAGACAAAGAGCCCCCAAATACAAAAAATCTCAAAACACGCAAACAATCCCCATGAAGTACATGTAATTACTGGGAAATGATTGTAAATGGGAATGCAGGCCATTTACCCTGGGTTTGAAGGCGACAAGTTTGAGGATCATTTCTACAGTGAAGACTCCTGTGAACACCATGTTAAGAATGTCCATGGCATAATTAAAGAGATGAGACTGGCCATGATGCTGCATGGAACGGAAGAATGAGAGAAACGGTGATGCAGATTAACATTGTAACTTTCCTTCATTTCTAAATCGCCTCATTTGCCATTTTTATGACAGTTTTCATATTACTTTAATACACAATGCATATTACTTGACTCCCAATCTCTCTCTCAAAAATCTTAATGACATTATTTAATTTCATTAATTTTATTTTAATTTGAGGCAATTACAGTTAATCCTCACCTGTATGGCCAGGCAGAGTGTGTTGAGGATAATGAGGACGAACATCACATATTCAAAGCCAGTGGAATTTACCACATACCAGAACTTATACTGATAGCGATTCTTTGGAATGTATCTCCGCAATGGACGTGCTTTTAAAGCATACTCCACACACTGACGCTGTTGAGTGAGAAAAATATAAAAAAATAGAGAGAGAAAGAGAGAGAGCAGCCTCAATGATTTAAAGGTTTCATACTTAATCTAACAGGTTAAATTGGCTTTGAAACAAACAGTAAAGAACAGTGTCTGGGAATTAAGGTTGTAAGAAAGTATTGATACACTTCACAATAGTGGCAGAGTACAGCAGCAACACCTGCTGGACAAGAACTCAACTGTGCTTCTGTAAATTGTAAAAAAATTGCAGAATTTAAAAAAAGGAATTTACCTTTAAAATAAAGCTTTCACTTCCTGTCACTGATTTCCAGCAGGAATTGTTAAACATTTCTTTTGTTTTACTAAAAATGAGCATGCCAGAAATGTAAAATGCCAAACCTACCTATGTGGTTGCAAAAAAGACAACTAAACACATACAAGCCTTAAAGAAACAGACTTTATCACTGTCTGTATCACACAATGAAAACCTTTCTGACCTGGTTTTTGTCCAGCTCGCAGTTCTTATACTCCTTCTCTCCCTGTTCCTGGAAGGTGACAATGACGAAACCCACAAAGATGTTCATCATGAAAAAGGCAATGATAATGATGTAGATGATGAAGAAGATGGAGATCTCCACACGGTAGTTGTAGATGGGACCCATGTTCTCTCGGTTTGAGTCTATAGCCTTGTACAAAAGGCTAGAAGAAACAAAGATACATGAATAAGGGAATAAAATAAATCACACAAAATTAACTATAGCGGTATTTGGATTTTTGGTAGTATTTAGTATTTAGTATGTTTCAGTACAAAAAGACAACTCTGTCTCTCAGAGCAGCAGCAACAACACCTGCTGGCCAAGAACTCAACTAGGCTTGACTCTACAAATGTGTTTTAAATATTCTTTTACATAATTTTAAAAATGCATCACTTAAAAATCTAATACATATAATACAGTAAATTAATTATCGTAGCACACTGGCATTCTGTAACTTCCTAAATTTGTGCTTGTGTTGCAGAATGTAGGTGTTCTTACGCTGGCCACCCCTCAAATGTTGACACAGTGAAGAGGGCCATCATAGCCATCAGGACATTGTCAAAGTTGAAGTCACTGTTGAACCAGATCCTCTCCCGCACTTGTGGCAATGCGTTATCACCAATGTTATACAAAATGTATGTTCCCCTAAGGAGAAACAAAAAGAGAGGGTGAGCACACAGACACGTGAACACACAGTCTTTGTTTAGGGTCACTCACTTTTAATACTCACTTGCATTCTTCTGGACTAGATTTAGCTTCATCTGTGCAACGGTAGAACTTCCCCTAGGCACAACAGATACATTACATTTTTTTTTCATGTTAAAAACAGAGGCAGATGTGACTACTCCTTTTTTCTTGTGTTCTTTCTGGTACCTTAAAAAGCTGCACCCCAATACAGGCAAACATGAACTGCAAGAGAGTAGTGACGATCATGATGTTGCCAATGGTTCTGATGGCCACAAACACACACTGCACGACATGCTGCAGAGAGAGAAAATGCACATTAAAACGCACTGAAGCTCAGAAATTAAGACTATTACAGAAACAGAAGATTGGTTGTCTCAGCTTTTGAATGAACAGATTTAGTAAAAAGTTTTTTTTGTCATTCACTGGCTTTACATAAAATACACATCTCCAAACTTCTAAGCCATCTTTTAATTCCATTCTTTCCATTTCCTTTGTCTTCACATACTGATCCCAACACAGTCTTACTTTCAGTCCCTTGGCCCTGTTGATAGCTCTTAATGGTCGAAGCACACGCAGCACTCTGAGAATCTTCACCACAGAGATGGCTGAGGACCTGTGGACAGAGCACACAATACACATTGGAAACAGTTGTGCAAAGCATGTGAAAATGTGATATTTTATATTCCCAGGAAAGAAATGTAATATTTCATTGATATACTAATATAGTTTCTTGAATCCCCTATCCCCTATTAATACAATTTTTTTTTAAGTGGAAAGCATTTGTGAGCTATAGCCTCCTTCTGCAAATCCCCTAGTAACCATTCCACTGGTTATTTTTTTCCAATCTGGTTTAAACCAGATGCCAGATGAGTTTGATAGCAAGTTAATGCTGACACTGCACATAGTTCATATCTGCACATAGCTACCATGTTTGTATTGCTATATAAATAATAGATGAAGCTTTGTTCTTGCTGGATGTTTTTGCCTGAGTCAGTGAGTAAGTTTAACCAGATCCCTTTTTCTGTACTTATATAACAATAAATATTTTAATTTTGAGTATCGCCTGAGTACCAACCACCTCAAAATATCCTCTGATGTTCGATTGTCAACATGTAACAGAGGATGGTAAAAAATGTATGAACCGCTTATTAACCACTTAACCATCGGTCCGCATACATTAACAAACTTGTCAGAATAAGAACTGGGATTCAGTGTTCTGGGATCAGTTCATGTTATTTACATAGTACTGAATCAAATTATACAGCTGATGAGAGCTTATATCTTATATCAGTACCTTTTTTACTTTGAAATGCTTGATAAATGACACCATCCTTTATCGCTGCTCCCAACTAAATGTTCAGCCTCAAATAAATATGATTTAATAAAATGTTCATACTCTTTTTTTATAGTACTGTAATCAACCTGACACAATACTCTACAGTGTATTCGATTTACTGAATTTGACATTTGACGTGTGAACCTACTGTATGCCAAAGGACACCAAAGAAACTCCAACAACCAGCAGATCCAGCAGGTTGAAGTAGTTTCTGCAGAATGCTCCCTTGTGCAGGAATGCCCCAAAAGCTGTCATCTGAAACAACATTTTAAAAGCAATAGGTACAAAAAGTACTATACAAAAAACACAATTAACAATATAACTACCACATACAGGTCAAGAATACTACTGCATATCACTCACTGAAACACTGCCGTATATATTCCCTACACCTTCAGCAACACTTGCTTTCATTTGTTCTCCAGATATCTACAGATATTTATTTTCAGATCTGAAGTGTGAGTGGAGCTTGATTGGAGCTTGATTGTCTCAAAAGTAAGTGCTTCAAATGCTGTTTATCTAGTGAGGCAGTTTTGGTGGTCCATCACATTTTGCACTGCTTTAAGGGGTCCCATTTTTTTAACTTCAGTTTTAACTTTAACAGTTGAAAAACAGTTTGTTTCATTTATTTTTCTTTGAGTTATTTAATCAGAAATGTCTTCTGAAAAATAAACAACAATGTACTTAATGGCCAATTTGACTGGAAATTAAAGAAACAAAGGGTTGTATTTGTCATTTGCAAAATACTGGATTATTCTCATTCATCACTAATATCCAAAGCAAAATGTTATGACATTTAAAACTTTGTCAGGTTTCATTTTACTTAGATTGTCCATTAAAGATGCCTCGTAGATTCTCTCCTGACATTCAGCAGAACATGTATTAAATTCTTCAACTTAACTCTAAGTTGAATGTAAACTAATCTCTATTGAATGTAACCCTAACCTTAACCTTAACCTTACCCTTAAATCAACCCTAAATCCTAGCCCTAACCTTAACTTTAACCTTACCCTTAAATCAAACCTAAATCCTAGCCCTAAACTTAACTTTAACCTTACCCTAAACCTAACCCTTAAGGTTAGGATTAGGTATAGGATTACATTCAACAGACATTATACAGATATTATGTATCAACAGATATTATATTCAACGTACCGTTCAGTTGCATTTAATAGGCATTCGGTTGAATGTTAGTTTAATGTCAGGTGAGCACCTACAAGGCATCTACAATGGACTAAACAAGTGAAGTGTTACCATAAACTAATCAGCACTCATTGAACACATTTTACAAGTTTCCAATTTGGTTAAACTAATCAAAACAAAGTTTATATTCTGTGATGCACTGCAAACTACACCATACAAAACACCACTCACAAGCCCATTCACAAGCCCAACAACAAAACACAACAAACATAACAACCATAACCAGACATAACAGAGTTTACAACAGCACAAATGTTTGGGGTTCTAACAGTCTAATACTTTCTTACTGGCCTAAATCTGAAAAAAGTGGTGGCAGTGGCAGCATCACCAATGTAGGAATTAAACAATTAAAAACTTAACTTACGAACAGACAAAAAGCAGACAAAAATGCTTTGTATACAGAGGCACAACACATTTAGTGGTTTAGTGCAAGCTGATCAGTCACACTCAGATCAGTCCATTCAAACTGCACAAACACTGTACTGTTCAACTGGTCATAGCAAATTCCAAGGTTTTACATCTAAAATGTAGTATCTATTATCTATTAATTTAGCTAGCTTTATCTTCCAGAAGAACATTTACCACCTTGGATACACTGAAATGCGAACACACATGCAGATGCTGTGTGCATGAACCGACGGAGGGCAGATGTTTATGGGGATACAAAATGAATGCCATGCAGGTATATGCAACCTCTTTTCCTGCAGTTAAGCTAAAAATATATCAACATTTGGAAGTGCGCAACCGCTGAAGTTGTATAAGACCTGTTCTTTATGACTGAGGAAAATAAGACATTGAAGGCATGAGATGTTCAAAAGGTCACTACATAACGTACATTATTAATGTAATAAAGGATATTTTGAATGAAGGCACAGAAACTGCACAGAAATATGCCCATCATGCTCTGTTTCTATATATATATTTATCAATATATACCAACCATGGAAATTAATATATGCATTATCAGGGTATCTGCAGAAATAAACTAATTCAGTTGATGAATTTGATGCCAAATTTTGGGAAATGTGGAGAAACATTTTATGCTGGCTAAAAGAGCCTGTCATTTCATTAACTGGTCATAACTACACATTTATAGACAGTACTGTTTACTGCAGAGATGTTCATAGTTATCTGATAAGTAATCATTTTAGCCTGTGAACTGTCAACTGCCATGCTATTCAGCTAAAATGTAGTTAAACGTTTACTTCATATAACCACTATTTTTAACAGTGGATATTCATTTTAATACATAAATGTGCATGTAAGATCCTGCTGCTGGTGTGGGTTTCCTCTTGTTCAGAGATGCACACAAAAGTGATTTTAGTGCTGTAAACTCCTTATTGTGAAGAATGTTCAGATTATCTTATTAACATTAAAAGTACAAATCTGTAAAAAAAAAAAAAAAGGTAAAATTAAAAAAATATATGTACTTTGTTGGACTACATTTAGAAGCGAAGATTAATCTCCAAGACACTGATATATAATGATTATTTTGATATATAAAGAATCTGGCATAGTGTGACCGTGCTGAAATCGCTGGATGCTACTTTCATTACAAAGAGGTGCAACGTTAACAAACAAGCAACAGTGCAACGAGCTCTGTAAAACAAGTTGACACAAAGGGGTGATGATGCAGGAAGGCCAACGTTGCCATAGAAACAAGGTTACCTTCAATAGGATCTCAAAGGTAAATATACTAGTGAAGACATAATCAGCATAGCCTAGGACCTGTGGAAGCAAGACGGTCATACCATTAACAACACACAGCTAGAACATGACACTCAGACATGGAGAGGAGCAATTACCTTCAGTAGGATCTCTACTGTAAAGATAGCAGTGAAGGCATAGTCAAAATAACCAAGAATCTGGAAAAGGGCAACATGACAGTTTAGCAGTCACCTTACAATACAAAAAAAATTCTGAGCCATTAAATTTACTGACTGAAAGATTGTACACAGGAAAGTTGTCTGAGGAAAGAGGTTTGGCTGGCATTTATGATGACAAATATTTGAAGAAAAAAATCAAGGTGTTAACAAGAATTATCATGGAACAAACTCGCTGTATATCTGTTATATACTGGGTCTGTATCTCAATTGCTGGTTAATAAAATAACTTGTCTATGTAGTTCAGGTATAGATAGCTACAGTAAAACGTTTCCTTAGGGTAGATCTTACAATGTTTCGTGCAGAGAAGCTCCTAATGGGGTCCTCTGCTGCCAGTGAAACAGAGCTCAGCATAATAAAGACGAGGATGAGGTTGGTGAAGATCTGGTGATTGATCAGACGATGACAGCTCACACGGATTCTGTGTAAAAAGAGCACAGGATGAACAGTGCATGTGCAGCTGTGTAATGCCAGGTTATTCTACCAGGAGTTGTCAGATCATTGTACTTTTCACACTATACAACTTATTTTGGAATCTTTTTGTGGTTGTGGTTTGCACACTATATGACTGAGCAGTGACACAGGGTCACTAATTACAAGATCTTTCACCAGTAGGAACCTGTGATGAGTCTGTCTGCTCTCCAAAAACATGTAAAATAGAGGTAATACAAAATAGATGCAATACAAGTTTCTTTTTCGCTGATTTCCAATGAAAACACACAGAAGAAAAAGAAAATAATATGGATGAGAAAATGAATAAGCTCCACCCTCTTTCTTCTCACCCTGTGTCCTGAGCTCTTGTTGGCTGTAGCTAGCCGCTGCACTTCCCGTCATAACACACTACCGAATTTAGAGTAGCCGACAAGTCTAGATATTAAACCTGCCAGATATTTGTTTAAGCCTTACAAAACATTGGTGATTACTCAGCGAGCTCTCAGATCATGTTTTTAGCAGTTCACACATAGTGGCCAAGCCAGTGACCAATCCAGCGTCGAAGCATGCGCAGTGCAAATGAATATTTGCCTTCAACCTGAGGCATTTGACAACATTGTTCATTTTGTGCAGTATGAACCTACCATAAGTTGTGTTATGTGTTTGTATCTACAGTGTCATATGCTTGTGTGACTTACGGATTTGTGTGGCTAAAGATGAAGAAGGCGCTGCCCTCTGGAATGGGTGGAGTCTTCTCTTTGAGGGTAAGTTCTGACAACCTCTGAGGACGAGGTCCTGATGGAACCTCAGGCTCATCCTCATCGTCTTCACCTGTATGCACACACAGGAGCCAGAGAGGATGTGTCATTACTGGTATGTGTAATAATCACTGTAGTTTTGAAGAATTTAAGTAAAAAGCACACAGTGCACCTGCAGAATGACCTGCTGCCTTTCTCTCCTCGTTCCGAGCCTCCTCCTCTAATGGAATCTGTGGGCATGAGATAAATAAAACCTGCATAATAAATGCATCTGTAAACAGCAGTAGGCCAAATGCAAAGGTGGACTTTCTCACATACACACACACACCTCATTTGTGTTGGACACAGATGAACTTTGCCTGTAACCCACCCATACACACTAGTGAAAACACACAGTGATATAGTGTGTGTATAGTATAGTGATACGTTGCTGCAGCACCTAAGGGAGCAGAGAGGGCTAAGAGCATTGCGTAAATTTGTCTCCTTTTTCTCCCAATTTGGTACTACCAAATAACCCACCTCTTTGTATCTATCTCTAGCACCATCAATGCTCCCAACACTAGGAGGGTAAGGACTTAAAACATGTCTCCTCCAATACATGCAAAGCCAGTCACCGGCCCTTTTCAAACTGCCGCCACACTTGGAGGAAACCCGGGTCCCCAGCTACACCGCACCAGCCAGCCAACATCATTATAAGACTGATGACAGGAGAGAGCACCATCTACCTACCCGAAGAATGGAATGTGCGCTCTCAGACTCGTGCAGTGAAGGCAAAGCTACATTACTCGTGATTTGAATCCGCGACCCCCTGGGCCATGGTGGAAGTGCATTAGACAACTGATCACCTCTAAAGTGTATATTCGCAAATTGTTTACCTTAAAAATGTTTACCTTAGTTTCCTCATCTTGACCTTCAGTTTTCTTCTCCTCCTTTTTGTCTGTGCTGCCACTCCTTTCAAAAACAGACACTTCAGGTTATTAAAGCGCTCTTTAACATTGGACCTACAGCACAAGCAAAGAAGCAAAGTGGCATGACTGAACATATTCCAGATAAGTGCCAGTTTTATTTAACACTGTTAGCATTAAATTTGGCATTGGCAAATGTACTGTGTAGCACAACAGCTCCTTTATAACCGCAACTGATCTCAAAATAAACTCAAAAAAGACATTTTAGAGTAGAGGCAGACAAAAGCCAGAATATATTAAACTTGGCTTGCAAACATCTTGATTCTAAACATACACATGCCATAAGCAATATAAGTCTGCTGTTTTGCTTCCAAGCTTGTGATGTGCAACATCATGGCTTTTTTTGGCCAGTTTGATACTTTGCTGAGGAGAAGCAGGACACAGATTCAACACATGCAGTTTAAGAAACAATTACCTGGCTCTCTTTCTCCTTTTGTTCTGCTCTTCTTCCTCTTTCTGTGCTGAATTCAGACTCTCTGCATCTGCCAGATTGTCCACTGCGATGGCCAAGAAGACATTCAGCAGGATGTCTGATCAAGAGAGTTAAGGGATGTATACACCACATCACACTGAAACATATCCTAATTTACCTCCCATAAGTATTATTCTGCACCAGTGACCTGATTGTAGAATTTTCAAGCAATGGCTACGCTTGTGAATCCATCAATAACATGGCTAAAACAGCACTCAATAAGAAACTAGGGCTTTAAAAAAATAAACCGACTTACAACTTATACTACAATGGTAATGAAAAGCAGAAATGCAATATATATACTGTATATTTTCTTCGTTCCCCTGTGCTGTTCAGAGCAGATGTTTTATCGACAGCTAATCAACGAGACAGTTTTTGTCGATGTTTTCACACTACAGTTTTTTTCTGGACCCAGGTCCACTTGCTCTGAGAGTTCGCTACATTTGGTCAAGCATGGAAGCTGTTTTTGAGCCCAGGAGAGGTACAGAGCACCAATCTCTGGTCCTCCTGAAATCGGTGGTCTGGTGCGGTCTGTTGCAGGTTGTAAGCTGTCCACTCACAGCATTGCGTGTTATGTCATTCTTTTCATCACGTGACGTTTCGATTAAGCGCTTGCATGGCTAAAAAACCCTTGAGAACAGCTCCTTGTTTGCAGGTGTTCCTGCACGGTGTGCAGCTCTTCATCATGTATTTATCCAAGATAAATAATGAAAGTCAATAAACAGATGAACTTAGGCCCTACTATTTTGGGAAAACGTGAGCAGAAAAGTGACGCTTGAAACTGTGCAAATAATCCACGGTTCGTATGAACCTTTTCTTTAAAAGCAAGCCAGTAAAATGTGACTCAGAAAGTACCTGCTAACATCCGTGCATTCTCTGTAGTTTGAAATACATAAACTGAACAGTCTGTACAGGCTGTGTGACTGGGGCGGGCAGAAGGATACAGTTTCCACAAATGAAGAGGATGATAAAGTAAATGCACACCACCATGCCAGAAGATGAAGGGCCTCCATATGCCATGATCCCATCATACATTACTGTGTTCCAGTCTTCACCGGTCAGGATCTAAGGAGACACAACATATAACATTCTGTTCATAAAGTAAAGTACTACTTCACTATTACATTCTATGGCATAGCTGGCAAAGAGTAGTGTGTCAATCATGGATAATCATTTAAATATTAGGCCACACCCAAACAATTTATCACATAGGTCTGATCAGCAAACTCAACTGGTTTTTGAGCAGTATTTTATTATATTTGAATCTTTTTTTCATTTATACATAGATGTTTAATGTAACACTGCCATTTAGTATAATTTTTTATATTTTTATTCTATGTTCCCTGGCATTTTAAGATGTAAATCTAACTTTTTGCAAACATTATGGTACCACACCCCATGCGGACAACATAAATAATAATAAAGGAAAGGATCCGATAATCTGTCAGTAAGATATCACCTCTTAAACAATCTACAATATTTATTCCACTATGCACGAAAATATATAATTTCATTATATTTTATGCCACACACACACCTGAAAAACAGTGAGCAGGGCTTGAGGGAAGTTGTCGAAGGTGCTCCTCTTAGTCACAGTCTCGTCAAAGTTAAATTTGCCACCAAAGAGCTGCATGCCGAGAAGGCTGAAGATGATGATGAAGAGGAAGAGCAGCAGCAACAAGGATGCAATGGACTTCATGGAGTTCAACAGAGATGCAACTAAGTTACTCAGAGATGCCCAGTGACTAGAGAGATAGCCAGAGAAACAGTCATTCAAAGAGAGAAAGACAGTTCTGTGACACATTGTGAGTTAACTGTTATTGCTGATGACTTCATTCATTTCTGCAGACCCACAAGTGGCCGCCATTTATGCCACTTAACCCACTATACATGACATAATGCCTCAATGATGTTGATGTGTTGACTTGACAAGTAACAAATGCAATTTAACAAAATTCATACAAAATTCATAAGAAAATTCATACATTTTTAACAAGAAAATATGAATATAGTATAGTATAGGGTCCAATAAAACTGATGTTTTATATAGTCAGATAAAAAACAACGCCAATAGGTGTTACCAATCTGAACTGTGTTCTAAACATACTTGCACATTCAGTCAGAAAAAAACAGCGCATCCAACGAGAACAAATGCCTCATACATCCTTTATACAGCAATAAAAAAAAAAATATGCATGACCATAACTATTCTGTCCGCAGATTTAAACAAGTAAAAAATACATCCATCTGCTCAACATCCATTCCACTGATGGAATAACCACTAGGGGGCCTGCGGGAAAAGGTGGAAGGTACATATCTTACAACCATCATTTATTCTGCAATTACTCACCGGGTGACCTTAAAGATCCTGAGCAGACGAACGCAGCGAAAGACAGAGATGCCAAGAGGTGACATGATCTCCAGCTCCACCAGGATGGTCTCAACGATCCCACCACACACCACGAAACAGTCAAAGCGGTTGAACAGAGACACAAAATATGCCTGCAGCCCCAGACTGTACATCTTAATCAGCATCTCACAGGTGAACATAGCCAACAGCACCTTATTGGCCACATCTGCAGAAAGATGAGAACTGTTAAGTTCTAATGTGGCTACACTTTCCATTAAACAAAACTAAACAATATCAGTGACTATCTGTCCACAAAAGCACGATGCCAAGTCGTTTGTGTGTGCTCACCTTGTACTTTGGTGAGCCAGTCAGGCTGGTTGTAGTGTTCAGAGGATATGGTGAGTGTATTAAGGAACACCAGGAGAATAACCAGCCAATAGAAAGTGGTGGATTTAACCGCTGCTCTGCATTTCCGACGACAGAACCTGTTCCAGCGTCGCCAGCTACGACTACAGATGGAAAAGGTGCATCAGTGAAATATGTCCTTTACAGTTGATCAGAATGCATAATGGGCTAGGGCAATGAGTGCCAAAGGTTTATGTACTAGGGGTGTTTGGAAGGGTTGCATGTGTATGTGTCCATGTTGATATTTTAAGAAGGACTGTCCAGCTGTACTCCTGGAGTACCCCTACCCTTCTGCAAAATGTTTATTTCCAACACCAACCTCTACTGTTCACATGTTTCTGACCTCTTTAAACAATGTATCAGGTGTTTTAGATTAGGGCTGGAACTAAACTCTGCAGAGTGAGTAGTTACCCAGGAACAGTGTTTGGCATCCAAGCTTAAATATAGAATTCTATGGTTTCTGCCGAATTTAAATCTGTTGAAGTAAATGTTTTCACAGTGATTGGATGTACCCTAGAGAAACTCGATTTATTTAGGAATGGTGGTGACAGGATTGCAACTGAAGAGCAGTCTAACTCTCAGTGAAGGACCAGCCAATCCAAAACCTTAGTTTAATTTATTTTTAAGACAGAAATTTACCTGCAATCACACTTGAGTTTCAGATGATTGCACTGATGACCAGACGTTCTAATGCAGTAATTTCTGGCAGAGAGCAGTACTTATGGTTGCATCAGTTAAGGTAAGTTGCTCAGGCCCCGTAGCAGCAAATCAGCCCCACCTCATCACACTACCACCACCATGTTTGACTGATATGATGTTCTTCTTGTGTTTATGTTTGGAAAGATTTACTATTGTTTGAGGTTTTACTGGAGCCCTATAACTTTAGATGTGTTGTATGCTTTGTTAGCTTTGTCAATTTTGTTTGAAGATATAAAAAAATTTGGCTATGCCACTTCTGCAAACATAGTCATATAATGTTGATAGTGGTAATCTGAAAACAAAAAAGTACTCTTTTGCCATGCAAGTACCTCTACACCATGGATCAGTGAACACAATACATTTTAGGCAACATATTTATAATAATTTCATGTAATTTATTTCTATAAGTAGCTACTAGAGCCATTCAGGCAATCAGGTTCAGACAGCTGTCAGATTTCTAACACTGTAAATATATCCTACATGGTGAGTTTCTCTAAAATGTGCTGCATTTCACATCAACCCACTCTAAATGACTTTCTTTATATTTTACTGATTATCAAGAAATATGGTGGAATTCCCCTTAATGGCATTGTTAAATAATGTCTTCAATGAAACTGAATAATGTAAATAAGTAAATAATTGTGTATTACGTACACATACATTTGAAATAAGCATATGGTAATGACTTAGAGTTTAAAAATGATCATGAACAACCTGAGCACATGTTTACACGTTTACACATGGTTACACATGGTTACACAGTTTAAAATGATGTGACATGTAAAACCACACAGAACCAAACAAGCATGCAGAAAGCCCACGGTGGTTGAAGTGGTCATGCAGGTAGTGAGGATGGACAATGAAGGTCAATAAGGATACCCAGGCAAAACTGGGGTTCAATTCAGCACAAGAAACACAGTCTGACTTACTGACCTGAACTTTGACTTTGTAATTTTTTGACTGAAAGAGTGACAAAATGATACAGTTACTATAATGCACATCTAAATAGCACTGCTGACTGAGAATGCCAATGCGCTTCATTGCTTGTTTACACACAACACAGGGCCTAATCCGCCTACGATCAAATCCTCATTTAGAGTGTCCTTCACCTCGGGCAAAACAAAAAACGGAAAGCTAGATGTGATAACATCATTTACGTTACATAATGGTGTGGCAGTATTTGTAATGTTGCCTAAATTACTACCTAGCATACTTACTACATGTAAACAATATTATAAATGTAGATGTATTATTAGGCTAAATCAATGTGTACAAGTACAGTACTGTAACAGAGTGTAAAGTCTGAAAAAGTCAATTATTCTTGAGGAGTAACTCCCAGTTTTTCAATATCTAGTTTATCTAATCGATCCTTCATTAAAGCAATTAAACATAAAACAAGAGAGAAAAACTTTAGGCCCAATACTGCATTAAAAGGAAATATGTACAGTACATTATGTGAAATTTTTAATTTACACATGCAGTGAGTTCCAAGTCTGAAACAACATTAAAAATTTTGGATTTGTTTCATTTATCATTCAGTGTTTTACAGTGTTTTTAGGTAAATATTACATTTTAGGCAAAATTGTGACACTTGTCACGTTCAGACCTTTGTATAAAATGTTACTGTTTTTAAGGTTTGTTTTTTTATTAAAGCTCGAGTTCAGATGCCCCTACCATTTATTTTAATCTTCCTCCAAATTCTACTTCCACTTAAATCCCACTTAACTTAGTTAAGTAACACTAACATTATTTGTAATTTAAAAAATCCATATGAATATATTCAGAAAAGGATGCAAACTAAACAAATGTTGTAGTTCTCTCAGAATTTTGAATCAAACTATATATACGAAAGAAGTATCAGTATCCCCAAATAAAAAAAGACCATCCAAGATGTTCGAAGGTATGCTTTGTTCCGGAACTATGCGTTTGGTTAAGGTACTTAAATCTGCAAAGCTGTTCTCCATTTTATTTGTATGCTTTTTACTCACCAGATAGGTCCACAGCAACGAGCCTTGTCGTCCTCTCCGTTGGGGTTGTCCGTGTTGACAGATTCATTCTCACTGGTGGGCATGCTCGCTGGAGAGAAGAAAAGATACAAGACATGAACCAAGTCATGAAACAGTAAGTGCTTGCCCTGACAATTCACAATGATGACACAGCCCAAAATTCAGGCAAATTTTAATCTGTAGCAAGTGAAAGTGAAAACGGTCTGAAGACAGGTCCTAGTGGTGTATGGTTTGCAGTCACAAACACAAACCATTAAAAGGAATCTTTAGCGATTTTTTTTTTTTATTTACACAATTTTCCCCTTGTGTGAAATTTTATATATATATATCAAAATGGACACATTTCAGTACCTATGTTGCCTCAGCCGTCTATTAACCAAGGTATAGCAAAAATATGCGTTTTGTCAATTTCTTCTGAATGCTGAACACAATGTGAACTACAATTCTACCTGAACTAAAAGTCTACAATTCAGTGGTCTTGCCATAGTGTGCAATTTAAGTTCTAGGTTGCACAATATACACTATATGGACAAAAGTATTGGGACACATTCATTCATTATTTCTTATCAAATTAAAGGTAATAAAAAATAGTTTATTTTGTTGGAGTAAATGTGTCCATTTGTGCATTAGTGAGGTCAGGATGTTGGATGATCACCACCCTACCTCACCCTCAACTCATCCCAAAAGTACTGGATGGAGCACCATTATTCCAGAGATCACAGTACCACTGCTCCACAGCTCAATGCTGGCTTATCAGCAGAGTTCTATTCTATTGGCAGTATTTTCTCTACACATCTGTGTCAGCAATGGGTGCAACCAGTTGAATGCATTCATAAGAATGGGTGTCTACAAACATTTGGATATACAGTCTAGATGGCTGGTTGCTAATAAATATGACAGTCAAATTACTCAGTGTGAAATAGCAAGCGTCATGGAATTTTATACACATCTGATGTAAAAGTGGATACTTTTAAAATACAGACTGCTGATTGGTTTTCTAAAGCACATTCTAAATGCAGGTAACAATGCTTTTAGCGTCCCACACTTCTGTCATTTGTAATTAAGGCACGTCCGCTTCTAGTTTGCAATTTAAAGGCAGGTATCGACAAAGTTACTGTTTATGAATTGGTATGAAAGTCAAGATCAGAGTCAGTATAAAAAACAGTTAACAGTACACAACAGTTGCAGAACAGTTACTTTACAACTCAACATGGTTGGAGACAAGTGTGTGATTTAGGCCTGCATTTAACACAATGCTAATTGATAAGGTATAATTAACTCTTTAGCGACTATACAAAATCAAAGCACATTTTAGATCAGCCTACACACATTGGGTGATGGAATACAAAGAGATAAAAGGGAAAATTGTGTCATTTATTTATTTATTTACTTATTTTGCTAAAGTAATCCTTTATTACTGTCCATGGAAATTAAGTATGCAATTCTACAATTTAAATCTACACATATTTTCTAAATATATATTTTATATATTAAAAAAAAACACCTATCTCTCATTTTCTGTCACACACAAACAAACTCAGTTGGCAGGATTTACCCTGAGTCTCTGTAGACTGACTGAACCAGCCAGATTTCCCTGCCTTCTTCTTCTGGGTGAGATCGGCCATCGTCACCCCTTTCAGTTTACACGCGGTTCATGCATTCAGACAGCGGGGGGAGACAGAGAGACAGAAGAGCAGGAAGAAAAGCCACTATCAGCATCTACTGATTGAACACATAGAGCAGTACTCCACAGTTGGAAGAGAAAAACACACAGATGCAGGAAAAGGAAGAATAGTAAGAGAAAGAAGGAACTGCATGAAACATTTTAAATAGGGGTAGAGGCTCATAGGCTGATGAGAAAGAGGAAAAATACAAAAAGACAACAGTTTAACACAAGAAGCAAATAGGCATCTAGTGATCGCAGCAACTACGCTACGCTTTAACACCAGCATGCAGTGATCTAGACTGTAAAAATACAGTAACTACAGCACAGCTTAAGCCACAGCAAAGGGACACAGGAAAAGAGCCAATGACTACAGGTAGCCCCTAACTACCTAATAACTAATTATCTGACAGAACACACACACACAGCATATATATATATATATATATATATATATATATATATATATATATATATATATATATAAATATTAAATTTCTTACAATAATATCATCTCCACAGACATGGAAAGTGTATGATCAAACCTGCTATTTGATAGTTACTACACTACTGCATTTTTGACACAGGCACTTACCATCTTACCTGATTCTAATTTTAAACATAAATAGTAATTAAAATAAATAATAATACACCCCCAAATAAATGTGGGGGTGTACAAAATTTTCTTCAAAAGAAATTTGCATTTCTATTACAGACAAAAACAAGTGGGCAGCCTTCAATGCAGCGCCCAGGGAGCAGAGAGGTTATAGGCCTTACTCAAGAGCCTCACAGTGGCAGCTTAGCGAACCTGGGTATTAAACCCACAACCCTCTCATCAATAACCCCGTACTCTAACCAAATAGATAGCTGTTTTTCACTTATTTACATGATATTCAATCTGTCTTTTACATTGTTTTACATTTTTGCTCCAAGATAAAATGTCTGCAACTGGAGCATGACATAAGCACATTTAATTATTGCATCCAAGATTTACCTTAGCTCTACAGTGATTTCCTGTCAGGGAGAGGGTTGTGGGTTCAATACCCAGGTTCGCTAAGCTGCCACTGTGAGGCTCTTGAGTAAGGCCTATAACCTCTCTGCACCCTGGGCGCTGCATTGAAGGCTACCCACTTGTTTTTGTCTGTAATAGAAATGCAAATTTCTTTTGAAGAAAATTTTGTACACCCCCACATTTATTTGGGGGTGTATTATTATTTATTTTAATTACTATTTATGTTTAAAATTAGAATCAGGTGCAGCACATGAACTGCAGATGATTAGAAAATGGTTAGGAGAGAATTGTGGAGGAGACTCATTTAAAAATCAGAAATTTTGTTTGGTTTGCTCTTCATTGCTGAAGAGAGTAAATTCACCATGGTGAGATCCAAAGAGCTCTCTAAAGCCTTCAGAAAGAAGATTGTAGTTGTAGCCGTTCCACTGTCAGCACAATAATGTACAAGTAAAACACCTGCCAATGTGGCCAGGCCATCCTAGGATGTTCAGCCCAAGAGCAGACCGCAAGACGCATAAAGAATCTCCAACAATCCTGAAATGTCATCTCAGGTCTTACAGGTAAAGGGCAAGACTCAAGGTTCATTTGTAAAAAGCTCATTGTTTTAAAAGTCTTCTTTGGTTAGATGTTCTCTGGCAACCTTTAGTTCTGCCATTATGTTATTTTGACAGCACAAATCTGGCCCTTCAAACACTCTTGGTTGTTTGGAGGTCGTAAACAGAAGTGACAATTCCATTACAAATCCATACATTCATTTGTAATCCCTTATTTATATACACATCACTCAGCATACTGTAGTTTCAGCTTTCAGTATCAAAGAGCCAAGTGAAGGCAAAACATTAAGCGCATCACATGATTCAGTTCTGACTCAATAGGTAGCACAGATGCACATGTGGATGGATTGTGAGAGAGATAGATATTGCGGGGGAAAGCGATAGAGTGAGAGAGAAAAAGGAAGCAAAGGAACAAAAACAGGACGCTGGGTAGTTGAATTGTGTGTTTTGCAGTGCGTCACGCGTCGCTTACATAAAGAGGATTGGGATTACTCTCTCTCTCTCTCTCTCTCTCTCTCTCTCTCTCTCTCTCTCACTCTCTAACTCTTATCCTCTCACTGTCCTCTGTCCACTAGCAGACAGACTGTTTGGCTGAAACTGTGAGATGAAATACAGGCCAACAGGCCTACAGTAGCCATCTTTTGTAATTTAAGCAGAGAGGGAGATTTACATAAAATAAATATATAAAACACCCCATCTATGACTGTATACTGTAATTATTTACTAAATATTTGATCAGGAATTTTAAAAATAATGAAAAATAATGCACTCTTATTCTAAACCTGCTGCTGGAGGGGTTAAAACCCATTTTCAATGGCTTAACAATCTAGACGCTTGTGCTTCCCATTGCATCCCTGAGCACAGCCTTGGGTGAGGCTATAATTGCAGTGTGTTCGCTGGATTTACATAACGGATAAACCTACCGTCAAGGGACAGCAAGACTGTTTAAAGCCTATTCTGTGTGCGTGCATGTTTGTTTCCGTCATTCCTAATTGTCTGTTTCTTCTTTAGTCATGCAACATCTGCTCCAGGGATAAAAAAGAACAGGCACAGTGGAAAAAAAGAAAAAGAAAAGAGAAACACTGAAACAGGACCGGCAGGTAGAAGAGCGCATGTGAAGACAAGAACGCCTGAACTGATGAGAGCAGAGAATGAGTGGCATCCACAGAAGAACAGACAGAATAGAAGGAAGAGCAAGGTTCAGGAAATGTAAGCACAGCAATGGCTGGGAGAGGAGAGGGCTGAGTTAAGAGAAAGAGGATTAAGACTCTAATATGTGTTTAAGACAGGGGAAGAGAAGCTGGGGCTTTTACTAGAAGATTATGGTTGGGGGGGGGGGGGGTTTGTTGAGGGTTGTACATTTAGCCACTAACCTACATAACACACTAAATACTGAATAATACTACTTTTTCTCATGTGTCATAGCATATGTTTATTAATTTATTAGAGAGTGTGAGGTTGGAGGAACTTTATACTGGGTCAAATCATCCTCATGGATCAACTTCTTGGACAGTCCTAATCTGGGGAATTTCCAAAAGGCATTGACCAGCTCTGCTTAATGGGAAATCTCAACCCCTCTTTAATATTATTACACACTGCTATTGAAGCCATTTTAACGCTAACATGAATCCACATATTTAAAGGAAAATCTCAGGAAACCCAGAGAATGCATGAATGGTTCCTGTTTTTCATTATCAGCCACTATTGTAAGTATAACACTGTTATATCAGGTGTACTTTGTGTGTGTGTGTGTGTACTCACGGTTGCGTTTACCCTCCTGGTCTCCCTCCTCATCATTCTCAGGGTCAATGTCTTCAGCCTGGGTGATCCAGTCCAGGTAGCCTTTCAGGTCCTCCTCCAGCTGCTGTTTCTCCCGCAGCTTCTGGAAATCTCCACGAGCCTTTGCCTTCTCTCGCTCCTTAGAGAACTCTCTGTATTCATCCACACACACACACACATACACACACAACAGTGACTATTGGGCCATAGCACCCCATAATATTACTTTTAGCAAAACCCATTGTATTAGGTACACACATTCCATACACAATCGGTAACTGTATCCCATACTACTAAGCAAAACTCTTTAGCCAACCTCTACCTGTAAGTGGTGCCGTGATACACTCATTTCAGCACAACACCCACTAACACAGCACTAACATGCTGGCACCCAAATAAAGTCTGACCAGTGGTTCTGTGTAAAAGAGCTACATTAAGCTACTGTACCTACCAAGGCTTCTAGGTAGAAATCTAGCCTCAATTAGGTGACATATATGTGAACATTAATACAAAGTTCACCCATATGGTAAGTCTGCCTACTAAAATGGCTAACGAATGTTCATGAAGGAAGTGGATGCATTGCTTGTACACAGATGTACAGACATACAAAATAAAACAGGGAACACTGAAAATCAATCAAAAGCTTTAGGCACCTGTAAAAATTTGAATGAAAATGCTCCGTATATGGGCAGTAAAACACTAATATTAGAATAAATACAAATAACATTCATATGAAAAGTAGTGTTTTCACTGTGTTCATTAAAACCTTTCTGAAGCTCTTCTCATGGACAGCAAATCTGCCAGTGTCCATTTATCCCTTATAGTGTTCATTTAACTCAGTGCTCAGTGCAGTGTGGGAGTGTAGTACTATTTATAGTTAAATCAGTTATGGTTATGGTAAATCAGTGTTGTATAATGGTAAATCTGGTGAGCTAGTGATGGAATTGAACAAGCGCTGATTCCAATCAAGCTTTGTTCTTCAAGTTATTTCTTCAAAATGAGAAGATCTTGTTCAAAATGAAGTCTTGTTACATAGTATTTTAATAATATGTTTACCTCTATCTGTTCTAAAGCAATCTGAAGTTTGCACAGTACACTATTAACACATGCAGAGGAGACAAGAATGCCCAGGAAACAAGCATCAAACTGAAGGTACAAAGTGGCAACTCAGTGTATATAAGTCTCACCCGCTGAGAACACCCAAAACGAGATTGAGGACGAAGAAAGAACCAAAAATGACCAGGCTGACGAAGTAGACCCATGGAAGCTCGAAGCCCATAGCATCGTTCATCTAAGACACAGAGAAACACATGTACACAGAGAAAGTCTCAACAATCAATCAAATGTATTAATCATGGTTAGGTTTGTTTATTTCTCTCAAGACAGTATGTCTTTCTCTCTCTCCTTGCGATGGGTGTTTTTAATTGTTTTCTCCTCAGATTGGAATCGGATCTAAGAGTAAATCAACGAAAAGACATATTGTAAACTGTTGAACCTGTTATAGCATAGCATCGTTCATCTAAGACACTGAGAAAAGTCTCAATTAAACAATCAAATTTATTAATCATGGTTAAGTTTCTAACAACATAGACTTGATTTCTAGAATATTTCACCATCTAAATCTGACTGCCACTCTTTTTGGCCCTGCATACAGCAACTGAACAATAAGGGACCTTTCAGTACTGTTTGTGGGTGGTTAAATCCCATTTATATCGTAGCTGGACACATTATTAAATGAATACAGCAATTAAGATGTCCTTCATGTTTGTATGCTAATGTTGTTAAAAGGCTTTCATGCTAGAACAAAAGGCCTCTGATGTTATTTATGCTGGATGTTAGTTCCGTTTCCATAAGCGCTTATATCTTCTTCTTTTTTTTGTTCAATCTATCAGTCAGGGATGCTGAAAGTTGAATAGCATTTGTGCTAGATATGAGATCTAAGTGGACTACTGGTGTTAATGGGCACTATGTGGAACTGGAGAACGAAGAGAGAAAGGACAGGGAAAAAAGAAACGGAGGAGAAGGGTGAGAGAAAGAAGGAGATGTGGTCATCTCACTGTCAGACCTGTCTTTCTCTTTTCCACTCCCACTTCATGTGTACACCCCCCCACACTTCGAGTGGCCAGAGCTTTCTCTCCGACACAATGGTAGACTTGCACACACTCACTTTGATAGCCTCATTAGCATTTGGAGAGTTTACCATGGAAACAGATGAATAAATGGCAAGTGTGAGAGAGAGAGAGAGAGAGGAAGAGAGCAGTAAGAAGAGGTGCACCGCTACACTACCGTAAAGAAAATGTGGAATCATTTGACATGCTATGTGATTATATTGATGACTATGATTATATGATGACTACTGTGTTTTAAATGTGTTTCTCAGAGGGAAAAGATACATATGTAAATGTTTAATAAAATTTTAGAAAAATCTGATAAAAAGCTTAAAGCAGTGCAACTGTGGTACTGCTCTGTTCCGTAAGATGTGTCCTCTCTGCTGCTCTACTTATCTTTCTCTTTTAGTTTATTTCTCTCAAGACAGTATGCCTTTCTCTCTCTACATCTCCCTCTCTTCTTGCGATGGGCTTTTTTATTTGTTTTCTCCTTAGATTGGAACTGAATCTAATCATAAATCAACACATATTGTAAGCTGTTGAACCTGCTGAACCAATTTTGCAGTCCAAAACGATTCCTATTCCAGAAACAGAAATTCTAAAATTTTCCATGAGTCTTTTTTAAGATATCTTTCATATATACAGAAGTATAGCCAGATATTAAAAATAAAATTCCCTCCCTTCATTTAAAAAAAATAAAAAATTCCGTCCAGAGACGAAAATGCATACCACATAAAGAGGTACCTCAAAACACCAGGGAGAAGGAACACAAAACACAGGTTTAATTCCATGTTTTTGCTCCCAATGAAGTGTACTATGCAAATCACAAAATTATAGATTCTAAATCCAAACAGAGCACTACATATTTGTCAAATAACAGTATTTACAGTTATCCATATGTTAAAATCTAAAAGTCAGTGCTATCTGCATGTAGACATGTAGTTCCCTATACAGGTAGTAAGGAGGTAATTGAGATTCAGTAAGAAACATGCACAAATTATGGTGGCAGTGTTTTCATAAAGCTGTGAGAAATTTAAAAACAATCAAAGCTGCTGGAAACATATTTGATGACCCCACTAGTCATATAAATTAGCAGTTTAAATAATGCTCTAACATCACCATTTCCCAGGCTAGTTAAGCTGGTTACACAAAGGTCAGCTTTGAGAGACCTGTTGTCATGGCACAGGAAATGAACAAAATGAAAAACTACCAAAATTGAATTAAGTAAATCAGAAGGATTCTTTTCAAGAGGGCCTTTTTAACCCACCAATAAACATTAATTGCATGAAAGTTTCACCTTGTAAAGTCAGCATGGAAAACACTATTCAACTATTCAGTGCAGGGGTGGGTCCAGGACTGGACTGAAGATGTAAGAGGAAATAGTAGCATGATCCTGCCAGTGGTGTACATAATAAGCATTGTTCTACATTAGCCTGATGGCAACATGTGCAGCATTCAAAGCAGTTACACTTCATAACCAGCAGATTTGGTCTGGCGGTGGGTGGTGAGGTCAGGTAAATTTGTGTCAGCTCCCTAGTGAAGATGCAGTTATTTACCCAATACAGCACCTCCGTCCATCCCTCCATAGTTATACACTGGAACACTGTGAGCATAGCGAACAGGAAGTTGTCAAAGTTGGTGATGCCGTTGTTGGGGCCCTGCCAGTCGTCTTTACATATTGTGCCATTAACTGTACAGTGGCGCCCATGGCCTGACAATGAACAAGGAGCAGGTTCTTCCTCTGCTAATGTACCTACACAGGAAGATACAGCAGGAAACATAGCATAGAAGCATAGAAATCAAAATCAATGAATCTAGCAAGACAACTTAGAAAGGTGTAGAACAAGAGAAAGTACAACAACGAGAACAAATGAGGATGCACAAACACACACACACACACAAACACACACACACACACGTGCACTCAGGGATACTTACGTGTGCCATTTAGGTAACAAGTGGCATGCATCTTCCCAATGAAGAGTTCCAGGCCGATGATGGCATAGATGATGATGACGAAGAGTACAAGTAGAGCGATGTGCAGCAGAGGAACCATGGCTTTAATTATGGAGTTTAGCACAACCTGTAAACCTGCAACAGCAATAAAACGTATAAATGGGACAGTCCAGCCAATATTTAATCACTGCTGTATGTATTGTTGTAACCAACTCATACAACAACAGGTACAACCAGCAGTATAGAAAAACAGGGCCATTGTACAGTTGCTACTAATTGTGCAGAGTTATACAGAGCATTATGGGGCACAGCTCAACTGTTTTGCTGGCCAGATACATAGAGACATAACAGTCTGCATTAAAAACAGAAGGTTGAACATTTGTTAAATACCCCAGAAAAGTTTTTCAACCAAGCACAATAATTTGTTTTGATGTGCTGATGTGAAAACTGAGGCCTGTCTCTTTGTCTTTTCTAAAGATAAACATTAAGATAAAGATAAAGATTAACATTTATTTGAGAATGTGTTCCATATGCTGAAAAGAAAACTTAAGCGACCAAGGCAACCAAACCCCAAAACAGGCAAGATAAAGCATCAAATTTTGGCAAAGCATCAACTGAGACGATACTCGGCACCTGGCGATGACTAACATTTACAGACTTCAAGCAGTCTGCAAGACATGTGCAACAAGGCACTAAACACGACTGTTTTAATTTACGTGTCATTGCTATGCCCCAACCGTTATGGTGCCCTGAAATTAAGAGAGTTTGTAAGATTTCAACATAGTGATACCGGAATGTGTGCAAATACCCTTAAATCAAGCATGGAATGTGTACTTTATTCACATCTGATTGGTATGATTAGAAATGTTAAACTGTGGAGCAGAGGGTCATAGCAAAAAAAAGGTGTCTTTGTCCTAACAATTATGGAAGACACTGTGAATGTGTGCATATTGAGTGTTTTTTCCGTTGTCTTGATGAGCAAAATACCACTTTTATAGCACCTAATGTTGTCTGTGGCCTGTATATTCAGAATAGTACAGCCTCACTGCATGGAAAGCAATAACAGGAAATAGTGTTGTGAGGCATTATGGGAAATTTAGTGTTTGTTGAGAATTTGCCCAGTCATAATGGTTATGTTGCATTCCCCAAAAATCCAAGATTAAAATGGGGAAGTAATAGTTTATCCATAATTTAGCATAATTGTCCATGATTATAATAAGGCGTGGAAACATTTCAATGGGTGTAGCAACACCTCATGTTTAAAGGAAATCTTTTGAAAAAACTACTGCTTTTCATTGGATTGGTGGGAAATTTGAAGGGAATAAAGGAACCTTTAACAAGCCATGATTTCTTAACAATAATAATAATTATAAGATTATAATTCTAGAAACTCCAACTTCAAACCTAAAACACAGGACCTGAAGCATTGTTCTGAGATCATTCTAAGACAAACTAGAACAAGTTTGATCCCTTGCAGCTATAAGTAATGTTAAAAATGTATCACAGTGCATTTTTTTAATAATCAGTAGCCTAATGTGAAATACCACATACGTTTATTTAAAAATTCCTTCTGCTCTCCTCTTTTCGACTGATGACTCATTATAATATGAATCTATTTGGTTACAGCAAGCAAAACCTGTAGGCTTCTGGGTTGTGAGTTGTATTGGCATATTTATCGCATGATGAATCTGCTGATTCCCAAAACATGAATTGGTCGGAAACCTTCTGATCTTTAAAGTTCATGAGATCATCTGTGTTAAGGGGTAAAAGCTGCATTCACAAATGTCGTTCCTTATTTCAAGCATGGAGAAGTGATGCCAATGTGTTGACTCACTGGGTACTCCTGAGACAAGACGGAGGGGGCGGAGCACTCGGAATGCTCGCAGGGCCTTTACATCGAACCCACCAGGTTTCCCTCCAGACTGACTTGAATCGCCCTCTTTGGTCATCAACTCCAGGACCACGCTGAACAGGCTAAACACACACATTTACAATAATTATACATGGGTTATATTAAACAAGCAAACAGATAAACCACACTCAAATTCAGAGGTTACACACATAAATAGTTTTAAAACTAAAGAATTTTTAAAAGCCATAGTATAAACCAGGCATTCACTGTGGTATACTTAAGCAACACTGAAAAACTACAATAATCAAATACAAAATAAATGAATAAATATATAATAAATAAATAAAAAAAATACAACAACAGCGGACATGTAGCTTTAAAAGGCATGATGGGGAAGCGCCCAATAGAAAAGACATCCTTGACTCGCGTGAGAGAAAATGCCTTAAATCAGTGTGTGGGAGTCATCACTATGACAACCTGATGTCACTGGGTTCAAGACACAGGTCGGTAGCATTATGCAATGTTCTCTTAGACGAGGCAATGCACTCAGAAACAGAATCTCCACAGAATCTCCAGAGTAAAAATAACAAAGAAATGTAGAATTATTTTTGAGTAGAAGAAAAAAAAAAGAGAAAATGTACACACATGTACACTATATGTCCTATATGTCCCCACTATATGTGGACACCCCTTCTAATAAATGCATTCAGCTATTTTAAGTTGCACTATCCCTGACACAGCGATTCTGCTGTTTAAAGCTTGCCTGGGTAAGGATAAAGTGTTCACAAGTGTCAAAACTAACCGAACTAAAGTAAAGGTCTGACGGATCCACACCAAACAAGGTGGACATGCAGGCGTCCTTAGATTTTTTTTTTGTTTTGTTTAGTCTTTGTGGCTAGAACTTTGTTCATGTACCTTTGTGATACGTAATAAAATATGTACTATTCAAACACTGCATTGTTTCAAGACCTGCTTTTTTTACTGAACAACCTCTTTTATCACTTGTAAAATACTGATGATAATAAGATCCCTTTTCAGTATGCATCATACTGTGCATTATGTGTCGCTACATATTTCTCCATCAGGTACAGGTAATACTAAATACTAAAGTACTCCTCAAGCCACAGTTAAGAATCTTCATGCACTACATGTTTAAAACTCTTTCTCTGGAGTGATGATTAATGTCTGGCAGTCTGATGGTTTAAGCTAAAGAATGGGTTTGGTCAGCGTATGAGAAAGCGACCTAAATACAAAATGCCAAGTATAAAGATTGACTGAGGAAGTATAATGATAATGATGATGATCAGGAATGAATTGATCGATGCACACAATGTACTAGTGTTGTCACAGTACTGAGATTTTGGTTCTATACTTAAAAATACTTATTTGATACTTAGAAATAGTATCTATAAATAATATAAATACTTTTTTGATAGATTTTAAAATAGAAGGCAGGTAAAATAATAAATGTTTTTTACACAGAATAACTTGTATTTGGAATTAATATTTGAATCCAATTAGATTTAACTCCACCTTGTGCTTTATTACAGAGGTCCACTATCAAGCTCAGTAGCATCTCCATCCCTCTCTCAGGAGTGGCTCCTCAGCAGCACCAAAACGTTCACTGGACAGTTTTGTGTCTTCGTTTCTGGAGGAGACTAAACTCTCACTAGCTGCCAGAAGCATTGTAGAAGGCAAAAGACACCAGAATCTTTACTGACAAGGGAGCCAGTTGATACAATATGACTGACATAATGGATATGGACAGGATAGAAATCACTGAGATACACCAGACACTATTTGATGAGTCTGGTGTTAATGAATTGATTTGCCTGCACAGAGAATGTTCCTGTATGTTCCAGAAGTGTTGTATGGAGTTAGGGTTAGGGTTCTCTGTAAGTGTTTGTGAGTGAGGCCTAATCGCCCAACACTTATGGCAGGTCAGTAGTTATGGCGTTTATTGACTTACAGATGCTGTATCTGTCCTGAAATCTGGTATTAAATGACATGCTTTTTTTTTAAATATTTGATTGGTACTGTAAAAGTGTTACATTTCAATACCCAGCTCTACTTGTGAATGAATTCTAAACAATATCTGCAGAAATCTAGTAAATGGTCAAAAGAATAAAGGCTGGATTAATATATTAAAGAGCATTTGTAAACTGAATTTCACCCTCAAATTTGACCCTTTTTCAAAATGTTAAAATAACATCATTGTGCTCAGTTCAGACGTATAAGGTGCAACACTGCTATAGGTTGCGGCCCAATACTAAAGCACAAAGCTCCTTCACAATATGCAAATCAGTACATGTTATGTTAATGTTAGCAATGTTACAATGCACTGTGTATACTAAAATTACCACTGTTGCAGTAATGCTAATTTCTGTTTGCTGCACTATAAGGATGTAAGTGTTTTGTTAGCATTAACCTAACAAAGAAGAACAAACAAGAAGGGCTCAGAAAATCATGATCACTCAATGTATTTGTCTCTGGTTTCCTTCAAATGAGTTTCTCTTTCTCCTTCTTTCTGTGTGTGTGTGTTAAGACTAGAATATACATGCAAGCATGTATTTTATCAGCATTATTATAATCGTGCTCACCGGGTATGTTTGAGCCACAGTGAAGGTTAATTTGACAGAGACAGAGCAAGAATAAAAATACTGCTCACATCTGACCTTACCTTTTAAAACCATTCCTCTCTCTATTTAGCTGAATTATTTAGCCTCTATTATTTAAGTTGAACTTCTGGTGTAGTTTTCTGAAACCAGGGGGTGTTCTTACTGATGCCTGTGTTTTACAAGCATATACAGATGTGATGTCTGTGTGTCCATAGAGTGGACGTGGTGTCTGAAAGAGCCTACACAGGTTTTCCTGAGGGGAATGACTGTGTGTTTGTTAATACTCACCCCACTATGACGATTACAAAATCCAGCATGTTCCAACCATTTCTGACATAGGAGTTTTGGTGCATCACCAGTCCATAAGCTATGATCTTTAGAAAGGTCTCAATAGTGAAAATGATCAGGAAGGCATATTCTACTGTTTCCTGTAAAAGACAAGCAAAAGCAAAAGAAGAAAGAGATTAGTTTTCTACTCACAGCATTCAACATTTTAAAAACACCTGCCTTGTACACTCAAAGACCATTTTACAGGTACATAAAGATACAATTATACACTGTAGTCAGTTGTCATACTTAATTTGTGAGCCAATTAATCACAGCTGTTTCTGACTAATGGGTTACTGCTGACTAGGGATAAATATTTTTTTTTAAGTGTAATTTAGAGTGTGCATTAGATGGTTCCAAGTTTCCTAAGAACTACTTCTAGTTTCCTAGAACTAAGAACTTCAGATGGCTAAAGGCTTTTCCGTACACTGGAGGAGTATGGTATGTTGTGAGGGTCTTTGGTGACGGTTAAATGAACAAGAAGTTACTTTTACACTCCATTTTAATCTGATTCAACATTCAACTTTATTTGGTGAATGCTATTACTGGACCTGAATATTCAGGTATTTGGATATTTGCTCATTGAGTAGATATTCAATTTTTAGTTTTGGTATTCGGATATTTGTTTTTTTCCTTCCCTAGATCCACCTCGCTCTAATGTCACAATTCAATTTAGGCTGATGGCGGTATAAGAAAGACAAATGCGGTAAGTATTACTATTTGACGGTGTAAAAAACAATTATTAAATTTTTTAAACAGTACATAAAGGACAAAACAAAAGTCCAGTCTGGTCCACTCGCTACCCCAAATTAGCTTTTGCAGCTAAATACTGCCTTTGCATACCGGCCACATCAACCCCATTGGAGCGCATTTTTTCCAAAGCTGGCTACATAGTTCGCAATACATGAAAATACCAGAAAATGTGAACAAACAAGAAAGGTGTAGGTTACCCTCTGTTTAATAAATATTTTATTTAATATTATTTAATAATATAATTATTAATTAATATTTATTACATTTACTATACATTTACTATATTTTGTATTTAAGGTAGTGCTATTTAAAGTGTTAACAGCGCTGCTAATTTAAGGGCACAATGTGTGCTATTTTTGTAAAAATAAAATATTGTATAGGTGTTTTGGTATTTGAGGTACTCTTTTAAAAAGTTTTGTTTGGGCTTTGCTGCTATTTGGCACAACGTGCTATTTTGCTAAATTTACTACACTGGTGTTTTGTATTTGAAGTGTTCTTTTTAGTTTTTTTTGTGATTCACCAATACCAATCCCCATAAAATGTGACTATTTTACTGGCTGGACATGTGCTATTTTGTTACATTTATTACACTTATCATTAGTTATTCAAGGTATTCATACATTTTTCTTGTGCTGCGCTGCTATCTATTTTAATAGCAATACTCTTATTACCTTGTTAAATAATTACATTTCGTATTACTGTATTTACAATAATTATTTTTATTTGAAGTGTTCAAGGAGTTCACATTATTGTGTGTAGGTAATTTGTTATGCTACTTTTAGCATTTTGGTGCTACTCCTGTTCCATTGTTAAATTTATTACAGTGGGTATTATTGCTTGTTTTGGTGTTTGTTTAAGCTTTTCTGTAATTCTTAATTTAATAGTAATTCCTTTTGAAGCTGTTAAAAGTTTATGGTTTACAGAATGTGTTTTGTAATTTTTTTAGTAAGTTACATTTTGTTTTTCTTTTTCTTATTTAAATGTTGTCACTGCCTTCTATTCCGTGCAGTTTATTTTAATTTTCATACTTCAATACTTCCAAACGAAGCCTCGAATATTTGCTACCAATCAGTGCCGAATTTCCAGAGCTTAAAAAATGGTATTCGGGCCAGCCCTAGTCAATGCATTAGCTAGAACATCTTTGGTGAAATAGGATTTGACTAGGCTAGTAATGTTAGCCCCTCATGATGCTAATGTTGTAGTACTCGATGTGGGCATAGAGACCAGTCTGACCTTATTTGGACTCTTTTGTCTTGTCATGGTCTCAGTTTGAAGTGGACACCGAAATTGTTGTCGAGATCACCATCGTAATTAAAAATCAACAATACATTCAAACAGACTAAATCAGTCTTTTCTCTGTATGCCTAAATCCCTAGTCACATTTAAGGGTGTACAAATCAATGTGCTTAACAGCTCAACTCTCCACGGTCTCCATTAAAGCCACCGTGCATTGCACAATGCTGTTTAGCAACACATCGTGTAACTTAACAGATATAGAACAAAGTAGGCCCATACTACACAGAATGCAATGCAATGAGAGTCCCAATAAATGTCAAGTTTAAGCTAACACACATTTGGTAGGAGTTCCCTACTCTTTCTGAAGCTCGAGGTGAAAAAAGACCAGAACAAAAGAACATAAGCAGCAACAGACTGTAGTAATATTTATTTGTGCAACACATGACTGATTTTGAGTTTAACAGTGCTGACAGTACTTATTGGTCAGTGCCTGTGTGGAAAGGGAAACTGAAGTTTTCTAATAAGCTGCTTCAACTTAATTAAGAAGTGGCAAGCACTGTAATTGAGAACATTAATTCTAAATGACTTTATTATTATTATTAATTTATAAATAAATTAACATTTATTATGTTTTACTTCTCTTTAGACTAAATTTCAATCCAAGTGTCACCTACTCTGGATTTGTAATGTGGGTATGGGTGTATATAGCATAGATATAGATGCTGAAAGGCATCACTGTCTGTGGTTGTGTAGGCTGGTGTGCAGAGTAGGACTATTTTGGCATAGTAGTGATATGTTAGAGGATTTGATGCTGGTACAAGTGCTGCTGTGTTTCTTTTTTTTTCACACGTCAGTGTCACAGCTAGGCAATATGAAAATAACCAGCAAGAGCAGTTCTGTAATCAGAAAGTGACCACTGGTACAGGAATAGAGGATGGCAAAAACATTGGGCTAGCGATTTGGGCTTTAATACAATTTACAGAGCAATATGTTTAAAAAACAAATGTGTTTAATTTGGCAAAATCCAAAAAACAGATGTTAGGGATATGTAAGGCACATAAGACAAGGGGGGTTGCAAGTAAAATAGAACAGTCAGAGCAGACAGAGGGGGAAAAAACATACAACGAGGAGTCCTAATTAAATCCTTTCAGGAAAAAAAAAACAGCCCAGGGTCATTAGTGTAATGAGAGCAGGGGGTAACCTAGCCAGTAATTGAGCGTGCAACGCGGTCAGCAGGTGACCGGATGCCTGTGGCTTAGCCCTGGCGGTAAGAATAGCCACAATAAACCAGGATGACTAGATTAATCCTGTTTGAACAATGAAAATCTCTCTGTTGGACATGGCAGCCCATCCGTGCTCAGGTGTTAAAGTGATTACTCAAATACGCAGTACTTTTGCGGAAGCTCGCTTTTCTCAGCAAAATGGTTTGACCTTTTAGGATGCACATCACCCTGAACATCGCTTAGTGTTCCTATCTATCCCAATACAGGAAATTATTTTGTGGTTCACAAATTCAATCCAGGCCCGTTCATTATTAGGCCACTAATGAGAACGACCTGTTGTATTGGGGTAGAGAAGACCCAAAGACTGAACTTGCCTTTTGATAAATGAGTTTTATGGCACTTTTATGCTTTGGAATATTTTAACTGACTGTGGGAATATTTTAAGATAAGAATTTACACTTTACACTTGATAGTCAAATGTGTCTATGGTTAATCAGATTGAAATCCAATTGCTTGTTGTGCAGCAATTGCAGCAGAGCAACTCTAGCCATGTAAGCAGTTAATCTTCACATTGTCAAATAGCCACAGGACTCCATCAAAAAAACTTCAAGCTCTTGAAGAGACTTACCATATTCTGCACTTCTGCAAAACACAGTAAAATACAGTAAACCTAAAATGTGACCTTGCTTAGTCGAATTAATGCCTTTTTAGAGTCTCTGTGCTACTCAACAAGAAAAAACATCTCTTCACTGTTGTGTAATTCCCTTGGTTGCCCAGGCAACCACTTGTGTTCTGGCCCTGGCTATAATGAATAGGGAGCGCATGCGTTTATTCATCTAAGCTAAGGCCACCCGGATTCATCTAAGAAGCTTTGGGAAGCGTTAGGTCACTGGGAGACAGCTGCCTCTGCTCCTTTATCCAGTGGTGGCAGGCAGTGCTCAATGTACACTATATGTCCAAATGTTTGTGGACATCCCTTCTAATGAATGCTTTCAGCTACTTTGCTGTTGCACCCATTGCTGACACAATGACACAACTGACATGTGGAGCAGCATTCAATTCTCTGGGATGGTGGTGCTCTGGGAGTTGTGGTTGATCGTCTAACATCCTGACCTCACTAACACTCTTGTCGCTGAATGAAATCAAATCATCACAGCAATTACACAGAGTTATCTACAAAAGATTTAGCACCTAAAAAAAAACTATTAAGCTGGCAAATAACCAAAGCAACCAGGGCAACCGAAGCTGTCATTCTTCTTCATAGCTTTATGGTATTGGTGGTTGGTGTAGCTTAGCGAGTAACAACATCGCCCGTGTCAGAATAGGGTTTGATTCCCAAGCCGGGTATGCACACTACACTACACCAATCCCAAGACTCTTAACACTACACTCTCCTACCTGTGTAACATGATTCAAAACATTGCTCTGGATAGAAGCACAAACCAATTGTCAAAAAAAATATATAAGGATAGGTTTACAGCACAATGAAAAAAACAGAACAGAAGATTAGATTCTCTCCTCTCTCCTCTCTATGGGTCTGTATTTGGGCCCATCCTTTCATTACATTCCATACTTTCACTCTCAAACCACATGATTCATTTACAGCAGTTACTGAATCATTTATAGCAGTTACTAATCCTTTATAGAACATATATGGGTTTATTTTTAGCAGTTACAAAATTATTTACAGCAGTTACTGAATGCTTTATGGCAGTTACTGAATTATTTATAGTAAACACAGAACCACTTACAGTAGTTACACAATAATTTATAGCGGTTACTGAATCGTTAATAGTATTGCTTCATTTATAGCAATCCGTAGTAATAGAAAGAGTTCGAAGTAGATATTGAATCATTTATAGCAGTTACTGAAGCATTTTTAGTACACAGAACTACTTACAGTAGTTACCAAATTATTTTAGTATTGGATCATTTATAGTAGTTACTGAATCATTTAAGGTAGTTGCTGAATCATTTAGTGCAGTTACTGAATAACAGGACTTAAAACGTAAAATAAGCCTAGGGTTTAAGAGATTGAGTTTTTATCTAAAGGGGATACTTTTGGTAGTCTACAAGGTTTTGCACAATTGTATATTTTTTCTGTATATTTGAATCAATTTCTGACGTTTTGAAAGGTTTCTCGTTGACTTTTCCTTCTCTTTATGCAAATGTAATATCTTCTATCTAACATCAAAAATATCTCCTGAAAACTGAACAACCTGTGCTGTTTTGATTGGAAGCTAAATAAATCAATAAATTCTGTTCTCTGACTACTGCACAGTAGTCCACATGGTCTGTCTATCCATTGGTTTTATTTTAAATCTGAACACTTTCTGTAAAAAAAATGTCTTATCTTAACCAGCAGCAAAGAACCTTGTGTGCTTAGAAAGAGGTCACAACAAGACGCTAGCACTGCAAGTCACAGATAACACACAAATGCACACGTACAAACATGCAGACACATGGCCCTCCTTGTATTACTGGGTGCAAATGGCTCTCTATTCTCCAGTGTATAAACAGCTGACTGAGCAGGGGGCCTCCACAGTGTGTGTGCCTGAATGGAACATTTAGCCTAGGCCACCACTCTATTGTGTCTTGTGTCTCCGAAACGCACAAACGAACACACACACACACGAACAGATCAAGTTTGGGAGGAAATCTGTACTATGACATTAGAAGTTCACCTGTTTTAATGTTATAGCTGATTGGTGTGGTTTTAGTAAATTCTCTTTACTAAAGCATCTGTCTATGCTTATTTGCTTTCCATTGGTGACTTTACACTATTGTGATTTACTAAAGTGTGTCAATGTGTCTGCTGTTTGTGGATGTGTGTGTGTGTGTGTGTGCGTGAGCAGCTGATTACAGGTGACCTCTGAGTGACCAGCTCTAACAATGACATAAAGGAAACCTGATCTAAAACTAAAAGCAACAACGGGTCGGAAGAGAGAGAAACAGGCAGAAAGACAGAGATGAGGAAGAGAAACAACAGAGAGGACAGATGGAGAGAGTGTTGGCTCAAGTCTGTAACTTGTCATGTCACACTTCTCCACCATGAGCTTTCCGTAATGACCCTGTGCCCATTGCGCTGAAGTGGATAACACAGGATTGGCAAAAGTATACAAAAAATGTGTATGTTTGTAAAGTTGCTTTATATCATTTATACGTCATGATTATCTTTTGAGCTAATAAGTAAGAAGTACAATGTCTACTCTTAGATTTCTCCCTGATGCCCTCAGCCATCGACATCAGATGCCATAGAATGCCAAGAAAAACTGTATTAATCTTGGCATTAGGGATGTCCCAAACAAGTTTTCTTCGCCCCTAAATTCGATCCGCGTACCCTAATGCTGACAGTCAGCCAATAATGATTCATTTTGAACTTGCCGTTTATACAAATAGTAAACACTAGTAAATTAGTAGTATTTTAGTATTTTGTAGTATTTTGTTTGGTAGCATTTTTTAAACAAATGAGTGCTAGTGGTACACACTTTAAACTGATAGCTGTTGCTGTTTGTCGATTACTCATGTGAAAGACTGAATGTGCTGCGGTTTGCTTTCTTAGCGTGTGCACATTAAATACATTAGCCATCACAATTTAGTTATTGTTAAAGTTGCTCAGATTTAGCCCATTGCTCAAATTTGCGCCCATTGCTCCTGTTTTAACACATCACCTTCAAGAACTGACTGTTCACTCACTGCTTATGGCTGATCTCTGTATACAACTATTTTATTTATCTATATTTCCTGTGTTTTAATGTTTTGCACATTCAACATAAGCATATAGAAACATAAGAAAATACATAAAAAACATAACAGAAATCAGTCGCTATAACATAAAATCAAGCACTTATGCAAAACAAAAATGTAAAATTAAAATAAATATACAATAACACATGAAACAGTCAACAACAAAGAAAAAGCAATGTTTATTCATTTAGCTGATCTTTAAAACAGTGGCTGACTGAAAACAGTGACTCTCATTAAATGACTGCAACACACACCACACACACACACACCCTCCCTCAAAGCCCCTCTCTTCTTTTTGATACAGGCACACGAGTCGAAGAAAATCCCCCTCTGTTTGTTTAACCTACTGAAGGCTCCGAGCTGTAGTCAGACAGCATGATTTAAACATGCCTGCAAAGACGCTGTACTAATGACAATCAATTACCCTGTGTTTGAAACATGAACACACACACACACAGGCTCCCACAAAGAGATACACTCTGACTCGTGCTCTGCCCTAGCACTAGCCTACAGCTGTTCTGTGACTCAGGCCTGGCACATACACACGAGCATGCATGCACGGACACACACACACACACAGGCTTAAAAACAAGATTGCTTGCAGGGTTTTTAAATGTATGCACAAAAAAGAAGATACACAGATACACAGTATACCAACAAAGCAAACACATGCACCCAAATACGCTCTCTCTCTCTCTCTTTCTCTCTGTGGATATGTCTCCCTCTCTCTAAAATACACACAGACACAATATGTGTACCATTTGTACAATTAAGAAATCACAAAGGCCTTCAAAAGGACACTTTGTAGTGTCCGGAGGATAGAATAGAATAGTTAATAGTTAACAGTTAGAAGTTAATAGTTAATAGTAAGAAGTGCACCAATATTGCATATTTTTCAATATGGGTAGTATGACAATATTTATCATTATCATGATAAATTACATCACAATATGTTTTTCGGTGCATATTGTGGGTATCATCAGTAGTATCTTTCGTTGCAACAAGATCATAATCAGTCCTGGTTAACTAGATTTTGAGCAGCCCACTGAGCAAAATGTTTAAAGGTGCCACTCAACATATTTGTTAAGTATATGAAAATGCCAAGATCAAGACATCGATTTTCTATTTGTTTGTTGAAAAACAATGATGAGCTCTATTTTTTCAGTCTGGTTTGCATCACAGAGACGGTTTACAGATGCCTCATAGCATAGAGCCTAGGTTAGTACTGTTTTTAACACTGTAACAAGAACATGGTAATTGTTATCCCTGAGTCTTAACCGGATAGTGCTGCTGTATTAGCACAGCATACTGTTAGCTAGCTGAAAAGATTGTAGCTGGTTGAATGGTTTAGATTATAGCCTAGAATCCCTGTGGCATGCAACACTCCCCTTCAGAAACCCAAAGTGGAACTTCCTCTGCCTTTCTCTATTCTTCGGTCAGCCTAGCACTAACTCTTGACCTTTTTAGCCGCACATTCTCCTGAAGTAGCCATTGCGATAAGCCTTGTGCTAGTGTGATGTGTGTATATTGGTTATATTGGATTTACATTTTTAATGAGGAAACGTTTGAAGTTGGGCTGGGCAATTAATCAAAAATGAATCAAAACCGGCATTCAACATAACTGTGCCCATGTAGATTATTTATTAATTATTAGTTTTAAGTTAACTGTATGTCAATTGCATTATTCTTAGTATTTAATTATGCTAACTTATATACAGTTTTCCAATCTAGGCCACTTTTTCCCGTTGCAACTGCAAAACAATTTATATTGTGACGAACCATGTATAATAAAAATATATATTGAAGTATGATAATATTAAATTGAGTGAGGTACAAGCAGTCATGTTTCCAAAGACGGCGAGTCCTAACAAGTCATATTTTTTGACAAGGTTCTTTTTTACCAACCCCAGGTTATCTGTATGGAGTTGACATTGCATGTGCAAATTTGTGAACAACTCCTTGATAGGCTTAACACCTCTATCACGAAACACAGGAGGGCAGTGGTGAGGCAAGACGTAAAGAAAGCTCCGCATGGATTTAATTAAATTAGATGGGAGTTAACTAGCTGGCCTGCTAGACAGAGTGAGACAGAGAAAGAAAGGAACTGACGAAAGAGAGCGAGTGAAAGAAGGAGGTAATCCTGTCATTCTCCACCATGCTGCCTCCCGTTTACTCTCTGCTACAGGGCTTTCTAGTAGTTTGAGGGAAAAGCTCAGCGCCAGAAACTGAAGCGGCAAAGAATTGCGGAAAGCTTCACTTCTAGTGCTACAATGTTTACACTATTTCAGAGTGTGCATTTCATTTTACCTCCATGAAACTGAAATGAAAGCATAAATGCGACTCTGACGGAATAACCTATATTGCATTCTTCTATCGACATATGTTTGTATACCAAAATGTACTACAATTTAGAAAGTGTTGAATTGGTTGGCTGAAAGTGTTGAATTGGTTGGCAAAAAAATGATTTAATGTAAGTTAATACAATAATTTATACTTGGATAAAAATATTATTAAGAAACAAAAACATACATTTATTTAAGCTCAAATAACAAGAAAAACAATCCACTTTCAAACTAGACCACAATGGGTTCAAAAACACCACATACTAGGCTGGTAAGTGGTAAAAAGTGGTTTAAATAGTTTAGATTGGTGACAGTCTATGTCCAGTGTCCAATAGCAATGTTAGCTTAGCATCTCCAATTGTAAACTGAGGAAGCAAACTTGGCATATTAAACATGTCTCGGTTGACTGCCTGCGCCTGAGGTAAGACAATAAATCATGTTCATTTGATTTATTGATTGCAATGCATGAGCAAATGAGTCAAGTTCATTTGATAATGTGTTTTTTCATAATCAGGTAACTGCCTGAGATGCAAATGTTCTTGGTCATAATCATTTTTAACAATATATTGTCCCAGAAATTTGTTGTGACAAACAATATTTTTGCCATTTTAAGATCATTTATATATTAATATATTAAATTATATATTCATATGAATATATATAATAATAAAATAATAGAACAATAATGCTTTCCACCCCTTGAAAAAGCAGTAAACATTTGAATTATTCAAACATTGGAATTGAAATATAGAAAAATGTGTAAATATTATACAAAAATTAAACCGGCATACCGGCTCATTTAGGTTAATAGGCTCTCCTCGAAGACAATATCAAGGTTAGCAAAAATAGTTACGATAAGTTGATAACATAAATATTGTGACAGCCCTAAGTACAAGGTGATGTTTCTCAAGGTGATGGTCGATGACTGTACAGAAACAATAAACACAGCAGTAAATATCAAGAGTTTTTAAAAAGGTTCTGTATGTGGGTGTATGACATTCTTCAGTTTGTCCTTGCAAGCATATGTGTACATAAAACCCATCCGGTATTATCCTTTCAGAAACTTTCTCCCACACTACTTTTTATAAAGTACATAATATATATAATATAAAGACTGGCTCACTCTTACTTAGCTGATGAAATAACCACACTTAATAAAGTTCATTCCAACTAGAGCTCTTGATTACTTATTTTAGGAGATCTTAAATTCTTCTACTGTTCTCTTACAGTAAAAATTGGTGATGGATGATGAACATGTATTTTTCGCACATATTAAGATGTATATCTTGCAGTTTATGTATGGTTTGTTAAGTTTAATAAAACATTTAACAAACCATGCATAAACTGCAAGATATGTGTTTTAATATGTGTTAATTTAATTTAGTTACAGTTTGGAGTTGATTACTTGGGCTGGCCTGAAGAGCATTTTACAGGCTTCAAACATTCATTCAAACGAGTGCCCAAATGCTCATTCTCAATACAACCTTTGAGGACAATAATACTTACATTCATGTTGACTTTAAACTATAACTGAACATCTCGTCAGAAATCAATTCAAAAACAAAATTAAACCAAGGAGGTGCAAAGTATCAGCAAAAAGAAAAACATACTGTGTTTCTGCTGTGTCTGTATTAGTGACTTTTATTTTGTATTAGTGTGATTGCCTCTTTCTTGTGCTCCATTCCATTACACAGTAAAAGTTAATAGTGGAGTCCATTGTTCAAGATTTCTCCTTTTTACACTCAGCCCGTGTCCATATGAGACTCCACACTAACTAGACTCACACTAATAGAACTCTGCTTTCCACTCGCACACCAGAGTGATGTTGCTGCGGATGTGTTGCCTTATGGCTCTCGTGGCTCAGTGTTTACAAACCATAACGATGTTATTCATGTGCTCTGTTTATGTGAGCTGCAGCTCACATAAACAGAGCTGCCCAGCCTGTATGCCTGTATGGTTTCACTGCAGCCCTGCATCAAGATTGAGGGAGTTATTACTATAAAAAGCAACAGTGGCAGTAAATCTGTATACCGCACTCTTATGCTTAAACTTTGGTTTTAACCATACACTATAAAGTTTAGGCCAAAAACGATACATCCCTCAGTGACGTCACCAACTAATTGACTATAAAATTAGTTATAGCTGAGTAATTCGCTTAGTCGTTCACACATATCGACTGAGCCAGTGCTGAGCAAACGCCAAGGCTTTTGTCTGCAATCTCCAAAAACAGTAAGTGACTCTAAAATCTGGGCTAAAAATGTGTAGTGTGAACTTGGCATAAGGCATGAAACCGACCAAGGAGCATGTGGATAAGGACCATTATATTTACATATTTGAGATGATTTATCAAACTTCTTGTACTTCCATGATATAGCAACCCTTTATATAATCTGAACATTTAAAGAGCTCCCACACATTTATTAGATGTTTCCTCATTTAGCTTCAATAATTAGGTGGAAAGCAGTGCTCTCTGAAAGAAGGTGATGTGGAAGGCTGGCATTGAACTATCTACAATTCACAATAAAAGACAAAGATCACAAACAATAAATAGAGAAACGTACCATCCCTACTGATTACAGAACTGACTAAGTTGATAATTCAATAAAACTAATAGTGATGTCCCTAATTCCTTAGATGTGATGACATTGCCATAACATTGTGATCAGCCCTTTTCCATAGGCAGCAGCCCTGAAGTTGAATGCAGTGCCACTGTTTTCCCACCACAGGGACTGCAATCGATAAGCATGCATGAGCAGCCTAATGGATGTGCAGCGAGAGAGAAGAGAAAGACAGGCTATAGGGATTCGGGGGTTGCTGGTGTCACTGGCTGCGCTGAGGCTAATCGCTGTGGACAGCTCCAATGGCCTTCACATGCTTGGAGCGGCAGCAGGCTTGCTGGGTCAAATGGACTGACTTCTCTGAACTTGCCAGTACTGTAATGGGACTAGGGCAGCCACCACATTGACAAGATCATAGGGACTTTGAGCAGCACCAGTGGCAGGGATGGCAAAAAAATCTTCCCCTTTGAAATTGTTTACAGTCATGGAGAGTTTTTTGGAGTGCAGCGTTTTGCAAATGGGAGCTGCAACAGGGAGGTTCTTGGTAGTTTCAAAGTTTGTCCTGTAAGCTGAAGATCCCCCATCACTCATAGGTGGAGCAATGTAAGAGAGGGACGTGACTAGATGTTCGTAGGTGCAACATTGTCACATGACATGAAGGGGAGAAGGGACCTGGGACCTGGGAATAGAGGAGGTGGAGTTTAGGGGTGGGCAGGAATGCTGCCAGGGATGTTGGGCCCCATGAAAAGATATTATACTGGGCCCCATGACTGCCATTATACTCAATTAATACATTTTTAGGTGTCCTAGGGATGGGGGGAAATCACAATTCACAATTACCAATGTGGACGTGTGGAGTTTTTTTAATTTTTTTTTTTTTACAAATATTAAAAAGAATTTTTTTAAATATCAGTTCATTACGTAGTGTTTACAGAGTGCAAAAGGCCAAACTCGAAAGTGCAGAAGTTCAGCGCCTGACAGTCATGTATCTATCAGAGACACAAGATGAATAAAGATGAATCACTTTGGCCCATCAAGGAACATCACATGATGTTGCTTACTGAATACGCAGCATCAAAGCTTGCACCCAACTTGGAAAGGGTGCACCAAATTACAAACTCTATCAAACTTTTATTGCCAAGGATTTGCATCCGTATTCAGTTTTTGAGAATGGTACAGCACTGTTCCCCTCTTGAAGATATTTTACTGCCACAGTGTCACTCACCAACTCCACAATAAAACTAAAACTGAAGTCATGGAATCACTGAAGGTAGGGTAGGATAGCTGCAAAGATGTATTGGGCAGAAAGATGAATCAATAATCATGTTATAAGCAATGTTAAAACTTGCTGAAAGTCAATGTAAACTGAATTGAAATTATTTTATGGCATTTGTCATTTTGGAGCATTTCTATTGGTCCATTCATTGTGAAATGTTGATACAATATGAAGAACAAATGCCACATTCACAGTAGGTAAAAAGGTGAAAAACAACAAAACGCAAGGCTATTGCACAACAGCAATTATATGTGTGTGTAGTCAAATGAAAAAGACCAGACAGACTCTGCCCAGGTTTATCTCTTTGACGTAGTCCAGTGTCTGTGTGTGTGATTATTAGGAGTCGTTTTCTGTGCTGTGACAGGCCTAAACAGATTAATATGAGCACTAATGGTGAACAGGGCTCTGCACTTACCCCTACATCACAGCTCAAAAGGAGCCATTGTACCATATGTGCCCCACGTGCACAAACAAAAAGCAGCAGTCAGACCTTCACAGGACTGGCTATGTACTCAAGCTTTGAAGCATCTGAAGGAGAAATAATTAACTTGTGTACGGCTCTCAAACACAACCTGTGCAAATCCTTTAACATTAAATTAATGAACTTATCTACAGAGTTTAATTTACAATAGAAGTTGAATAAGCAGCTCCCCAGGGGCAGTATAACGTCGCAACTAGCAAACAAGTTTGACACAATAAAATGTCCCACATCAAAAGATTGCTGAGAGCTAGGGTTGGCAGGATAGCGGTAACGGCATATGTGTCTAATACATGTATCTTGTACAAGGCTGATCTGATGGCTGATATCTAGCTCATTCCCACATGTGCATTTAACGTGTACACAAGGTTGTTGTGACTAAATGTGTCTGAAAACAGTAATAACACTCATAAGACTCGACTTTTTGCTCTCAGATATGAAGCTTTATCCTCTAAATGTGTCTAATTTGAGCCTTAGTCAGCTGGAACATGGTCTGTGCTGTGGTGTTTAATCTTGTAGCACAAGCTTACTTAACTATCTTAGCCTAGATAGGAGGCTACAAGTCCAAACACTGCAGCACTGGTCTGTTTCTTCTAATAATAGTCGCTCAACTTTGCTCTCTCAGACACAAGGTTTTATCATCAAATTATGTGTCAGTAGCTCAGCAGGTTGTCAGCTTCACTGGGCTGTCTGATACTCTGTGGATCTGTAGCTGACCTAGCAAAACAAAGGCTAGCTTAGCAAGTGGCCTACAAAACCAACATCACAGGAAAAAAAGTTACATTCTTTCTGTCCTTCCAACACCAGTCGCTTGATCTAAGCCATTATTGGCTAAACGTTAAAAAAACAAATCACTGTAAAAAACCCTTTAGAAAGATTTAAAAGACTGATGCGTTCTGAAAACAAATCCAGTCGACTGACAAAGGAGAAAACAAAAATCATGAAAGAGCATGTCCTCAACTGTCTGCCATGGTCAACAATTGGTCTATCCTTTGACTATTTGATAGCTGGGCTGAACCATGCTATATGAAATTACAATTATTAATACATTTTTTTAAACATTTTTATTTTGACAGTAATAATAACTAGAGAAGATAATGTTATCCTTGGCTCGTGTGCACAATATATTCTTGCAACTTAACCCAAATAATACAAAGCCTTTAGTGTGTGAGACTGCGGATGAGGGGTGCGTGACTGTCCATGTCTGACTTTTGGATGTCACTGGGGCAAGGCCCAGTGGAATTTCTGTGTATCGTTTTGTGGCACATGGTGGTCAGGATAAGGCCTTTTCAGGACCACGGACAGCTCTCAGTACTAACAGAGACAGTCCTGCACCGATATGCACTGATATAAAAGCAGAGGAGTAACAATACATAGAAAAAAAGATGTGGTTAAAAGCCTTCAGAAAAAAAAATGATAAGGACATTTACTTGATATGCAAACAGTGTAACAAAGAGAAGCTTTACAAGAAAGGAGGTTTGCTCGCTAGCAAGATAAAAGAAGAAATTCTCAATTTCCCTTAAGGCAGTTATACAGATCATCTGAGGACACATTCACACATACACTCTCCAGCCATTTGCGCATTTACACACACACACATGCATAGTATCATCCAACTTAGTGGTTCAGCATAAACACCTTCTCTGGCAGACTTACAAATGATAGTCCTCACAGACATAGTGTGAGAATCTTGGTCAAAGCAGCGATGGCAGAGCTCTAGTTACTGCAATTAATAACTGCTGGGCTGCTGGAAAGGATATTATAGACAGAGATGGAGAGAAGAAACGTGTGTATGTATGAGGGTGTGTGTGCACATGCTGAAGCTGTCTGTCTCACTGGGTATTACTTTCCTTAAAATATTACAAACATAATTGTGCTTCTTTGAGTGATGACAGAATAACTACTTCTGGTTGTGTAAAGAATCATGTTTTAAATAGAGATGTGTGGGTGTGAAGAACCATTAAATTGGTAAAACAAAGGTTCTTTAGATCTTTAGGAGGTTCTTCACAGTCTACCCTGAAACAGCACACGCACACTCTGTACTGTGATGTTATTACCTGTGTCTTTGGGCAGTTTAAGCATGGTAAGCTACTAACAACTGTAAGACAACTAGTACAGTTTTAAAAAGCGGTATTGTCATCAATCATCAGTAAATAGAAAGAAAATGTGGTATTGTCACCTCTAATTATCCTACATACATGAATGTAAACACATATTCAAATTAAAATCTAGGTGTATGTAAATCCTCTACAAATAAAACTAATGTAGTAATGTATGTATGTAAGTAGCATCACACAGAATTCACATTTTCTACACATATATTTTTAATTTTTCACAATTGTGACTGATTAGGTCAATTAGATCAGTGCAATGGCTGTTGTAAAAATGGACACTGTGATTCCAATCCTTTCCATTCTATAGAAATGAAGCCACCATGTTGCCAAATCCGCAAGAGATTGTACAGTACCAGAGGCGGACTTGCCTACTTATTTGGTATATCTGCCCCCTTCTCCTAGACCAAGCGTTTCTCAAACCGTCTTTCCTGAGCTTACAGTACTGAAGCAAAGCTAATTTCCCCCCTGGATTCCCAGTTTGTCCGTTAAGTGGAATGTTTTAACAGTAAAAGTGCAGTTTGCATAAGTTCCACTACAACTCAGCTACTCCATATAATGAACAGAAAGCTGCCAATTACTTAATTCCAAAGTGCAGTTGTTTTGTGCCCTATTATGATATAGCAGAATAAGGTTTTAAAAAAATATTTCTGGCGGACAATAAAAGAGTGCTATTATTAGCACAGGGAAAACTATAAAATTAGAATTAGACTGTGGAGATGGTAAGACAGTTTAGAGGAGAAAAATTTAATAGAAAAAGGGCTGTTTTGTCATTAAACATACAGATACAAATAAATTGAGATCACAAGGAAAACGGTTGTTTTAAATCACCACCATTTTTTCTCACAATTAAAATTGCATTGTGAAAACAAGAAAACAACTTTCGCTGTCTTGTGATCACAATAAAATAAATTGTGATCACGATATCTTGAGATCACAAGAAAAATATGTTTACGAGATGAAACAGAATTGTGTGCAGCCACCTCCCACAAGGTTTGGATCAGGAGCTTTGAGGAAAAGGACAAGGGGGGAGGGGTCCTTGGCAACATGGACCTTGGTGACAGAAAAAGGCTCAGCTGGCTAAAGTGGCCTGGAGGAGGGGATGTCTGGTCTTTTTTTCTTGCCCTATTACCACCACAACGTTGAGTTGAACTAAGTAGACAAGAAGATGATGATGATCACTATAAAGGTACAGAAAAATATAATCAACTTGTGCCCTTTCTGGACTTCCATACTCCCATTTACACACTCGCCCAATGTTGAAGACAGCTGTAAAAAGCTCTTTCTGTCTCAGTGCTACTTTTGCTGAAGAAAAACCTCAGGTCTCCATGACCACTGTTGTCACAGTAACACCTGAACAGTGTGTGATGCTTGAAAAAGGTGTTTAGAAGATCAAGTGCTGGAGTAGACTAAACTTGTCTACTCAAAGTTTACCATAGTGGTTTAATCCTGGAACTATTTTTGTAATTTAGAGATTCAATGGAATCTTGTGCTGTTTACTGCAATCGCCTTTTCACCAGAAACAGACGAACACTCTGGACTGGTACTGGCTGACACTCAGTATTAAAGTACCTGGATATAAAGTACTTCAGCCAAAAATGTGAACATCACTAGTTTAAATATAACACAAGTTGTCATGTCTTGCTCTATGGTTTGATGGTCATGCTGTTGCCATCACCATTTGGAGACCAAGAGAGCACAATTGACCTTGCTCTTTTTAAGGGCAGGGTTTCTTTCTCACATCACATCCTACTGTGATGTTGGTCAGCACAGGAGTCTGTTAGCTGTAGTTTCGAAGCTAGGAATCCAGCACTTTCCTCCAGGCATGTAGGCTGCCAAGCGTTGCTGCATCTATGGCAGTTTGAAAAAAGATTGTGTTTCAGAGGAGATGTGCCAGTCTTCATCACCTCATTGTCAGGGGCATTGGCATGAACGAGGATTGAGTAATTGGCCTTTCAAAGTAAAATCAGGAATTAAAATGAGTTCAAGCAGATACAAAAAGATTGTTTTCAGCATATAAAACACATAAAACAAATAAATAACACCTAGAGTTAATTTAGTAATTTTGTTAAACTAGTAGTCAGGGTGGCATGTGTAGTTTCACCAGTCTCCAGTGTACACTGAACGTGTTAAATTAACAATGCTGATTATACAGTGTGAATTTTAGTCAGCTGACCAAACCTTTGGAACCTCTGGAAATACACTCCATTATACAGCAATGTACCACACAATAACAGTCATTAAGCTCAAACGAACAGAAGAGAGCTGCATCCCCAGCCCACTGTAATATGTTGCTTTTTTACTTAAAACTAGGAGCCTTGAATAGAGCTGGTAGAATGTGCTCTTTCCTGGTCACCATCAGCCTTATTACATCCACTTCATTACATAACACCGAAATTAAACTGATGGGTATCCAATTCATAACATTTCAAAGGATGACTGTCAAAGCCCCTTTTTTGGGAAAAGCGGATATGCAGACATTAATGACACAAACTGATCCTGGCAAGGCTCCCAGCCTCTTAATTAGTAATATTAACAATTAGACAGACTGAGTGTTATTAAACTGACTGGGTCTCTCTACATTAGAGCTGAAGGGATCTATATAATGAAGTAACATAGTTCACATAGACCTTTAATGTCAACATCAATCTAAAATCATAATAACTTTTCTTTCCATACAGTGACAATATTTGTGAGACGAACACAGTATTAGGGAGAGTATCTGAGCTAGCTCAGCCTTTTCACTCTGTGATAGGTGAGATGGTGGCAAAGGGAGGTGAAACACGTGATTATTAGTTAAGATTATTTCTGCCTGCCTGCTGTCGCATGGTGACAAGTCAGAATAGCTTGTTACATTTTAAAAGATGGAAGATTAGTGTAAAATATGAATGGTTATCTTATAAATTATATAATGAATAATGCTTAATATAAACTACTGAGAGTGAAAGCATGGATGTACCAATATACCAATATGAGCCAGTGCTAGAATCCAATATTTTTCCTGTACTTGTAAGGAGATGCTGATAAATATTTATAAAATGTAGAAATTTGGACTAAATCCTGGATTTACAGAGAATTACAGAGAGAAATAACATTTCATTTTTCAGAGGTAAAATGAAGAAAAAGCCTGCCGTCACCTAAACATTTAACCAATTCTAAATTCAACCAAATCTGTTCCATGTTGTCCAATTTCTCTTCATATGTCCCCTGATTTTAATCCACTGGTTTTAACCTACCATAGATGCTTTTATATATATTTTTTATATATTTATATAAAAGATGTAGGAGGCTTTAGTTCTTGTTGGATGCACTGTGTTTTTTTCTCTTGAGTAAGTGCATTCAAATCGAAAAGGATTTATTACTGTTTTGTTTTACTATTTGTTTTCTAATCCAATAATTAATAAAACAGTGTGATACTGTGACTTATTCCATTATTCCAGTCCGTTTTCCTGATCAAATTGTGACACTAACAAACTTAAAGCCGATGAATTTCTGGCTTTGTTAGATCACACTGAAAGCAAATACAACGTCAATGAGGCATCACTAAATGAATAAAGAAATGTAGATTAAACAGCAGCAACAGTGGACACTATGGGCCTGTTTACACCTGACATTAACATGCATTTTGTATCCGGATGGTATCTGGATCTACTTTCACCGGATTCTGTTTACACTTGTCACTAAAATGCGATCCCATTGTGACCAGATAAGATTTTACTTTCCCACATAAAAAGAACACAAACATGTATATCATTTCCATTTTACCTCTCCAGCCTCCCTAATCATCCTGCTTTAGGAGACTGTAAACATTTAAGAGGAACGGGGGGGTTCTACAACGCTGTGGAAGTTACAAGGTAACAGCTCTATTTTATTTCACAGGACTATTTAAACTGCAAGAGAACAAACTGTGTAACACAGCTCTCATGTACTGGTCATGCCTGCACACACATGTGTGAGAGTGGAAAAGAGACAGATTCCTGACAGAATGCCTAATGGAATCCGATCACGAAAGACACACTCTGTTTACACTTGGATTAAATGTTGACAAGATCCGTCCCTGACCAGCTCTGACTGTGGTTTAAGTATCACAATCGTAATCCGAACACAATGCATCTTGGGGGTGTTTACACCTAGCTGTTTATGTGGACAAGTGAAATGTGAACGTAATCAGATCACCAAAGAAACGCATGTTAATGGCAGGTGTAAACCGGCCCTATGGAGTCCTGCAGAAAGAGGTCAAAGCAGTTACACAAACTGACAACGATATGGTTGAATTGACACAAATAAAGGTGTGATAATAGTGTGAGTTTGATAATTGATTATAAATATTGTTGAAAAAGCAGCTTTTCTTTTTAAACTGTGGCATTAGCACATTAACATAAAAGTTTATTTGACATAAATTACCAACTTAACACAGTATGGCTCAGGTGCATGATGGTGGCTCAGTGGTTAAGATCTCAGGAAAAGAAGTATAATAACTGCTGTCAGATCAAAACCTCTATATATATCAAAATCTCTTAATTTTTGATATAACATGAATCTGGCAATTGTTCTTTACGTTGTGCCAAAATTTTATGTAGAACCAATAGAAATGTTCCAAAAATGACTTGGAATAAAATCTTTTTACACCAACTTCCATTGAAAGCAAAGTGTTTTTCATCCTCCGGCAAAGTTGACATTTTGGAAATACAAGGTATGTATTTAATTGTGGCAATATTTGCCACAGGTTTGCACAATGCTAATAATAGGTAGTATATAAGTTCCAAATAACTTCAGCTCCAGGCAATAACTACAGAAGCACATTTTGACAATCATTGAGTGCATGAATATGTGGTATGAAGAAAATAGTATTTGTAGTGTGTCAGTGCCATCCACCACCCAATAAATTACATAAAAAATCAAATAGATAGGTCTAGTATAGTCTCCATAATTGTTGCTGTAGTGGGCATTATGGAGTAAAAATTATATCACAACATAGGTGAACATTTCTGACAATTTGACTTTTGATTTGATTTATTTAAGAAATAGTTCATTGAAAAATCAGATGAACATTCAGTGCATTCAGTGCGTCAGCAAGTTTGATACTTAGTGTATGTTGCTTTAGTTTACAGCAGCAAATGCTAGGCTAACACTGCTATTAAAAACACTGGACTTTCATGTATCTCATCTTTGTAAACACGTCAAAATAATTTTCTTGTATGCATGTATTTCCCTCGGAAAGGACAAAAGCAGCATAGAAAACATCTTCATAGAGGGATAGGAAAGAACACACTCCTGCACTTGCATACTCCTATCCAAATGATCATCCTGTAGAAGTGCCAACTGCAACATGGTAACAGGTTAAATCTTCACATCTGGTTTCTGCCAGGATTTCTTCTTGTTTACCACAACGTTGGACTGGCCTCCAAGGACAACCAATGTCAGCCTATTATGTCATCATTTGCCATCAGTCAGAGGTCTGAAAAGCATACAGCTGAGCTTGTTGTGGATGTGAAGCCAAGAGGTCAATTATAGCTAATAGTCATTTGTCTCAAAGACTTGCCTCAATCTAGTGGTCCAGTAGGTAGTCTTTAGAGGCTACATTGTGAAAGTAAGGCTGGGCAATATAACAATATTCATTATTATCATGATAAATTACAATATGTCAGAATATGTTGTTAAGAGCATATTGTCAGTAGTTAAGGAATATTGATCAACAGCTTGTGAAAAAAAAAAACATCTGTACAGAACTTTCAAACCATCAGTAAAAAAAACAATACTGTGACATAAGCCTATCACTATCCACCATCTACTATTATTGAAAATATGGGATACATTCGTGTCCAAATGATCACAAAGCATGAAAGATCCACCTCAATGCTTCACAGTTGGCAAGGTGTTCTCCAAATGTGCCCAAAGTTCTACAACACTTGTTTCCAAAACTCATCTGGCTTGCATTCTTGAGATTGAATTTTGTGATAAGGTCACAAAGGAAGCAATTCTAAACAGTAAAACTGTGAACCAACCTCGTGATTCAACTCCCAGGCGGTTTTAGTCTCATACATACAGAATACATACATATATACAGCTCTCCTTAATAGTTTTCTGGTCTTTCAGATTTCATCGTGATCCCCTGAACAGCCATACAAACAGACCACACTGTAGACAGAATGAGTTGAAAGCACTTGGCTATCTTCATGCAGCCTTCCCCTACCTTGTGGCCACTGTTAGCTTTCATGTTCAGATCTTAATCCAAAAGAGCCCATGAGTGTAAGTACAAGGTTTGAGAATGTTTAATCAGCTGACAGCTAATTTGCAGTTGGTGATATACAAAGTTCTAAAACCTAAGCCTGTGTTTAGGACAACAAAAGTGGGTGCATAGGATAACATAAGAGTGTTTCAGCTGTTTCGTTGAGTTTAAGACTATTACAGGATGGAAGGATGGCACTTTGGCCAACAGCACAGCCAATATGGGAGTATGTTACTGAAGTATGAAGTTTGAAACAGTTCTTTATGTGGCTTTTTAGCACCACTTGTACACTGCACCATAGGGGCAAGCTGTCCATATAGTGGTTTATTAAACAATACTGGCTGCATCATCTGCATATGTGTCCTCAAACTGTGTTAAATTCCTCTATAAATACAACTTATTTCTATCATAAAATAGACTTTTTTAAGGGAGGAATTCAAGATTATTTTTTGGAACTCCAATGTCTGTCTATATGGCAGGATCTGAACAGCAGTTCTTTGTTATTTGTGTTGCTGCTTAAAAAGCAAGATCAGCAGTACAGCACAAAAACAAGGTACTGTCTGCATTCACTGTAAGCATTGTTTAAGTCAACTGTGTTAAGTGCATGTCTGCTTGCGAACACACAGTCGCCTAGGAAATTTAAGACCAGATGGACAGAGCCAGATGGATGAATGGATGGATAGAGAGATTCGTTTAAGATGGATGTATGGGTGGATGGGTATGTGGCTAAAGCAGTGGTCAAATGTCTGAATGGTTGTTTGTCAATGTCAATGTTAGATGTTTGAAATTATCATTTCAATTCCTCCTGTGTGCTTAGAGGACCTGTTAGACTTCTCAGATAAGAAAGAAAAATCTCAAAAAGCATCTCAAAAGTGCAAACCATATTAACTCTGCAAGAGAACGACCAAACAACACTAGTGTTTAATCAACACATTGGCTGGATAATATCAGCCAGTACTGCACTTTTATACTGCACATTCTCAACTTCAGACCAGTGATCCCAAAACACTATTATTAAAATGAAACACACCAAATTTACACAATTCTCGTCCCCTATTACACCACCCATTTGTTAGTATTTTCCCCATCACATGCTCCCGAGACTAGGAGGGTGAAGCCTGACCCATGTGCAACTAGCCACCGCCTCTCACGCCGATACAACATCACCGGGTAACCAACATGCTTGGCAGAAAACACCAGGTACCCAGCTTTGATGCATTGGCTAGGTGACGCCCATGCCAGCCAGCAACACACCAAGGTGATGGGGGGGGGGGGGGGGGGGTACACCCGCAGAGAGCTAAAGGTCATGCTCTCAGGTCATGGCAGGCAGCATGACCCAGGATTGGGTCTGTAGAGGGGATTATATTGGCAGCGCCTTTGCCGCAGGACCACTCGGAGCCCCATTTCTTCAGCTCCCCCTACAGTCGGGAAGTGTGGGTTCCCCCTACATTGTACAGTTTAGGTTTTGCTTTAAGCCACCTCTAAAGGTTGTTTTTCTGGAAGCAACAACAGTGACACCATCCTCCATGGTAGAAGTCAGTAGAGCATCACATTGACTTTGAAGCTGTTATTGTAAAGTAGAAATGCTTCATAGTGCTGCTTTAAACCTTCTAAGATATTTGCTTTAAACCTAGGACTAAATACCTTTCTACTGCCAGTTGTCTTTAGGGGAACATAGGTTTAAGAAATGCTCAGATCTATTTCTTTGTTATAATAAAAGATGCACTGATCATGACTTTACAGCCAAATTTGGGCTTAGGAAAACACAGCTAAGGAAACACAGACTTACACATTTCCATTCTTTTCTGTTAGCCAAACTTGCAATATAATATTATTTGCTTTTGTCAAATTAGCATTGTAAAGTATTAGACAATTCCAATCTTGGCCAGTTTGGACAGTGCCACTCTATTATTTGTATTATGTAGGGATGTAATGAAACCAGTCCATGAATTAATATTATGTACTGATATTAATACAATAATCAGAATACAATTGAAATATAGAGAATATGATGACTGTATCCAGTTTTGCCTAATATAACATTGTTACATTTTCATGCTTAACTCATTTTAAAAAGTGAGACAAGAAGTAATGTACAGAACTTAACTGAACAGAACTATGGATACCTCCACCAGCAGAGCTGTCATTAAAGCACTATTAAGGTTCTGAAGTATAACATTAAAATATACAACAAATAATAAAAAAAAAAATAATAAAAAAAAAAATTTAACATTATAATAGTGTTTAGGCTAAAAAGTTATCAATAACAAACACAACCTAAAAATGACCCAAACATCATCTAACATCTTATGATGACCTGCTGACATTTAGTGCTTTTAGGATGATTGCCCCTGATCTAAATGTTCTTTCTTTTCCCTTTCAGTCAATATGTAATGTGAACAAATTGTAGCTCATCTGGAGCGTCCCTAGGTCCACCATGGCCGCTGTTGACATTTCACTCGGATCAAACACACACACACACACACACACACACACACACACACACACACACACCTGTGAGGCCAACCACTGTTGACATCTCTCCAGACCAGACACCCTCGATACACGTGTGACAAAAAGCTGTTGACATTTCACCTAATCTAAACACACACACACACACACACACACTCTCAAGCATGGATCCGTACACGCATGGATCCACACTCAGCCAGTGTGATAGGTCTTTGCTGACGTCTCAAACACACTCTGCAAGCGTGATGGGAGGATGCAGCAAACAGTGCGTAAAAAGAGAGGGGATGAGAAGAGACTGGTTCAGGGGAAGCAGGAGAACAAACACAGCTTATTTAGCCTTCCAGTCACATTTTAATGGTGATGTAATATGTCATCTATCTTTGCCCATATGGGCTGCTACTGAGGAGGCCTAGGAATACTAAAAATAGAGAATACTAGAAATACTAAAAATAAAATGCTAGAATTACTAACTAGTAATAGAAATTTATTCCACTTTTCATTTGCATGTGCAGTTGTATAGTTGGTTGGGCAACCCTGACCATATACTGTGCTTATTTGTGAGGTGAAAACTAGTTAACACCTTCTACAGCAAACCACAGTTATTCCATACTTGATCAACATGCTTGATCTGAAGGCTCAGAATGTAATAAATTAAGATTTGATTTGTTAGGTCTGGTTAAGCAGGCCAATAATTGTCACTATGAATGGTCAGGAGATAACTCCTCAAACCTTGAACTTGGACTCTTTCAGCATGGGTTCCTCTAAGTAGCTGGCTGAGGATCTGAAAAGCCTACAAAGTAGTGGAAGACTGTAAAAAAATCCTTCCATTGCCCGAAATGTCATCAGGAAATTGCATTTAATATGCTGGCCAGATAGGCAAAGCAAACCCCCATATGACAGAAAGGACTTGCAGGAGGGTTTAGCTGAAACAAGAGTGGAGGTGCTCCATTTAACTGTGCAGTGTTGCTTCCATGATCTTCATGGAAGAACCTCTCAGAAAGACACCTTACTTGCAACTTCATCACAAAAGTCAACAACAGTCTATATAAGCAAGCGCCATTTCAAGAGCCAATCACCAAAGGCACCCTTTGCAACTACTAAGCATGGGGGTGGACCAATTACGCAACTGTGGAAGCTTTAACACAATCGGTCTAGAAGTTTAAAGGGAAAAAGAGGCTAGGTTCTACAATAGGACAGTTATCCAAACCATACCTCAATGAACTACGTCAAGAAATAAGTGTTTAGAATGGCCCTTGCAGTCTATAGGAATCTGTATGAAGATTAGCATGCTGTGCTGACAGTCCAAGAACATTACAGAACAAGAATAGTGTCTAACAATGATTTCTGCTTAGTACTGACTTAGTAATATGTCTAAACTTTTGGACATGCTACAATGACTACGCAATGTTTAGTGAATCCTTAACACTGTCAAATAAAAATGTCGTCTTTAATCTGGCTACTGAACAAAAGGAAGATTCAGAGAGAAAGGAGCATGCTGTGCTTCCGTAGTAATGCGCTGAAAAGATGGCAGTGATGTTAAATCCCCTTCTCAGATATCACCTCATTGTACCACAGCTGTAACTGTGAAACTAATTATTGTAATACTCTACATTTACTTTGCACTGCATAAAACTGCACTATGTGTGGGCCTACTTATATACTATATTAAACGAATGCTATGTACATATTGATTTCCTGGTAGGTGCTTGGAAACTGTGGTGCTGTAAGGGGTAATTAGTCTGTGAAAAATAACACATTTAAGGGCTAACGACAGAGAAATGTTCAGAACAGATGGTCCTCACTGCAGTATCAAGATACAGTAACATCTACAATTGAGTAGTTTATTTAAAACATGATCATTTATGATGTGAAGTATGTTATTAAGACAAAAATGTACATTTTATACCTTCAAAAACCAAAACATTTACATATACCAAACAGCCTTAACGTTAGCACCACTGAAAGGTTAAATAAAAAACACTGATTGTCTTCATCTACAGTGGCTTTTGTCAAGTGGTGGATATATTAGGCAGTATGTAAACAGTCAGTTCTTGAAGGTGATGTGTTGGAAGGAGGAGAAATGGGCAAGCAAACAGATCTAAAATACTTTAACAAGGGCCAAATTAGGATGGCTAAACAACTGGCTCACAGCATCTCCAAAACATCAGGCAGGTCTTGTGAGGTGTCCCCGGTATGCAGTGGTCAGTATCTACTAACAATGCTTGAACCAGTGGACCCATGAACCAGTAACAGTGTCGTCGGGCACCTAAGGCTCATTGATGCGATCCATGGAGGCCCCACCTCATGACTTAGAGCATCTGCTGCTAACGTCTTGGTGCCAGATACCACAGGATGTCTTCAGAGGTCTTGTGGAGTCCATGCCTCAAATGGTCAGATCTGCTGTGGCGGCACAAGGGTGGATGCTAATGTTATGGCTGATGGATGTATATCAGCCTATTCAGATTACAGCAGTTTATTCCTGTCCATTCACACCCAAGTTAAGAGAAGTGTCTACGCAAACATTAAAAGTGGTGCCTCAAAATGTAACAATCTTATAAACAGGCAAACAGTAATGTTATGTTCTGTGCTTAGTAAGGCTTTAGCAATTAAAACACTTTTCTGTGTTAAATCCAATGAACGCTGGATATTTTCAGTGATTTGGCAATCATTCAGTCAGGGTGTCTGCATGCCATTCTAAAGTCATGATGAGAGACTGATGATTACTCACAAAGGGGGGCAATTAGCACTCAAGATGCTTTTGCGTGCATCGTTATCAAGGTTTCCATTCAGTGGTTAATTTTCAGCAAATTTCACTTCTGTGAAATGAGCAAACAGAGAGAGTCACACTGCTTTACATTGTTTTGTGTCTGCCATCTTTACCTTACTGATATGTGACACAAATAATGGTTGTAATTTTTGTATATACTGGCAAAAAGAAAGAAAAGTGTATAACACAGCCTCACATTTTTTATTCATCTTTGCTGTAGCAGTTTCTACTGGGTAAAGCTCTTTTGATCCCTGTTGAAGACTGCACCTCTCCTGATCTTACATTCTCCCACGCCCTGAAGTGCTCTACTGGATTGAGATCAGATCACTGAAAAACATTGAATCCATTGTCATGATCAAGAACCCAGTTTGAGACGACTTTTGCTTTGTGACGTGGTGCATTACCATACTGAAGCAGCCACTAGCATCTGGGAAAAGTGTGACCATGAAGGGATACTTAAGCGATAAGCATTTAAGCGATAACTGATTTGTGATTGTTTATTATTGAATTTATTTTATAATACATATTATTGTTGGGTTTAAAAAACCACTACTTATTTAAATAATCATGAGAATAACTGATGACTCGACTGCTACTATAATCAGTACTGAAAGCGCCAAGCAATACATAAAATATAATCAAAATATATACACTATTAAATCGCTTAAAGATAAAGTAAAAGGCAGATCTAGGGCTGGGCTGGTTAACCAAGTTGGCGTATATTGCGCTGATGGTAAAAACTCATTTACTGCCAGTTTAAAAAGCTATCATTTATGTATTGATATATTCTATGCGACCCAAAGCAGTCAAAAATCCCGGTTCGGTTCACACCATGGTTTGGATCTCACCACCCTGCTCCTCCAACCGAATCCATGTTTCTTTTAGTTTCCACAGTTCCTACAATACCATGCAATTCTTTCTCACTTTTCTTTTTACTGCATTTACCACATATTACACATACGTACTGTGTATTCTCCATGTGACTGCCTGCACCAAACCATAATGTCCAAATGCGCCAATACTGTATGAATACATGTACCGTTGCACCCCTAATTCACACACATCAACATACGTGAATTGATATCCTACATTATTACCGCGTTTACTATAGTGAGCATATTAGAATGTTGCTAGTTGATTGCATCTCGACAGCAGACTGATATCATGCCTGTATGAAAGCTGTATAACAGGGGTGTAACGATAGAGACGAAGCATCCACACAGAGGACAAAGACTAGCACCACACCCCAAAACATTGAGCTATAAGCCTATAAGCATGCTTTGATTTGCAAGGTATTGTGGAAATTATAGATTTAAGGTATCACTGTGGTAACACTAATTCTGTTGTCTCACCATCGCCACCCACCAGCATCTTGCTCTTGTCTGTAGACTGAATCACTTTTTGAATAAGCATCGGTGTGTTGGTGTTGTTGGACAGTTATGGACAGGGTATGTGTGCAGAAACACATCCAGCATGCAATCGTTTGTATTTTACTATAGTACACTGTGAAACAAACTGTAACGTGCACGACTGTCTGTTTAGGACACCAGACTTTAGACATCAGACTAAACAGTTTCAGGTCTCAGAACAAAACAAATACTCATACATCAGGTGAAATGGGCCAAAAGATTAAGCCTTAACTCACAGCTATCAATGTGCTTGCTTCAAAATGACTACCAAGAAGAAGTAAATTGTGTTTATAATTATTAATGAAAGTAAAAGTAGTAGAACTGCTTCAGTTAGCCTATTGCGTCTGGGCACATTTTTGATGATGTTCCTATAAGCACCAGAAGATGTACTTAAAGTCTTGAACAGATACAAATGATGATGAGTAATAATAATAATAATAAAAGCAACCCTATTTAAAAGGGCCATCCTACCTATTCAGAGAAGGTAAGGCCAATTATGCTCTTTAAGACTCCAGGCCATGGATGGCTGTGGCATCACAAGGGATTGTCCCCCCCTGACTGTTTACTGTGGTCATTTTCCACACTGTTACTTAAATTAGGCTGCACAGACCAAGGTACATAAATGCACATGTATACTGAAACATCAACAAAAGTCTTGGCAGCTGAAACACACAGCCTTTGAAGAGAATGGCTTTTGGCAATATACTTGTGACGACTGAGATTGCTGTAGCACTTGTAGAACTCGTATCTAATTTTTCCAGGACTCACAAATACACATACATATTTAACAGCTTCTATGTTTAGCTCTAACTTTGTGCTAGATGGCAGGCAAATGAAGTTCATACAGCTAAAGTGAAGGGATCAATTCCCTCCCACGTGCATTTTTATATCAATAGGAACGATGATCTGCTCTGAAAAAGCCACTGCTTCCGTTTTCTACAGCTCCAGGCAAGTCAGCCAGTGGATGTTGTGGACTGCAAATTGGCAAACTGTGCACATGTGTGTTTGTGAGTGTGTTAATGAGAACTGACCCTTTTGCTGTCACACACCCACTCGGAATGCCCACACAAAGTCCCTCAGCGACAGTTTTTTTTTTTACAGTGAGAGAGAAGGAGAGAGAGAGCAAGACTGAAAGAGAAAGTCACCTGATTACTGCCACTGTTAAAAGTTTCTTGGAAGGGTTTAAGATTATAATGACAGGAGTAAAGCTCACCTTGAATGGAAAGCACACACTATATACAATGTGAGCCTGACCTCTGGTAAGATAATGAGAGCTCTGGATCACAAACAACACTCCACAGCCCAATGCAATGCTAAGGGTGTTAAGACCACTCTACGCTGCTAAAAATGTAAGTTTCTTGAGGAACTTTTGGAGGTTCTTTTATTTAAAATTGTGAAGGAATCTCATGAGGTGCTTTGAGGAACCACCAAGAAACGTTTTTTTTTTTTAGAAGAAAAAGATTCCTTGAAGGTTTCTCAAAGCACCTTAGAAGGGGTTCCTCCACAGTTCCAAACTGAAGAACCTCAAAAAGTTCCTTAAGAAATGTATATTTTTAATAGTGTAGCTAGGGATATAACCAAATACGAAATCAGATTCACTTGTTTGCCCCCTGATATGATCAGGGTACCTTAAACAAAAAGATCTTTACAGATAAATAAATGTATAATCTTTATGTTTTTAGTAAACAGTTACTTTTTACAGGTTACTTTTGACCATTTCATAGTGTGTTTAATATCTTATATTACAGGGAAAGGTCTGGAGGAAGTTGTGCAGTTTAAGCACTCAAACCACAAATATTACATTCCTGCATTCCTGTTTTACTGTAAAATCATTCCCCACCATAGACTCTCAACTTTGCTTTGTTTCCTTCTAAGAAATCCCCCTACTGATGAGAGCTGTGAATAATGTCTAATAATTACACCTAGAAGACTGCAATGGGGTGCTCTTCTAGAACACAACAACAGAACTACAGTTACTATAGAGAAAATCTATATAGTTACCCTAAGGTTTCCATATGGCACATACCACATACCATTACACCCCTAATTCACACACATTAACACATATTAATTGATATCCTACATTATAACCACATGTATTTTAACGAGCATGTAGAAATCATGCCTGTACAAAAGCTGTACATGGTTCAAATTCTTTGTTGTGTGTGATATTTTTTAAAAATGATTTAGTAAAAAGCAAAAGCCCGCCCTCCCCTAATACCACCGGCCCTAATAAGGCTGTTGTTCACCCACTCCAGTGAAAGAGACTGGCAGCCAATATGCCACTGTGTCACCATTGCACAATACAATCAATGAAGCATGCACGCATAAATACAGCCGCATAGCCGCCATGTTACACGCAGCCGTATATGAGCGTTTTATGAACTAGCTTTCATCCCACTATAAGGGCAGGGGACACAGGAGGTTCTGTGAAATAATAAATGTTTGCGGCTCCCTTCTGTCTAACTGCTGAAGGAGATGGATAGAATAGAGCAGCAGAACTGAAATGACATATCAAGCTACCACATATAGGACCGGCACAATACAGCTTAGCCGCAAACATTTATTATTTCACAGAACCTCCTGTGTCCCCTGCCCTTATAGTGGGACGCAGACATGCAGATGCGCATGCTCACCCACACACGCACAGCGATTGCTGTTGCTTATCCTGACTCATTTCCCTCTGCTCGACGGTTAAACCCTTAATCCCCACAGTTAGATGGACGCAACCTGACATTTTCTGAGAATATGTTTCAGTACACGCAAACACAAACACACACACACACACACAATCCTTGAGTTTCGCTTAGACGCCAACTCCTTTACTGGGTGACTCTTTAATCATACAGACTGCTATAGCTAAGCTTTATGCCTCTGGTCGAATTAGGGGAAGGCAAACTATTGGTTAATGTAGCATTGTTAGCTTCACAACATTAAGATGAATTCACTAGATAAGACAGAAAGTTTGCCAGACACACTCATACACACATACAAGCTACTTACAAAAGAAGTGTGAAGGTGGATTATAGATAAACAAGGCTGACATTTCATGACCATTAGACCATTATGTGATAGGGGAAGCACTGACTGAGAATTGGAAATGGGTAAATCGGGGAGAAAATTAGGTAAACTCCAAAGAGATAAAAAAAAATAGAAGGAAATAAAACTATACTTAGACGAGAATAGACAGAATAGAAATGTATTTCTGTCTAAGTCAGTGCTGAGATTACCACTGGATCAAATACCAAGACAAACTGAGAAACCATGACATTGTGACATTAGGCTTACTAGAACAGTCAAACAAAGTAAAGATCATTATAATAATAATAAAACCTCTAGGCGAACAACTAGGCAGCAATCAAGAGCAAAGAATGACAATCAGCATCTCTTTCTGTTTGCTAAGGAAAAACAGAAACTTTAATAGGATTAGTGGCTGGGCGATCAAGATTACTAGGCACCCACTGATTTCTATAGTATGGGAAATACCAAAGCATGTTATTCTAGATGAGCTTTCTCAGTCTGAGCTGTTTCAAGGAACTGCCCTGTATGGAAGGCCTACTTAAAAATAATGTCCCCGTAGTCTTGAGGGACATCAACTGCTAAATCTACTACTACTTCAAGCCCCAGTCAGCAACTGCAGAAACAATACCATTAGGATAGGATTAGGATTATCTTGAAGTTTCCCCTATCCTGAACAGAGAGGATAGGGGAAACACTGGGGTCTTCTGGCAATGTTATCTGTATCCATGTGTGTATACAGATACAAGACAGAAATGTGTGCTGTTATTGAAGTTAAGTGCTGTTGTTGAAATTGTCTTTAATTATTATGACATCCCTATAATCATTTGCTGACTGTAAAAGTAAATTGTTCCACTCAGTGTTTCAGAGATCTTGGATTAGAGTAATGGTAGCCTATTGTTTATTGTTTATTATTGACAATGAAGTAGTCTTGTCATTGTTCTGACAGTCTTTTGTCTTTTGAAACTGCTGAGAAATAGCACCCAATTTTGTGAAATGAAAGCCCTATGCAGACTGACAAACAATGGTCTTAAGGACCAGCTGCAGTGCTTCTAGAACTATGGAAAGTTTAATATGTGCTCTTGAAATACTATGTTAGTATACAGGCCTATACTCTTTATTGTGGTGGTATTCAAACTACGGAGGTGTATACTGACTAATGTTTATATTTTAGTAACTGTAAGAGTTAATGAACAGGTAATCAACTGCAGGAAGGTAAAAAAATTAACTTATACATTTTAAAATTAACATAAAGATGTAGGCTTACTATTTGGACATAAGACTGGTGTTCGGTGCAAAAAACATTTAGCATTCAGAGGTAAAACTTGTAAATAATAAAAATGCTAATATTCAAAAAAGGAAAGGAAATCAATAGGTTTTCATTTTGAATAACAGAGGCTTTCTCTGAGGATGAGGTAATAAGATAACAGAGCTAACCATTACAGTGTTACAGTGAATGCTGATGGGGAAACTCTTTTACACAAGGCTTTTTTTGCAGTAGATAACATGTCACCATGTTTCTGAACCCATCTAACATCAGCTGGAGTAGTTTATATGTAGTCAACAAAGGCTTGAGCACTTAACATCTAGCTAACATCAGTAGGAGTAGTTACATCTGCTTTATCTCTGGTACAATGGTTCTATATTAGACACAAAGGGTTCCACTATTTTTATGCATCAAAGAACCCTTTCAGTACTACACAGCTGAAAAACACCTATATTTAGTGATGGAGATTCACTGGTACTCCCTATGTCTAGAAGCTAAGGTTAACTTTTGGGCAATGTCTTGAGACTTGAGATTCCAAATGCTTGTCTTGGAGTTTTTCATATCATAATTGGTACATAAAAAAAGACATTTTGACAGATTTGTGCATGATGCAGGAGAGAGTCTGAGTAGTGAGAGCTTGTTTAATGACCAGTTTCCGCCATGCCAGTGCTGCTCAGAAGCCTCTGTAAACGCAACCTCTGCTGACAAAAAAGATTCAATATGCCTGCCTTTAAACTGCACTGCTCTGTACCCAAATTCCTGCAACAAAAAAGCAAGACCTTAATTTTATTCAGGATTAGAACTGCAGGGAACAGACACGGTGCAAGGAAAGAATTAGTAAATTATACTTACACAGAATATTGTAAAAAAAAAAAAAAAAAAAAAAAAAAAAAAAAAAAAAAGGACCATAGAGGCAACTATAACATTAATCCACCTGACTAATATTGCATAGGTCCTCCTCGTGTTGCCAAAGCAACTCTCACCTATCAAGGCATGGACTTCACAAGACCTCTGAAGGTATTCTGTGGTATCTGGCAACAAGACACTATCAGCAGATCCTTTAAATCTTTTTACGTTGCGAGGTGGGGCCTCTGTAGATCACATCAATAAGCCTTGGGTGCCCCTGACCCATTTTGAACAGTACTGACTGTTCACTTGTTGTCCAATATGTATATCCCACCCCTTGGCAGGTGTCACTCAAGCGAGGTAATCAATGTTATTCACTTCACCTGTCAGTGATTTGAATGTTATGGCTGACTTCTATATATATATACTATGTTACATATACTTATACTTATATATACTATGATCTAACAACTATGATCTGTAGCAGATGTAGCAGGCAGTTTAGGATAGTTTGACCTGAGACCCATCTGAGCTTAGATAAGTTGTTAAGCTTATTTCTTTATTATTTTTTTCTTAATCTGGTGTCAGGCTTGACTGATTGTGTCCCGGTCTCGTCTTGACACTAATTAAAACATTATTGTTGTCTGTATAACTAGTGGACTAAAACCTGAGAAACTCTTTACATATGTTAAACCATACATGCTAACAATCTCTTAAGCTCCTGCACTGGAAATTGTGCCACTGTGACGCTCCATTGACTTGTAATAGGCAGAATAGCGTCTCTGTTGCTGCTACTCCAGGTTTGGCGCGCAGCTAACTGCACTTTCTGTATGTAAAGAGAGTATAAAAAGCATAAAAAGATGTGTTAACGTTGCATATCCCAAGTCATATCTGCGTAAAGTCTTCCACATTCAGCAACTGCTATATATCACTCAGCCTTTTCCAGAAATGTGTGCCCCTTAGAAGTAGCTCAAAGAGCACGTTCCACTCCCTGACTGAAGGGGGAGCTCAAGAGCAAGAAATATCAATTCTCCAAAATGCTGTCTTAAGTATGCTTCAAAATCCCAAATTAGCAATGGCCACTTGTTTCTTGTCTTAGTTGCCACATAATGCAACCAGGTGATCTTAAAGATGCTTCAGTTTTTAAACTCATCACCCAAGATTGCAGGAAATTGATCAGAAAGTGTCTATGGTTATTATTTAGCACTCCCTTTAAGCATCATTATTCTCAAGCGCTAATCTGCACAAAATCAAAAACACACTCGAGAGGGCCTGTGAAAGTCAAGATCTCGCATCATCAAATTAGAACACCGACAGCCCCATGACCCTCATTAACCTCAGCCTCACCCCCTCCCTTTTGACTGACAGCTAATCCACAGCAGGGCTTAATCCGCTAGCCAGCAGTAAGATCAGCACTATAACCCTAGCAGCCATGACACACACACATACATACAAGTGCACAGATCAAAACATGCATCATGCAATCCTTCCTAAGGCACATAGTCATTCATACCCAAACTACAGCAGTCTTTATTTAAGTTAAGACCAAAGAAAGCAGTGCATTGTTCAGTAGCCATATGAGGGGACATATGCTGATTCTTCCTGATTATTATTTGCACAAATTTCCACTAATTGAACACAATTTTCAGTTTTCACCACTGACATTCAGTAACAGCAACAGTGGCGCGTTCCAGCCAATGCATGTTTTTATCAAATGTGTGCCATTCTGTACATAGACACTGTATTAATCACATATATCAGACATACACAAATCACAAACCACAGCTGAAGTAAATAACACTGATTATCTTGTTACAGTGACAGCTGTCCAGGGGTGAGATATTAGGCAGCAAGTGAAATGTCCGGTCTTGAAGGTGAAAAGCAGGAAAATGGGCAAGTGTGTGGAACTAACTGACTTTGACAAGGACCAAATTGTGACGGCTGGAGCTGGAGTATATCCAAAACACCACGTCTTGTGCTGACTTCACAGGATGCAGTGAGGGGCCGACACAATATGAGGCAGGTGGTTTTAATGTAACGGCCGATTATTGTACAGTCAATAGTGGTGGGCAGTGGTGGCTCAGCGGTTAGAGCGCCGGGATATCGATAACAGGGTTGTGGGTTCGATTCCTGGTCTCGGCAAGCTGCCGCTGTTGGGTCCTTGAGCAAGGCCCTTTACTCTCTCTGCTCCCCGGGCGCTGGAGTTGGTTGCCCACCGCTCTGGGTGTGTGTGTACTCACTGCCCCTAACACATGTGAGTGTGTGTTCACTACCAGATGGGTTAAATGCGGAGGACACATTTCGCTGTACAGTCCACACTGTACAGTGACAAATACGTGCACCTTTAGTTCTAACTCTTTTGTGATTATAGCCTCTCTTTTATACAGCTTAGGTGTTCAGCTAAAGGCATCCTCTAGTTCTAGTTCATCAGTGGTGTGTTTTGCTTGTAAATTATAATGCAGACTTGATTTACAACAGTCGTAAACAAATTCACAGCATGGCACTTAATCCAACCAATCAATCAATAGAATTTGTTAAACAGTTTATAATTAAATAACTAAATGATAGGGCTATATTTTAAATGGCTGAGGGTGTCTTCTCACATAGTGCACTACATAACAGATCAGGAATGTTGCATCCTACAACATAGGATATATATTCTGTTAGACGTATAATACACTATTGAGGTGTGGCAGCCGTTATTTCATGGCTTGCGTAGTGTACTAAACATTATTGTTTATTGTATTAATAATGCAAAATATTGGATCTCAGTAAATCCCCCTATTGACACAATAATGCTTGAATAAAAACAAAAACAAACTCTGTATTCATAGTGGTGAAAGCAGGGACACACAATGAGATCAGGATGGTAATGATAATGCCAGATAATTTTTTTTTTTAAACTAATTAAAATCAGACTGTAGGTGGTGTGTTAAAAGCAGGAAAATTGGCAAGCATAAGGATTTGAGACCCTTTGTGAGGCCAAATTGTGAAAGCTAGACAACTGGGTCAGAACATCTCCAAAACATCAGGCAACAGGGTCATGAGCCCCTTAAGGCTCACTACTGCTTTCCATCGAAGGCCCTACCTCACAACTTACAGGACTTAAAGTATCTGCTGCCAACTTCAACTGTGCCAGATACTACAGGACACCTTCATAGGTCTTGTGCAGTCCATGCCTTGAATGGTCAGATCTGTTGTAGTGGCACAAAGGGGACCTACTCAATATTACATTAGGTACTAATGTTATGGCTAATCAGTGCATATCTGCATTGACACAGCAATCACTAGAAGAAAGTCATGAGAATTGCACTTGAAAGTCAGAACTTTAATCATCACGCCTGCTTATCATTCTGTGTAAGTGAGGAAAAGTGTCATGACCTACCTCAGACTCATGAAGTCTGCCGCATGCACACACAAACACAATCACCAGCTTACGCGACAGCGTGCACACAGAAACAAATGCCTACCTTACTAATGCCACTGTGGCAGCAAACACGTTGTCAGTGTAAAGCTGATGCCGCAAGGGTACATGTGTTAAATGATGATGTATTAGTATAATTGCAACCTGAGGCGTAAAGCCTTGCTCAAAGATTCAGCAGCGATACAAAATCATTTGGAAGTTGTCAAAAGCAAACGTTTTGGCAAATTGAATGAGTTCCTGAACTGCTTGATTGACAGCCTCAAATTAAAATTGCAAGCAACAATTAAACAGCTGCCTATTGGCTTTCAAATTAAACCCTCTTTTAGCTGCTCTTGCTTCAGTGCCATTAATCTGATTGTGTTATAGATGCAAACACGCAATGCACAGAGTGTGTACAAGCTATTCAACAGCAATGCCCTGACCAACGAAACATGATATGGCAATGAAGACAACCCTGGGAAGGACAATGAACCACCAATCACAGCCAAACACAAAGAACAATGCGCCAATGATATAAGACCTGAGCAAATACAACCAGAGAATCATGGGGGAACACCTGTAGGTCTTGCGCTGCTCTAGAGCTGGAAGAGCACAAACATGGATTCGCAGCACAATAAATCTATACCAAAAACCAGCATCTCTGCAAAGACTGAGGGAACTGTTGTACTTACCAGGTCATGATTGGTTGAGTTTGAATCATCTTCAGGGAAGGGGACGTAAACAGCTAAGGCCACACAGTTGGCAAAAATAGAGAGCAATATAAAGATATCAAAAGGTCTGGAGAGCACATAGTTAAGGACAAATGGGAAATAAGCCAAAGCACAGTACACATATCTACATAAATAATATATATATATATATATATATATAAAGCCTTGTTTGCATGTAATAAAGAAATACCTTGATCAGTGACAACTTGTGAGACCTGTTAGCATATTTCAGTTGCAGCACTTAATTTGCATAACACTGGCCTAATACTAAATGAGAACTCTAACACATTAAGCAATCCTTCCATCCTTCTGTTCCTCCACCTCCCATCGCTAGTCCCTTACAGCCATAACTAGCCATAATTGCACCACTAATGGAAGGATACTTCCACTCCACCAGACTGATGCAGGCCCTGCGTATAGGGTTGTTGAGGGTGAGGCAGAAGAGTGCCCGTGGAGGCCTGCTGTTGGTGGAGCTGCCCTGTTTCTTGCTTTTGGCATACTGCTGCCTCTTCCTCTGGGACAGGGAGCCCACCGGAGCAGAGCCCGCCACCGACTGCCCGCTCATCGTCTGGGGGTTGTCTCCCTTGGCGCTTCTCGCAGCATTGATCGCAGCCTGCCAGGACAGACTAGCAGCCTGTGGGTGTGTCTGACTGGAATGGGAGGGGCTTTCAGACCAAGGGGGAGGTGCTTCGCCAGAGGGAGGGGCTTTGGTGCTGCTGGCATTGTTTGCCCCTGAAGATGGGAGAAAAGAAGAAGTATGAGCTCAAGAGTCTGAAAAAAATAGAGTAACAGAGAGGGAGCGAGTGTGAAAGAGAGAATAGAGAGAGAAAAATCAATGTACTGTCATGTGGAAAAGCAGAGCCGTATCTGGTGGTGGAGTTTCTAGGTCATTTGATCTGCCAGTTGCTACACCGTCAGAGGAACTAGGCTGTAGCAGTTAGAGCCAAGTTATATCTCTATCATTAGCAGATGCGTTCTCGTAAGGCCTCATGACTAGAAGTTGCACGCAGACCATCGCTAAAGCTTCGTTACAGCTACGAGGGTATTCAATTTTCATGTTTTATTTGCTGTATGAGTGTCACAGTGTGCAGAATCCCATGCAACACCACCCACGCAAAAGGTACAATTCGTAATCAAATCTAGATGGTGCTTCATGTGAAATGTGCTGGCCGCAGACACGTAGAAGAGCTGGCTGGAAGGCTATTAATAGTGTCTCGCAAGAAACGTGTGGACAAAGTGAATCTCCTTGACAACAGCAGCCATCTACAACTGAAAAGATGCTCCACACTGAAATAATACAATGGTCCAGGTATAAGCACGTTATTCGTGCCACTGACAACAAGCAGTCGTTCATTCAGATCATCTGGGCTTGGATTTTGTTCTTACTCTTGATGCGAAAGGCGCTGTTTTATAATGCTGCGACCACTCTGTCTCTTAGTAACAACTGAAATATAGCCAAATATTGAATCATAGTCTTACAAATCAAAGCTTAAGGTTTAACCACTACTATTTAGACACACAGATCTAGCTTAACTGAAATAGTAACAGCATTTTTCAGCAGCTTTTTCAAATCTCTGCCCAATCCGGATGTTAAGATGTAAACAGTCGTTCCAAGTGGTTTTTGGTGTGAAATTCAGTCTGTTGACAGTGATGGTGTTGGGTACCAGATGTCCAAAGGGTTTGATGCTGATAAAAGCTGCAGGTATAACCCAAATACACTGCCTGATACCTAAGACGCTGTTCTGAGCCAACTGCACATATTTTCAATATTTTACCAAAGCATAGCCATTTTATTTATTGGCAAAATAGTACACAATGGGGTGGATTTACCACTTTCCAACATTACCAGTATCGCCACGTTATCACGAATAAAACTCAGAAGCCGCATGCAGGTCCACTGATCATTTTAGAGGATTATTAAAAGAAATGTATACATTACCACAGACGTAAAATAAAATAGGTATGTTTCTATACAGTGAACCACTTCACACCAAACCAGCTTGAATGACTTGTTTACATGTTTACATCTCAGTTATGATGTTATTAAGACTAGGTTAGGTGTTTTTTATTATTATTATTATTATGTCCATTAAAAATGTTTCACTAGCCCCTAAAATGTGTGTCCAGTCAAACTTCAGAACTGAAGAGTTTTAAGCTGCATTTCTGAAAAGATCCAGACATCAAATGGCCACACACACACGCACACACACACACACACACAGTTTGTAAATCACTGACTAAAGTACTCTACCATTTGTTCCCATCTGCTGGTGGCCTCCATCAGGCTGCAACAGCAACAGCGTGTACTTGTCAACTTGTAAGCGTTTGGCATGTGGCTAAAACTAGACTACAGCTCTGCCCTTCCACGGTTAAATTGTGTGTGAAAGCGACCGACTCCAGAGCCAAGACCTAATGTCAGTCAAGAAAGTAGCTAGTTTCTCCCTTCCTCCCCTTCATAAACACAGTCTGCCTCACCTGTCACTTGTACTACGGTTTCAAGCGGCGGAACCAATTACATCGCAGAAACGATGGTCCTGCACAGGGGATGTGGTTTGGGGTGGCTGTCTGGGAAGCTAAAGTAACGTATTTCAACAACAGAAAACAAAGAATCGGGACCGTTAAAGGATCCCATGTTTGACTTCAGCAGAGGCGCTAAACGCAGAAAGGGAGAGAGAGAGAGAGAGAGAGAGTCACGGGAGCGCGCGCGCGCGAGCGCGAGCCTCAGGTTAGGGCGCGCGCGCCGGTTTCAGTTTTATTAGTATTATTTTACCTCCAGTCGGTTCCTCTGGCTCGTCCATCCTTCCCTCCTCATTGAAAGTCCCTTTTATAAACTGGTTTTCTAACCGCAACTAGTGGACTCGTGTTCGGTGTGAATTCGAGCCGGTAATCCGCGGATTATAAAGTGCTGCTCGTAGTTCCCCGAGCGCCATGGAGCGCGCCTGCTTCTCTCTCTCCCAACATCCGGGTGTTGTCCTCACATCATGGCTAGTCGTTGCTGCCAAAGCGGTGAAAATGACAACGGCTCGTATATCCAGACTGTTCTGATCAACAAGTGTCTCTGAAATTCATTTCCAGGGACTCAGAGTTGCCCAGAGTAAACCTCACACAGCCGAGTGTTGGTCGAGCAGCCTAACCGTCAGCAGCAGCGGCAGCGGCAGCAGGTCGAGTGCTGCTCTTAGCTCCACGCACAGATCCACAGCCCGCACCGGAAAAATCCCGGAGTGACTCTAATCCCGTTTGAGCGGACCTGCCTCATCCCTGCTGCTGGACTCGTGTCAGCGCTATCGACGTAGGAGGAGGACACACAATGGAGGGCGACTCCGACCACGTGAACTGAAGCCCGAGACTCCCTCTTACAAATATCACTGGAGACATTTAGCTAAAGTTGTAGAGGGGTTTTAAGCGAGCTCCTCGCCAGGTGGTGTAGCTCTGGTGTGGAGTGGAGTGGTTCAGCCGTGAGCGAGTGAGGTCGAGTTTACACTGTTTGAACGATTCGTGAGAAACGCAACAGGTAGCAAAACACGTCACCTAAAAGCAGGAGGTTATTTACTCTCTCGTTCCTGCTTTTAGGGCGTTTTAGTGCTGGCTATTAACTTCAATGATATGAAATGAAATTAGCTACATGCGGTAGAGGAGCAAATTCCCAGAAGGGCTTGAGAGATTTTGAGAGACCTCTGCTCGAAGTATAACGTTGATGTCTCTAGTTTCTGAAACCAGTAGTTGTATAAAATTAGTTATTGCAAAAATGTCTTTCATTCAAATTGCAAGGACTAATTCATGCAAATTTGAAGGAATCGTGTGTGCATTATCCCTAATATGTCATGTAAAGATCATGAGTAACTTTACACTGGCCGTGCACAGACATATACACTACACCATGAGGGAAACAAACACCAACATTATTGTCCAATCCTTAACCCCTTACACAGCCTATGACCTGCTGGTGGGCCAAAAGTGTTATTACAAACTTATCAACGAATATAACCAAATAATAGACCCACCAGTTTCTACAGAAGTCCCTGTGTTACTGATCAGTGCACCATAGTGTGTAATAAGCCTTTCTGTGGAGTCTTCCCCACTGGTGACATCCCACATAAATGAAAATACATGTGACCAGAACATAGCAGGACATGGGAATGAGACCCTAATGTTCAGCCACAACTTGGTAAGGCATAGGAACAAGTTAATTAAGTCGTGGCCACAACTTATTTCTATATTTAAACGTGAATTCACCAGTGGATATTTTGATTGTTTACTGCATGTAAAGTCTTTACGTCTAGCACATGTTTATCTGTGATGTGGAGCACAACTAATCCTCCTGTTAGCCTTTAGAGGGGGCAAGCTTCAGCGATATATGCCATGTTTCAATACGATCACACAATGGACTTGAGCTGAGCTTGAGCCCACCTGTGAAGGCTAGCTAGATATGGCCCATGACCAGTTTGTTAAGTACTGACCAATTTCTTCAGGCAGACCGTGAAGTCCACTGGCAGAATATTTTTCCAGGTTCTGTGTCTTAATTAATGGAAGATAAAAGCTGCTGGCGGATTACAAATATCTGTACGAGGTCGAGAGAGAGAGAGATAGAGCAATCATTCAATGCCACAGTAAAAAATACAACCTTAGTAGATGCATTTTGTGTGTTTTTAAGAATAAATTACATATTCTTACTTTCTAACATTTTGATATAGTATTGGATGTGTACGCCATGTTTTTCAACAAATCTATACTGCTTGACAACAGAAAAATAATCAAATCAAATAAATGTTTTTTGCATAGCGCTTTTTACAACTGGTGTCGTCACAAAGCAGCTTTACAAAATCAGTAATCAGTAAAAAGACAAGAAATCAACAACACAAGAAGACATAAAAACCTAAGAAAAAAAAAACTTCCTCAAAGCTGAAGGAAGAAACCTTGGGAGGAACCAAGACTCACTAATCATTTATTTCTGATAAAAGTCACTGTTCTCTTAATATTATCTATAATAATCATGGTGTAGTGTAACTTAATATAATCATAGCAGTTAATAGTGGTACTGTTAGTAGTGGCAGGTAGTTAAAGAGTCCATGTAGGAAAATAATATAGATAAAGAGAAAACTTTGAAGATCTAAATGAAATGTAAAGCATGTTGCCTCTTACAGACAACAGTGATATTTTATAGAAACATAGAATAATAACGTTGCAGGACTGTATTTATCATTCTGCTTTAAGATTCTTCACACATGCTGGATATATTCAGGATATTCATCACTGTGAACTGTGAAATGACTGTTCGACCTCCACTCTCAGTAAGGAGAGGAATACACTGGATAATATTTGTGCACACAAAGCTATAATTGGTCAGCTTTCTTCACAACCACCTGTAGTCTCATTACCAAACCGTTTGCGTAATTTGATTGCATAGCAATGTATTTCTTAACTGAACTTAACGTCTTTATGGTTTCTCTAGTTATCAATATGAGTATTTTGTTGGGGGGTGACTGTGCTTTGGTTGTTGTGTGTTGTTGTGTTGTGTGGTGTGTCCTCAGCCAGGGCTCACTTACAAGTGTTCAATTGAAAGTCATGCCTGTCTTGGTAAAAGAACATGTCATGAATGTAAATTGCAATGTTTAGGAGCAGACTGATTTCATTTCATTGCCATAAATGTCTGGCAACTTCCAAACAAAGCTTTTTCTAACCACTACTCAAATATGAGTATATCACAGCTGTCCAATGAAAAACATGTATGTCCATGTTTGTCTGTTTTTACTTTTCTTTATAGTTTGAACCCTGTAGCTGCTCTGTGCACTATGTACACAACTCCAGATGAACAGACCAACAGAAATGCTCTAAATGACTTGGAATAAACTCTGATTTTACCTTGACTTCCATTCAGAGTTAATAACATCTTTGCCTTCTCCTGTAAAGTCACCATTTTTGAGATACATGTTTTTCATTGGACAGCAACAATATGGTTTTGTTGTTGTTAATGTTTTAAACACTGTAGCATATTTTAATAGAATGCATACTAACTGTTTCTTATAGACTTTTTATATATGTCTAGATAAAATACTTCTAAGTGTGGTGAAAACCAACTCCCATTTCACAGATCTCATGTGCTCAGCACAGTAGCTTAAAAGATTTAGGTTTATATTTAGAAGCAAAGTCAGCGTGTCACAACCAGTCTATATACTATTCATTTCAGTATTCGCATTAAACAATACTGACTGCTATATCACCAGATTAGGTCCTGACTAACTTTAGGAGCTGACAGGGCCTTAGGTAACAGCTTCCATCCACAGACAGCTTTCTGGTTAATCAGTCAGCTGCTCCTTAAAGTCTTACCTCGGCGGCCTGGTCTCCAAGGTATAAACGCCATTCACCTCCTGCTGATTTGTAGCCAAAGGACGACATTAGTTTGCCACATTCCGCATTGAAACGGGGAGGAATATAATGTGTGGTATGTGTACACTTATCCTACAGACCTGGATTACCTGCCCTACCAGCTAACACTTTCACAGCGATAATCTCCCAATAATAATCCTGCTAATGTTCCTTACCATGGGAGGTTACTGGCCCATAGTCTGACACTCTCTTCTCTGTTTACTAATTAAATATCTTCCTGATAGCCATCTTCTACCATTGTACATGACTCAGCCATACAGTTTTTCAATTGATCACTTGAATACAATACAATTACAACAATGTCTATAGACAAGGGCACCTAAAACACATGTAGTTAACTAGGATTTATGTGATATATTATTTATGACAAACCCATGATATTTTCATTAGACTAGTATAATTTTATGTCATTTTACATCATTTTAGACTAAGTATAGTTTGGTTCACACTGACATCTTGTGGTTGTTGCTTTTCTCACATACCAACTGCAAACTGCTTCTACTCCAGAGAAAGATATCAAATCTAGTCAGTCACCAGGGAGGCCAGTGTGGAGTAGTTAATATTGTAGTGTGTAGAGTTCACATGGAACTGGTGGCACTAAGCTGGTGACATTGCGGTTAAGTACGGCCTTGGTTGAGAAGGGTCTCTCTGTGTGTCGACACGCCCATTACAATAGACGTCCAATACATGGAACGCTCAATTTGGTTATTCATATGTTGATTTAATTGTATGTAAATATAATGTTAAAATATTTTTTACCGTGATTTCTTTTTTAACAATGCCGTTAGCCAGGGGGCAAGAATGCTTTGGAAATACTGCAAAATTAGTCACATGCTGTAATCAGGGGCGCTGTATAAGGGGGAAAAGTTCGGAAAATGTGTGTGGTGAGGCCCTGTGTAATACCTTTTAATGGGGCCCAAAATCCCGTCTATTGCCTGATGCAGACTGTTACTGTTGTGCCTTTGTCACCTGGGGAGCCACTGTGGTTCTACAGAGTGGTTCTACTGAAATGGGTAGGTCTGTAAACTGAGCTTAGAGGAGAGTGGGTCTGGGACACCAGACCTCACTGTTTAACCTCTCTGGAGGTGACAAGGCCTTAAGTCAGTGAAACACTGACAAAGGGAGGTGCCTACCCAATATAATATAGAGGGTGATTAGAATATGGGTGAAGAGAACGGGCCCTATGTGTGAACCCAATTACTAGGTGGAGGATTTTGTCATTGTTTCCTGTAGTATTTCACCTGTGGTAGCTTCTTTTCTCACATACCACCTGCAAAGAGACTTCTACTCCGGAGAAAGATATCCTGGTCCTGGTCCTGCAGAACAATGCTGCTTTCATGTCCTTCTCTAAAGAGTTTGAAGGTCAACTGGTTTTAGTTGGAAACAAAATAAAAAGCCACGTATTTGTGAAGTGTCTAAAAACCGGATCACAAATACACCTATACACCAATCAGCCATAACATTAAAACCACTAAAGTGAGGTGAAGCGGGTAACATTGGTTATCTTGTTACAGTGTCATCTGTCAAAGGGTGGGAAATACATCCTAGTGAGATATATAGATCCTAGTCTATACAAACTAGCTAAGGGTATTTTTCAGTAAAGCACTTTTGTAAGTCGCTCTGGATAAGAGCATCTGCTGAATGCAAATGTAATGTAAATATACATATTAGGCAGCAAGTAAACAGTCAGTTCTTGAAGTTGATGTGCTGGAAGGACCAAATTGTGATGGCGTGATGGCTTGTGTCAGAGCATCACCAAAACGGCAGATCTTGTGGGGTGTTCCTGATATGCAGTGGTTAGTATCAACCTAAAAGACAACTGGTGAACTGGTGACAGGGTTAATAATGCTCAAGGACACCCAAGATCCCAAAAACCCAAGGCTCAGCCTAAGGCCTGCATAGTCTGATTCTACAGAAGAGCTTCTGTAGCAAAACGTTTCTGTAAAGGTTAATGCTGGCTAATGATGTTTTGTGGATTTAATGTTTCGAACAGTCAGGAGTCTCTCATCTTGATGCATCTCTGAATGCATGGCCCTTTTGGAGGGCCACTGCTCTAAGCAGTACTCTCTTTATCTCTCTATCCCCCTCCTCTTTCCCTACGAACAACACATTCTCGATTTCCCACACACTTACTTGATGGATGTTTAGGCTTACATGAGGCGCTGTTGATTGTTTACAAACATTTACATCCAGAAATATGAGAAAGTCCAACTGTTTTGATTCCTACACTCATTGGTCATTTTATCAAGTACTTTACCAAGTCACCTACCATATGGACAGTCATTTCAACGTTATTTCTTATTAAACAAACACAGTGAACTATTTATCACACTCTCACCAGAACTATTGCAACTATTATGCAGCATCATCACCGTGCTGTAAATGGCTTCGCTATTACCTTTACATTAACATTACCTTTATAAAAACCTGGTAAACCAGCCTCATCTATTAAAATCATTACAGGCCATTAACAAAAAGCCCCACATATTTAAACCATAAACTCAAATTTAAAAGCCAAAAACCACATTTCTTTTTGGCAAAAGCTAATGCTTGAGTCAAAAGCACATTAGCTTGGTTTACAAGGCTGCTTTCAAAACACTCACAAACGCACCAAATCCCTAAACACTGTTATCAACGTCAGACCAGTGCAATCATCTGACAACATTGTTATTAATGGCCTAATAAACAACATAAAAAAATCTAATATTTTAACCACAGTCCGGTCCCAAACCAGACACTTGGCAACCCTTTTTAGACACTTTTCAGCCACTGTATGACTTTAAGAGAAATGATAAACATTAAGATTGACTTAAACATAAAAAAAAAGAAAAGAGACAAAATAATCAGAGGTTGGATTCCTGGTGATGAGGCCTGAAGAGCAGGGTCTCGCTCTCTAAAGTGGACAAGGTTTTAATTAACCCCTTTGTAACCTGACCTGTATCTCCCTCACGTTTTTAGATTTAGCTGATGTTTCAGTGATTCAGTGAGAGAAAAACATAAAAACATACATTTACAGTTAAAAACAGCTATAAACAGTAATACCGCTGCATAAAAATAAATAAATGCATTAGCCTAAAATATTTCACATATGCAATGTATTTTCACTGGTTTTTAATTTCCATAGTTAATGGTAACTGTATGTTAACCAAGGTTGGGTATGGAATATGCAACGGTTCGAAAACTCACAAGGTGTTTTCTGAAATGCATTCACTAATGGAGGTTTTTCAAAAGTTTCATTTTTAAGTTCCCTCAAAAAGGGAAAGCATATCACGGGCCAATGTAAATTTTCATTTTTCCGCAGTAAATATTCTTATAAGACTTCAAAAGTCTACTTCAAAAGAAAAATCTTTCTTTTGGTTGCTAATTGAGTGTGCAGGAGTTATTTCTGTGTAATATTTTGTAATTGTACATAATAAAACCCTCTTAAATACTCTATTTTGACTTTTTTGTGTCTTATATAAAAAGCCTGCTTTCTGGCTAGAAACACAGCACACACCTGCAAACCAGACCAGCATCATTTGGAATGATGGACCAAAAATAATTCTAAAATCCTTTAAACTTTTTACAATCTTTTTACATTTCTCCTTTTCAAGTTCCCATTTTGGAGATAAGGGTTTGCTCCAGCAGCAACAATATATTTAATATAGTAGACAAGGGATGTGGCTTTATCCAATGTTTGATGTGGATAAGAGATGGTTTTCTATTCTAATACTGCCTCGCAAAGCGTGCTAAGAGTGGTCACTGGCAAACCACGATTGGATAGGATCGTCTCAGACGTCTCCCTGCTTTCCAGATCTGCGCACACACACACACACACACACACACACACACACACATAGTGAACTTTATAGAGAGTAGAAATAGCTTGAAAACTCAGCCATAAGAATAATATTGTTTCAATCAGCAAACCACCTTATAAGAATATGTGGTTTGAGAGGAACACACTGTCTACAATGCCGAGATGAAACACGCGGAACCAGCGTTTTTTGGGGCCTACCTAGCGCTACGTCCCGCCCGGAGAGAAAACGAAGCGTACGGTGTTTCTCACAATTTCTTCCGTGCAATCGCAGGCCAGTGTGCAAGATGGAGTCAGTGAATAAAGCGGGACATCTGATGAGCCTGGCGGCTCTCCAGCATTACGACCCTTACATCAACAAGCTGCTCGACGTTACCGGGCAGGTAGCGCTGTACAAGTTCAACTCGAAAGCGAATGAGTGGGTAAGCGGTTGTTGTTGTTGTTGTTTTGGTTTTGGCGGTGTGGATATCACCTGTGAAGTCGTTAGCCTTGTGTGTGTTAGCCGCTTAGCTCTGTGTTTACTGCTCAGTCTACACGAAGCAGATTTGGGCTTTTCTTCTGAATGATCCGTTTCGCTTTAAAAGGGGCAGCAGTTCGGTTGGGTAGTCTGTTCAGGCGCAGGACAGTAGCTAATTACTGTACCATTGAAGATGAACGGAAAAGTCGGAGAAGAAGCCAAACAAAAGGCTGCTGGACAGCGACTTCACTGCAACTTTACTCTCTCTCTCACACACACACACACACACACACACACACACAGACAGACAGACAGACAGACAGACAGACAGACAGACACACACACACGCGCGCGCGCTGACAGCGACGACACACGGGTCCACTTAAGTAGATATCATGATAGATAAAAGAATTTATTAAAGAAAAGACTCATTAAATCATATAAAAGATCTGAAATCAACGGGATAATTGCTATATTCAATCAAAGGAATGTCTAAGTCTTAAAATAGCACTTTTCTAGATTGATGCAGGCCCTATTTGGTAGTGTTTATGTGACAAAAAATGTAATAAATGCTGTAATTTCATTAAGTTAACCCTCTTGCTTGGGTTGGTTTGTCAGCGTAGCTTCATCAGAAGTTGTTTGGACAGTTAGCTAGCTAACATGTTTTGGGCGCCCAAATGAAGTTAAACACCTGAGTAATGGCGATTATTTTGCTTGGTAATAAAGTAAAAATTTAAATTAAGAACGTGCCAATGTTGTGTAGTTGTTGCCAACATGCTCAGTTACAAGATATTTAGCATAAGCATTAAATGCAAAGCCCAAAAGTGTGATGTATTGATGTGTATCTGTCCTTTTACAGGAAAAAACTGACATTGAAGGCACTTTATTTGTTTATGCCAGGTAAATATGCAGTTTTGACTTCTCACGCCAGATGTAAAGTCAGTTGGCTGTTTTCTTTACCTGGAAGACGTTATGAAGTGTTGTATGAGTTTGTGGGCTAAGGTCGCTCGAGCCTAATTCTGTCTTTCTGCAGGTCCGCTTCGCCCCATCATGGGTTTACGATAATGAATCGGTTGAGCACAGAGAACTTGGTGGAGCCGATCAATAAAGACCTGGAGTTTCAGCTTCAGGACCCTTTTCTGCTTTACAGGAATGCAAGCTGTAAGTGTTCATGTGTTTATTGAAATATTGGCGTGTAGGTGTTAACCCAGCTCCTTGTCTTGATAAGTACTTGAGTTTGCACATTGTTGGGGGAAGCTGGTCAGATAGATAGTATCCAGCACACTGCTGGAATGTGTACAAGCACAGAGACCGGATGCTCTGTATAAGGATAAGTCAGTCGGGTGTATAAAGGGCAGCAAACCACACCTATGAGGCAATGTTACCCTTTTTTTATATATACGGCATTATTGAAGGACCATTAGTGTCTTATAGTACAGTGGATAGTTTGTTAAAGGACCTCTGTCCTACATTTGTCTTGCATTTTATTTTCCTCCTTGAGGTGCATTTATGACCCATCTGTCCAATACGCACAATATGCAGTACGCACAACACTGCCATCTGTGTGCTAGACTGGGGTTTAATTCTCCATCTAGGGAAGCACACCACAGGGTGAGAGTCCTTGGGCAAAACATTGTTACTGTCCCCTGCCTATGAGCATGTTTTAAATGTAAGTTCCTCTGAAAAAGTATGTCCCCTAATTGCCATGAATGTTTGTATACCATAAAACAGCCCTAATTCTCGTTTAAGGAGCATTTTCCAACCTTTCTTGATTCCTTAGACATAAATAGTCTGCCTTCATTACTATCCTTTAAAGACTGGCTCTAAAAGGCATTTGTTCTGATTGTCTGCTCTGAGTTGTGCCACACTCCAACAGCAATCTGGGTAAAATTGGGTTATGATGACTGTATGATTAAAGTAATAGACACAAAGCTTTGCATTTGCTTGGGTGAAAGTTTGCAGCGTCTGCTTGGGAGGACATTTTAAAATCACTGAGTGTAATGGGAATGTGATCTTTATCCTGCCCGTGAGTTATATCAGAGGGCTGAGAGATTTTAATTTCCCTACCAAATATGGGTGTCTACTAGAAGCTGGGGTTGCAAAGATTGCTGCTGGGCAATAATTCAACTTCAGAGATGGAAAAGAACATGAGATACGGTACTCTTGAGATACTGCTTTGCGAAATCCCCCCCCTCCCCCCTTTTAGAATGTTTGTAATTTTGTCATATCTTGTTTCCAAAGAAAACCAAACATTTTTAGTAATGCCTTTGATCTGCCTTATGCTATTGGTCATATGCATGCATGACCTCTGAAGTTGAAGTTGTAGTTGCTTCTTTCCTTTCAGAGACTTGGAGTATTAAAGGCAGCAGCGCAGTGATTTATAAACGCAGGTTTATGCCATATGCCCACATCTGAGGAGACTGATTTATGATATGACTTTAATTTGACCATGACCACATAGAGCTAAGACCTCACATTTGAATAACCAGCATATACTTTGGGCTGTTTTAACAGCTGAATGGAATGCTTTAGTGAGCGCTCTCTCTCTCTTGCTAGACCATTTGATGACATAAATGTACTACACATATAAAACCTTTAAGGTAGACATGGGGGGATAATGCAAAAAAAAAAAGTACCAGTGTAGGGTAGGTGGGCACACATCGTGCAAAATGCTTAACACTGGTGGTAAAAAAAAAAAAAAAAAGAAAGAAGGGGAATATTTCATAAGGATGGATTTTCAGTATTTTCTAAGCCCAAAGCCAAACCTGTCTAGTACACTACAGAAAAAGAGCTGAAACAGTCTTATTGAACAGTCCTCAGCTTTGAGCTTAACTGAAAAATCTTGCCTCAGGAAATACTCCCAACATTGCATTCGCTTGCAGAAAATGTGTGAAAGTTACTGACGGTGTAGATTTGGACGTGCTTCAGAGTCACTTGGAATTGTCAGTTCAGTAATTACACTACTTCTAATAAATGCAACAGTTCTATGTTATGACATGTTATATAAATATTTAATTGACCTGAGGAAACAATCATTTACTGTCATTTCATGTCTGTTGTACAAGCTTGTGAAAGAGATTTGTTACTTTATGAAGACTATTGTTAACTACTGTATCTTTGCAAGTAGGGTAACGTGAGGGATGGGTTTCTTACCCTAACTTCTCTCATTTGTACTTTTACTTAAGATTTCTAGCCCAATTTAGGTCCTTTAGTTATGGATTTTATAGGAAAATGGTGTGTGCCCACCTATCTAGAACTGCACTGCATTGGTGCTTTTTTTCCTCTCTCTTTTTCTTTCTTTCTTATATATAAACTCTATTAAATTCTGTTATAACTGTTACATTTACCCTATGTTCCCTTTTTATTTTTGGTTACTTTAGATGTCCACTAGATGTTCTGTGCACATATCATTTTAAGAACATAACATCATTAGTGATATGAATAATAATAAATTAAATCTGACACTAACATATTATTATTTCCCAAATCCAGATGTCCCTTTGAATGTCAGAGGTCCCGAGCGTCTCTGAGATCTTTATGATCAGTTATGGGGATGTTTTTATGACATTAAACATTCCAGCAGCGGGACAGAAAGGGGCTGGGTTTCCCGAAAGCATCTTGGTATGAAGATGATTCTAAAATGGTCAAGCATCACACAAATATTCGTTCTACCAGTTAAGGATGCTTTCGAGTAACTGGTTCTCTTTTTTTCTATCCATTGGTTTATTCCTCTGCCTGCTGTACTTGTGACTTTTCTCCTGGCAAACAATGGGTTAGGGTCTTATACAGGAGTCGTATTTATTTATGTGGCCAATCAGAGACCAGAGCACATATAGAGTGCTGGATTTGTACCGGTTTGTGTCAGTGATGTCATTAATAATAAAATATGAATCTGATTTTAGACCCTAGCTGTATGAATACAGTCCCAGGGGCTAGTCTCACAAAGCAACTTAAACTGGCTTTCATCCAAGTTTCAGCTTTGAATGCAGCTGCAGTTGACATGTTTTACATAAATAGCTCAAACATTTTCTGTTGGCTTTGGTTTAGATGCTCAAACGTGTGTGTGTGTGTGTGTATATATATATGTGTGTGTATGTATGTATGTATGTATGTATGATATATATATACGTATGGTGCATGTGAAAGTGTCTGACAGTTTGGGCAAAATTTTTAAAAACTCAAGGATTTCCACCAATTGTATAATAAAGCATATTGGGTTAGGATGTGTAGAAGCACTTTTTATTGAGCTTAAGTCACAGGTATGTGTTTTCTCATTCCCAGAAATCATGCCTAGAAGGCCTTGAGGGTTTCTTACTGATGTTTGGTTTTTGAAAAAAGGATCATAAACAAGGTTTTCTACTGCTTTCACAAGTAGAAAGAAAAGTATCTAGAAATGTTTAGAGGAACACTACAATCACTGCGTCAGGGTTTACTGAATTAAGGAGTTTGTTTTCTCTGCTATGCATTATGAATATTAACTCCACTAGGCAACATTTGTCATGTGATTGATGCTGGATTAGACCTAAAACCACACTAAAGAATTAATTAATGGTAAATCACTGCAATTCACTCACAAGACCAGTTGTAATTAAATGAAACCGAGTCAAATTCTCTGGATGTCCAGATATGTTTTGTGACTCTCACACATTAGGTTGGGCTTTATTTACTGTAGTCTCTGCATCCCTCAGTATTTTGAAATGGAGCTGCACTTGTAGACACTTGAGATCAAAAGAGGTTCATTCTTTATCCAAACACTTCAGATATTTGGCTCCTTAGGAATGGGGGTCTTTGCTGGTGTTTATATACAGAATTCAGATGATGTTGGGCTGCATTTTATTTTTATGGGTTTCCATCAATATTAAGACCAGTTATGAAAGAACCTGGAAGAGTAGTATTGAGGACAGTTTGCCTTTAGTGTCATGATTGTTGTGTGTTTGGTGTGTTGATTTTTTTTTATTTTATTTTTTATGAAACCTTTTGGGTTGCATATGGTGCTTTCATTATCTATGTAGTTATACAAAGTACCGATGGATGGTTCTCAAATTCAGTAATCCATCTGTGAAGGTTCCTGATTTCCATGATGGTATGTACTGTTATTGGTGTTAAATGTTTTTGGCAAAGCAGAAAGGTCATTGATTTAAAAATGGAAAAAGATGCATAGCGCAACACAGGTGGAAGAAAATTTTTTGCAAGGATGGATTTCTCAGTTTATCTTAAACCTAAAGCCAAGCCTGAGGAGCTGAGGAACAGTCCTATTTAACAGTCCTCAGCTTTGAGCTAAAGTTGCCTGGCTGACTGATAAATCTTGCTTTGTGAAATATTCCCAAGGTCTCCTTGCATTTGTTTGCTGCAACTTCCAGGATGTTCCACAGCTCTCTGGTTTGCGGGAAACGTGTGAAACTGTCACTGGCAGTGCATATTTGGACTTGCTCTAGAGTCACTTGGAATTGTCAGTTCAGCACTGCACCTAATAAATACAGCAGTATGTAGTAAACGGCATGTTTATATAAATATTTAATTGCCCTGAGAAAACAGTCATTTACTCTGCCATTGAGGATGTCTGTAGTACAAGCTTGAGAAAGTGGTTCATTACTATAGGAAGACTACTGTTAGTTGCTGCATCTTGTGCAAGTAGTGTAAACTGGGGGAAGGTGGTCCTTATACGATTTAGTCTCCTCTTTAAATGATTGCACCACTTCTAATCTGAACACATTTACTGCATGGTGGTAGAGCTGTGGTTTAGTCCTCAAGAAACAAAATAAGATGGGGGTACAGGCCCTACACGTAAAGGTACCTTTACAAGTAAAGGTGCTTTACAAGTCAAAGAAAGTGGTGACCAAGAGCTCTCGGTCAGTAATGGAAAACTACAGTCTTAGGCTGCTGAATTTCTCCTTGCTAAGTGTCTTGTGTGTTATGTTCCACTTTGCTCCAGTGTTGAATTCTAAACAGATAAAAGGAACTTACCTCTGTTTGAACCATTGAAACATCGTCCAAGTGTCTTCTGAAAGACAATTTTCCCCTTGTGTCGGAGGTCGTAGAGGTCAGGATGGGGGTTGGAGGCAACCCTGAGTAGAAGCATCCTCTCAACGCAGTCACTGCTGCTTGGATCCATTCTCCAGCCAGTTACACATGTCCCTTAAAATGCCCCAAAGTTCCTTCTGGTGTCTGGCTTCATCGAGCAGCCTCCCCACCAAACTGAGCTTGAGCCCGGAAGTTTGCGACAGGAACAGGCTGCACTGTGAGCTTTGATCCAGCTCAGATATCCATCAGGACATGCAGAGGCTTTTAAAATGCCAGATAAACAAAGAAAAGTGTACAGAGCTGTGGAAGACCTCCATCCATGGTGTGCGACCAGCCGTGGCTCTGCTGATCATGTGCAACACGAGTTCTAGAAGGTTCTTGTGGGAGAAAGAAGAAGGCGGCGGCGGTGGAGGAGTGGGAAGGAGAGTAAGTCCCGAAGGTCTTGCTGTTCTCCTCAGAGAGCAAGGAGAGGGGGAAAAGTGGTGCGTTATAGATTGTATGCTTTCTCTGAGCGGCACCTGTAAGAAAAAGTTGCTGGAGCTGTCAGAGTGACAAAAGAAAGAACAGAATTCCTCATGTTTTCTTGGCTTGGATCTGAGCTGTAAGGTGAAGACTCTTCTCTGTGCAGGGGTTGTCGGTGTGTAAAGCTCTGATTTGAATATACGGTCACAAAATCTGAGGCAGAGTGATGTTTATAAACTGTAATGTGATAAGGATTTAGAAGTACAATTTACAGTAATTATAATTGATATTCCCTCTTTTCTCTCTCAGTGGGTATCTACAGCATCTGGTTCTATGACAAAGCTGACTGCCAGCGCATAGCACAGCTGATGGTACAGTAAGTATCGAATGAATGTGAATTACAGAGTCTGAAACCTAACCCAGACTTTTTTTACTAGGTCAAATGTAATGTGCATTGCTGCATGACAATATGCGCTGGCTAAAAGCAACGTGTCCTCTGGTGATCGGTCACTGAGGAACCCGCACGGGAGCCTAGCAACAGGTTGAGCTTGTTGCCATGGGTGCATGTTACCATAGCGACCAGGTTACTTTCACATGTGTCATCTGGGTGTATTGAGGCACAGGCACCTATGCAGTTTGGACAAATAAAGCCACATATGAATAAATTGGATTCTGCAGTGCTTTACAGTTGGTAATTATACTCCAGTAAATATACTGTGATCATCGCAAGTGGTCAGCTTTCTGACACCATGATAAGAGTGTTGGAAGTAGGCTATGAACAGTTAAGTTAGCGGCTAAAACCAGATAAGTTAGCGGTAGATACGATTCTTGTAGTAAAATTGGTCTATAGGTAGCGGTTGTACAGATTTAGCAGTACCTGGTTGGAGATAGCACCTTTATATATTTATAGGTGTCGTTTTTTGCTGATGACCTCAGATGATGACTGAATATCTGAGGGTGGGGGGGAAAAAAAAAGTTTGATCCAGTTTAGACCTTTAGTTTTATTTTATTTATTTTTTTTATTATTACTTTGTGTGTCATTTTCGAGTCACAAATGTCTGCTCGGTTCTGTGGCACCGAGAAGGCTTGTACAGATATTCATCTACAATGTGCTACTGCCCTCTAGTGGTGGAAATCTGCACTATTTATGCCAGTGTTTGTGTTGCACTGCTTCTTCTTCAAGCGTGTTCTTTCTTACTGTGATTTAGAATAGTAAAGCAGGAAGCACTGCGAGCTCAGCAGGCATCCCCAGGTCGAGGCAGAACAAATGGTTGTGTGGAGACCAGACCATTGGATATACTAGAACTGCTGAGCAAGGCCAAGGAAGAGTACAACAGGGTAGGTAGTCTTTTTGTCTCTAGTTTTTTAAACTCATACTTGCTCATTTGTTTGTTTGTATAATAATATTAATATTTAATGTAATGTGCATGTGCGTGCATAGAGTCAGTCTAATGAGACTGATCTTCAGGAAAATTCGGATGTGGCTCAGACTCCAGACCCAATTAAAGTAGAGACCTCAAAGCCTGCCGTTACTGCTGCTCAACAGGAAAAGGTACATTAACCATTTTTTTTTTTTTTTTACTTGTACAATACCATAATGATAATTGAAAAAATAATTAAATCAGTTTCTCATCTCAACAGGCAATGTGTGACTAGTACTTTGACTGACAATTTTTAACTACATTTATGTAATTATAAAAATAAAAACTTAACTGTAAACTGCATGGATGCATGGAATCATACATTCTTTTCGGATGCCAATATCCATTTCCATACATATCTACTGTTGAAAAAATAACTTAATAATTAAAATAAATCCGTTTGTAGACATCCCTTCCTGTTATTAGTAAATTAAGCTTTATTAAGGTGCTCCATTCCTGACGCAGATGTTCTTACATGCATGCCCCTTATAAAACGCTGTAGAAAAGCCCTAACCAATAGAGTGGGACACACTGGAGAAGCTGCACATCACCATGCTCAGTGCTATGCATCAGATGGAGGGATTTATAACCACATTTTACTGTAGACCTCTATTCTCTGGCATGATGGAGTGCTAGCCAATAGTTTAGGATGATCTCACTAAAACATGTGGCTGAATGCCAAAAAAAATCCTCAATGCAATTGGAAAGCCTTTTCAGAAGAAATACACTTACTGCAGCAGAGGAGGTGGGGGGTGCATCAACTGTATTTTTGAAACCATTGATTTTTGGAAGAAACATTGGATGGACATGTCCACAAAATTAGTTCCTGCAGGGTATGTTTATGCATGCCATATCCAAACTGAATGAACAAATGAAGTGAGTAGCAGTTCATGCTACACAGTCCCACTACATTTCATTCACTGCTTACCATGTTAGCATTTATCTCTTATCTGTCCCTTTAACTCTCTTATCTGTCCCTCTTCTGTGTGTGCAGCCCACCCACAGTGTAGTGAAGCAGATCACAGTAGAGGAACTGTTTGGCAGCTCTTTACCCAAAGAGCCAGCACCTCCAGTTCCACCTTGCCACAACCCTTCTGAGCCCACCTCAGGTGAAAGCTTCCTCCGGGGCCTGGCTTACGCCCCTCCTCCCCTCCCCCTGGAGCCTCTCCTCACTCCTCGTCTCACAGCCGATCCTGGAGGCCCAGGTCTGGTACCTCTCCTCCAGGCTGGTTGCTCCAGGGACCCCCAGCACAGTGTTTCCCCAAGACTAATGGCCCAGAGTGGTGCAGAGAATGTTCCAGCCCTCGGAGGGCCCCGAGGTCAGACTGGTCCTCCGGCTGCACCTCAGTATATGAACCCTCTTAAAGGGGACGGGCATGGAATTCCCAAGCCAGCCCCAGGGTCTGGCTTCATGCCCAGCGCACTAGTCACACCACAGAGTTTCAGGGAGCCCACACCTAAAGCTCCAACTGTCTTCACCAGCAAGAGCACAGCATCTGCACAGGTAAGGGCTTTGCCGACAGCCTTCGTTATACTGTTTCTGAGGACGATTGATCATTGACATTCTCTCTCTGTCTTTGTCTCTCTTGTTGTCTCTGACGCAGCCTAAAGAAGCAGATACTTTTGCACAGCCTCAGGCCCAGAGTCTTGGCAAACCCATACCTGTAAGTCCCTGTGCTTTAACTAAAACACAATTTACCAGTCCAACTCAAAATGAAATGAGGGATATAATATAATTAAATTATATATAACAAAAACATTTACATATCATTTTATTAAAATGAAAACTGGTGTTTCTAGTTTATTGTAACTAACAAGGTGATTCTTAAGAGTGTAATAGTACAAGATTCAGGTATCAAACATTGAACAGACTGGAGCCAATGACTCCAGCCACACAAATAAAGATGCTTTAAAAGGTTCTCTGAGGACCATGTTTGACTCCATAAAAAGATCTTTGTATGCAAAAGAACATTCTGTAGCATCTTTACCTTAACAGATACAAAATCAAGTTGATGCTCCACTGACTTGTAATGGGGAAAATGGCGCCTCTATCGTTGCTGACTGCACTATGTAACTGGTGAGGTTCGGCAGCGCTTGTGGGAACTTCGTAACCCCTGTAAAATCTAGTAATATTACTCCACCATGTCAGTCCACATGATTCTTTTGCATTCAGCGACTGTGTCTCAGCTTGTCTAGAAATGCATGTGAAGAGTGTCATTTGTTAGGGGCTCAAAGCCCAAATTACCCTTGACTGTAGGGAGAGCCAATGGGCAAGGAATACCAATTCTAGCATAATGCTGCTTTAAAGGTTTATCACACATCTCTATTACAAACATAATAGTAAGTTAGGGAATTGTTTAATTTCTCTTATATTTGAGCTGTATGCCCAGAACACTAAACTGCAAATTAACTGCAACTGCAAATTAATTCCTAATTGCTAATGTTTTTTTGTTTTGTTTTGTTTGTCCTTTTTTAACGCAAAGAAGACGGGGTTAGTAGTGCCAGGATTGGAGCCCTCTTTCTTGCTTTCTCCCAGTGCATTCCAGCAATCTGCTGCAAAAGTAACTGAGCTTCAGAGAAACCCTGCCTCTCCACCATCCCCACCCAACACTCTGGGGAGCGGGGACTTGCCATCAGCATTGTACAACAAGACGCAGCTGCAGGATGTTCTGATACATTTGATAAAGGTACACACAGAGGTTTATTTTTTGGTGTAAAGGCCACCCACAGTGTGGTACAATAGATCAGCGCCTAACAAACTGTGTCTTTTTGCCTGACTGCTGAACAGTGGATTAAGCCTCTGTAATTAATCATATTTACTGCAAAATGAGTTTCCAAAAACCCATTAAGAGCTGAGATGACTAAACGGATCAAATTCCATCACACTGAATTGTATTTATTTGTTTGTGTAGTCCTATTTAGGGATTCAAATTTATTTTATATTTAATTATTTTTGATTTACCTCATAGTAGGTGGACAGTTTAGCAGCTGTTTTACTACAAAAGCATATGATTAGCTACCAGTGCAGGATTGTGTCTGGAGACACAGACTTTTTAAAGCCCATGTATTTAATTAATCCTGTGTTGTGTCATGGATCTATAACTTTTCGTAAGTTAGGTATTTAGTCCCCTTTTTGGAATTTGCCTTGGTATTTATTCCCATAAATGGTGTTTAGGGGAAGAGGTTACTAGTTAACATGGTATAAGATGGCATCTCGCATAAAGAGTTTGTCTTGTGGATGTTACACTTTTACACTAAAGACTTTGTTACTTGATGAAGAATTAATGTTTGTTGACCAGCTCATGACCCTGTGTTGAGATTACTTTGTCTTAGCCAGAAAGAAAAATCAATTTATAGAATTCTTTCCCCATTTCGTCTCTTTCAGAACGATGCCCGTTTTCTCACTGCAATCCATGAGGCGTACTTGCAGAGCCTCTCCAAAGACCTCACCAATGTAAAGCTATAGCCATCAACCAAGAACTCAAGGACTTTTATCAGCCCCCTGGACTCCGCTCAGGAGGCCTGACTCTGCTTATAAGGCAACCGTAAACTAGATGGCATTTAGGACAGAAAACACCACTATTACCAGACTAGCTGCGCCGGGTCCCTTTTGCTGTATCTTGGTCACCGGGTGGCACATCTAAAGGCACACACCACTGCTTTCAATCAGCACTGCTCAGAAAGAATTACAAGCCTCTGGAATGTTGTTGTATAACCGCAGTGACTGCTTCTGTTGACCCACCACTGAGCCACAACGAATGGTCACCAATTATTATATGCAAATGTAGTTTCTGCTAAAATTGTGGGAAATCGCCTCTCTAATTTTTGTTTTTCTATATTTTGTTTGTCTTCCCTCAAGTCTTATGCTGTCCATCTTAGAACTGTCTTTTTATTCTTTATGGTTCAGTGTTAATCATCTCCTGCAGCACATCGCCATGTCAATCATTCCATCATTGCATCACCTGTCTCCCCTTTCTCTCTCCTCCTCACTTTGTCCACTGGCGATTCCTGAGGTTGTGAAAGTGTGCAATACTGGCAACTCTCACAAGATGTTGCTCTTTAGATTTTAATGACTGCTGTTCATTTGGACGAGGGAGTGTCCTTAAACCTGATTGAAGTGCATGGGCCCAGATATGGATATGTTAATGGTATTTCTGCTTTTTTTGGTTTGGTTTGTTTTTGGTAAAGGATTACAGTTAAACACCTGACCTGAGGTTTTGCAGTATTATTTACTGCAATAAGCTTTACTGGTTATTTGCACTGGACAATACAAGTACAATTCATTTAACCTTCATACAAATTCAAGTCTATAAATTGGGCATAATGAGCTATGGAATGCCTTTGCACTTTGTTGTGCGTCAATCATTTATTTATATGGGTTGTCAATAATAATTTCAGTTAAACAGGATTAAGAATAAAATCGACAGTTTAGCAGTTGCTTCACGACAGCATGCCAGTGCAAGGTTCTGTCTGGAGATTAAACTAACTTTTAAAGCACCTGTATACAATGTATTCTGTATCATGGGTTTATAACCTTTTAATAAGGAATTGATTGCGAAATGGATAGTTCAAGGTGTACAGCAAGCATATCTGCACTTGGATATCATATCACCATTTTGGTATAATATGTTTTTCTATAGTAAAGTGCCATGTTAAATGCTTCCACTATGTGGTGCATATCTTTATGGGTTGGCCTTGCTAAGTCTTGGTATCACTGTCTGTGTTGTATGTCCACACATAGAGCTTGTGATTTTAAGAAAGACTATAGAGGTATTACAAGACTTTCTTTCTGTATGCATGATGTTTGTTGGTGGATTTGTCTTTTTTGCGTCAGTGGTTATAATTTCATTTTGTTTGTTTTTTAATTTTTTTTTTATTATTATTATTATTATTTTTTTTTTTTTTTTGGACTACTTGGAAAACCAGATATCTAGGATAATTGAACCATTAGTAGCTTTAAAACCTCAGTAGCATTTTCTTTATCGAGTCCTACAGTGGTATAAAAAGCACTGTTACAGCATTTGGTTTCTTTGTCTGATCTTTTTTTTGTTTTGTTTTTTTTCCCTCCCCCCTCTTCTTGTGCAGTTTACAAACATGTTTCAGGCGCCTTAGAAGAGCATTATTAAATATATGCTAAATATGAGGGCAAGTGCTATGCCATGTCCACAAGTAAGCAGAGTATAAAACTGATCATTAAATTACCATCATTATTTTTTTAAGATCATGGTCCTGATGGGTATGTCTACCTAATTTAATGCTAAATAAAACTGTTACGTCTCCAGATCTCCTGGTCTGTGTTGTGTTGTGTTCTGCAGGCCCTATTATGATCACCCTGTCTGCACTGTCACTCGATGACTTCGTGTAGGTGGGCAAGTCCTATAAGTTTAAGTATTTCTTGGTTGTGATAATGAACTGATTGTCTTGCCACTCATAGTGCATTTTCAAATCTGCAGCATTGCAAACAAATTAATACTTGTGATAGAAATAATTTAAATAAACTGGCCTGAAGTTGTGTATTTGTAATTTGAATCAAGCCATTAATGTGCAAACGTGGATGTTTGGATGTTCATCCAAAGTATAATCACTTTAGACGAGGCAAAAGTTATGTAATTAGTTATGTAATTATAATAATCCTAATTTAGTTTTTTTGTTGCCCATGATTAGCATATGTTGAGTGATTTTAATGTTTTGCCATAGTATTATTTGGTATTTAGCATGGTGGTTGGCACATGACACTGTGGTGGTGTGAGCAGAGGTAAATGTTTCCTATTATTCAGGTTTCATATTTTTTTGCCTAGTATTTGTACTTCAGTGGCACTACAAATGTACTTGAGCATGTTACACTTAAGACAACGCTCAGGTTTTGAACTGATCTGATATTCTGATTCATTTGGCCACCAGATGGCAATCCAACAGGGTTGACGCCATGTACAAAGCAAAAATTCCATAGATTGCAGAAAAGAAGTGTGACGCATGACAGTTTTTTCATAGTTTCGCTTATATATAATTGTGTTTTGGAAGGTTACATAAACTCACCATGATCAAAATTATACATACAGTTAGGGGTGTGGCCACGAGTGGCACAGGGTGGCAAAAAAACAAGTCTTGCAACCCCAATTAAAGTTCTAAGATTTAAATGACAAATTTAATTAAATGATTATATTTATGTTTCAGCTACATTTTTATGAATTACCACTATTCTTAGAAAAAAAAACTATGCCTAAGCATTTTAATCTAACACTTATTCGGATTGGATCATAGTGCATTCCTCTTATTGGCTCAGCAAGAATTTTTTCTGCAAAATTATTGGTTGAGAAAAAAGGCTGAAGCAATGGGAAGAAACCTGACCACAAATCCTTTTAAGTTAATCAATCTGTATGTGTAAACATGTCTCTATGCTGTGAAGTATGAAAAATATTAATTAGGACAAAAAAGACAAGTGTAGTCTTTTTAATTTTAGTCTTTGTGTAGTGTAGTCTTTCTAAATTTTCCATGTTATTTTTTAAATACTGAATAAGATTAAATTCAGTTTGTGAGAAACAGTAAAAGAAAAAAAGTGCTTGGGATCATTGTCCTGTTGCATGACCCAATTTCTGGCAAGCTTTAGCTGTTGTACAGATGGCCTCACATTTTACTCTTGAATATTTTGGTATACAGAAGAATTCATATTTGATTCAGTGTCTCCTGTCCAGGTCCTGTTGCTGCAAAACAAGCCTAAATCATCACCCCTCCACCACTGTGCTTGACTCTACTGATTCTGCTGTATTTGATCTTACCAAATGTGGTGCTGTGCAGTATGACCAGACATCTCCACTTTGGTCTCATCTATCCAATAGATGTTGTTTCAGACGTCTTGTCCGAGATGTAACTGTTTTATGTTTTTTTAAATTTCTCTGAGTTTTGCGCAGTCTGATTTTGGGGTGACGTTGCTTGGACATCCACTCCTGGGAAGACTGGCAACTTTCTATAATGTTTTCCACTTGTAAGTAATCATTCTCACTGTAGGATGATGGAAAGTTTCACAAATGGCCTTTTAACACTTCGAGGTGGTCACACTTGCTGATGATCAGTTAATCAAGGGCATAGAAGCAGTAAGGGTGTACTTAATTTTAACACAATGGCTCTGCATTTTGGCCTAGTTATAAATAACATGATGGAATCTACTCTGTGTTGTTCATGTGGGTGTACACACAGAAAATGGTCCATGTGCCTTTACTCCCCCCCCCCCCTTAACTGTGCTTCACAGGCTTTTAATCTTGAATTCAGCGTTGTACAGGCTAAACAGGTACCAATACTAAGCACCTCACATTTTCTTCCCCATCTACAACATATTTATGGAGGGGGGGGAATTGGTATATGTCACAATTTATCTCAGCATCCTGTTTCAGCAAAGGGTTTATACCTTAAACAATAAACAGCACTTCAATGATAAATATTGGGACTGGCGTCAGTCCAAGTCATTTACACAGATAAGGAGTGGCTCTGCAGTCACAGTGCACTAAACTATACTGAGAATAAATGGAAATGTAACTGACCTGCTTCCAAACATAATATTTATGTAAATGAATATGATTATATCATGAAATTAATCTAATAAGCATGTTTACACAGGCAGAGGTGATCTTTAAAAAGTGCAGTCAGATGGTTGTGCCCCCTTGCCCTCAAGAGTCAATCAGAGGATTGAACTATGATTATTTTAGGATGTTTGTTAAAACACACATTGAGTTTTGAGGAAGAGAAGGGTTCATCCAAAATAAATCCACAATTATAAGCAACATAATTGTTACATTTTTGTTGTTATTAATAACTGTCTTAACACTACAGGTGTAGTAGTCGCCTACACAGTGGCTTATTGAGTAGAAGTAGAAGGCCTCTGATGATGTTAATAGTGTATATAAAGTTAGTAAACATACTAGTATGCTCATACGAGGTAGCAGTCCCCGCCCCTCCTTCACTTTCAGTATCTCTCTCTCTCGCTCTCTCCCTCCCTGACCGTCCCTCTCTCTCTCGCTCTCTCCCTCCCTGACCGTCCCTCTCTCTCTCTCTCTCTCCCTCCCTGACCGTCCCTCTCTCTCTCTCTCTCTCCCTCCCTGACCGTCCCTCTCTCTCTCTCTCTCTCTCTCTCTCTCTCTCTCTCTCTCTCTCTCCCTCCCTGACCGTCTCTCTCTCTCTCTCTCTCTCTCTCTCTCTCTCTCTCTCTCTCTCCCTCCCTGACCGTCCCTCTCTCTCTCTCTCTCTCTCTCTCTCTGTCTCTCTGTCTCTGTCTCTCTCTCTCTCTCTCTCTCTCTCTCTCTCTCTCTCCCTGACCGTCCCTCTCTCTGTCTCTCTCTCTCTCTCTCTCCCTCTCCCTCTCCCTCTCTCTCTCTCTCTCTCTCTCTCTCTCTCTCTCTCTCTCTGTCTCTTATAAACACACGCTCGCTCTGCAGTCTGTCAAATCGTTTGGATGGCTGTCGCGTCCACACTTCCCTCTTCTCCCTAGTTTCCCCTCTCTCTCTGTATCCCGGAGTAAGTGAGCTCCTCCGTACCGCAGACTCGGATCTTATCTTATTTTAGTTTATTTTATTTAACTCGGTACTGTATGTCAGTGTGGCCCAGATGGAGGACTACCATAAACCCGACCAGCAGACTCTGCAGGCGCTGCGCAACATCGCCAAACGGCTCCGGATCAGCTCCATCCGGGCCACCAGCGCTGCGGGCAGCGGGTAAGAGCTACGCACAGTCAGCCTCGCTGCTCTTCTCGTTTGACCTCGGTGCGCATTTGCAACGTTAATGGTTGTCCGTTTTAACCAGTGTGGACTTTTATATAATATATATATAATATAAAATATAATTTTCTGTCAGTTATTAGCCTCGATCATTCCAGCAAAGTTACTGTGAGCTCGACCGGCGGGGCAGCTGGTTCACCTACCCTCCACGCCATTTGGACTTCACTCTTTTTCTCATTTATTTTAGATTTTTTATTATTTTATTATTAAAGAGTCTTATGAAAATAAATATTTGGCCGCTTGTGTGTTTGGGAACGTGCAGTCCAAGAGTTTTCTCGAACAGACCGCACCGCTCCAGCTGTAAAAGGGTCCGCAGCTCAGTTCAGCACCACGACTCAAGTCGAACGCTTGAGGGCTGTCTAACCCGCCCCCTGCGCAGCGATTGGCGCGGAGCTTGAGGATGGGACCTAAGAGCCAATCGTGAAGGAGGGAGCGAAGCTCGCGAGTAGAGGTGTTGTGGGCCGCTCTAGTGTAGTGCTTTAACTCCTACACAGCTGTCCAGCTGTATATATTATATACAGTGCATTGCAAAAATGTAGAGATCATTTACGACAAAATATTCATAAAAGGCCGTTTAGCTGCGCAGTAAGAAAAACAGTAGAATACATATAAATAATTCAATAAGTATGATATTGTGCATTAACTAATTATAAACACATTTCACTATATCCACACCTCTCCTAGCCCAGTATTATTTGCAGTTGCCTTATTAAAAAGTAGTCTAAACATTGCCATTTAGTATGGTTATATTTAATGTATAACCTCTATTTAGCATTTATTACACATTTACTGTTGTTGAAATTGTCATTATTGTTCTTTAGAGCAATTGCAGACTTCTGATTCCCTACAGACAGGTGCAGGTTTTCAGAGGATTCATCTCAAACTAACGTGAGGGTGAGATGTTGATGGCATGGTATATATTTTAGCACTGTGAGCTGGTTTCCTGGACTGAGCTTAGGTTTGGACTGCATGCAAGAGATGAATCCCCTTTGGAAGTTCTAATAGTCTAGGATTTGCGTACTACATCACGTTCTACATGAGATGTCTAAATATTTCCAATACATCTAATTCCAGGCTGTTCGTACAGACTAACGACCACTGACCAGATGACGTATGTGTTGGCTTATTAATGCTTTGTTAAAGGTGCACCTCTGTGATGGAGCTAGTCTGTTGATTGGTACCACAATCTGTAACCTCAGTGCAATACCTTCAAATGAGATGTATTCCTTATGTAATTGGCTAAAAATGTCTGTTCCAACCAGGACATGGGGGAAAATGGGGTAATTTCTTTCGTTTCCATTATACTAGTACACAAGCAACACCTTCGAAGCCAAAGCAAACACCTAGCAACATCTTAGCGACCACATGGGCTACCAACAACCACGGAGGAAACCTTACAAAAGCCTTAAAAAAGCAGAGCAACCACCTGGCAACCATATCAACCTTCAACATCAACCTAGCAATACAATCCTAGAAACCCCTTGGGACACAATAGCAACTGCTTGGCAACCACGTAACAACAACCTGGGGTACCATAACTGCTTAACAACAGCATAAGAACCACTTGACACAACATTCCCAGCTGAAACTATAATTCCTAGGAAAACTATAGTGATGGCATTGCAACCGATTATCAAACTCACCACATGAAACAGCATAGCAACTGCCAAGCAGCCACCAGAAATCCTATAACAACTGATTAACAGCATAGCAACCATTTGGAACAATCCTGTTTTACATGTGCAATTATGGTGCTTTTTTTCAGCACCTTTCTAAAATGTATATAGAATATTGTCACTGTCCAATAAAACACATTTATCTCAAATGGCGACTTTACAGGAGAAGGAAAAAACCTTCATAACTTTCAATGGATGTCAATAGAAGAAGATTTTATTCTAAAATAGTCATTTTGGAGCATTTCTATTCAAAAAATGATAGAAATTTAAAAGATAAATAAAAAATAAAAAAGAACAAACATGGTGATGCATGGTTTTTATTGGACCGTGACGATGTACTATAGCTTGGAAGTCAACATTTAAACAAAGTCAAGTGCCATTAGGATGTTGGCCTTCACTACTAAACTGCTGTTTCTACAGTTGTACTTTACGGTTTCAAACCCTTGGTTTTGTACCAATGTGACACCTGTGTTGTTTAAATGAGCATGTAGATGTGTGAGTTTGAATCCAGAGAGAGAGGTAAAGTACGTAGGAGCAGTGGATGCAATTCTAATGATCAGCTTAGCACCACCTCTGTGTGGATACATTAGCTTGCTTTGTTTTGGTTTGTTTGTTTTTTTGTGTCTTTTCAAGTGTGTGCACATGCTTTTGAATGGTGTGTGCATGTGTGTGTGATATTTGTATGTTTTGTGTCCTGCAGTCATCCGACATCCTGCTGTAGTGCAGCAGAGATTATGTCTGTGCTATTTTTCCACACCATGAAGTACAGACCAGACGACCCACGCAATCCCAGCAATGACCGCTTCATTCTATCCAAGGTAACACAAGTGTCAATTAGAAAGCATGTTACTACCAAGATATCTGCTCTCAGAAAATGTGCAAAAAGTGCATCAACAGTCATGTCCTGAATTATTATTTTTTTTAATAAAACAAGTTTTCTTGAAATTGTGCAAAAACAGGCACACCCACACTCTGTATTACTCTGTAGGAGAACAGACAGTAATTTGGTGTATTTGTTGCTTTCAAATATAAGTGCACACTAACATCCAGAACTGATCAACTGATACATAATAAACTCATCAGCACTGGCTGAAATAATCTAATGTGATGGATTTAGCAGACTCACATCTAATCCAATAAGGCTAATGCTATTGTGTTCTCTGTTTACACAGTATCAGGTAACCTGATTGAGTTGCTTCACATCATGAACATGATAGGTCACACTAGTCTAGACAAGAGAGGCCTCTAAATATTAGACCTACCGCTTGATACAAGACAGGCAAAAACGGATTAAAACAGTGTTGTGCAAAAATCGCTCAATACTACTGAATGTTTCAGTGTTTTTTTTGTTTCCAATCATTGGTATTACTCTTCTTTTTCATTTGTTCACTTTCTTTGTTTCTTTATCTGCATATCAGTCTGTTTTTTACTTGAGTTTTCCACTGGAAGTTTTATTATTTGCCTTGCATGTCTGTACTTCTGACCTCTTCTGTCTTCCTTTCACATCATGAACTTCCAACCAGTTGTTTTTTACCATTCCACACACTAATGAAACTGACCAGGCCCTTTTCTGTGCAGTTTCTGCACTATGTAAAGTTTTAGGTTTACTTCCACCCCATTTTCACAAACTAAGCATCAGAAACAGCATTGATGTATTGATGTATGTAATTGAGTATTTCAGTTTCACACAAACCAACTCATTTACATGTACAAGTATTCATCCTACAGCAGTTTTGCTCCAGCCATATACACTGAAGTCATCAAGATTGCTTTGACTCTGACTGCTTTTTGAATAAGCCACGTTATAGAGCGGCTAAACAGAACAAGGGTCATTTGCATACAGTTGAATGCAAAGGTTTCGGCTGCTTGGTCAGAAGTTAATACTTAAACATGCTCTACGGAGGACACTTTTGCATATTTCAAAGCACAATTCTATTAAATAATTAAACAGTAATGACAAATACTTATTTGCTGACATATTAAAAAAAGAATGAAACCTAAACTGGCATTTTCTATTTCATTTTTCACTTTTTTTATTTACCAATACATTGAAATTGTGCTCTGAAAGTGTTCAAAAGAAAAACACATTGAAAATATGTTTCCATGTATTGTATTCAACTGTCAATCTTAAAGTCAAAGTATTGAAACAACCCGTTTAACTTGTTAAAAACTGTAATAGCCTGTTTTTGATACATCAGTGCATATTGTTACTGTACAATAGGAAAAAATACAAAAAAGTAAATCATGCATTTTAAACTTTAAGGGCCAGATTTTCCACACAGGGATTAAGCCTAGTACTGGACTACAAAGCATGCTGAATGGTGATTCTCCATTGAAAGTAAAATTTAGTCTTGGACTAGGCTTAATCCCTTTTTGGAAACCCGGCCCTAAATGTGCTGTATAAATAAAGATGTTGTCTGTCTGTGTGTGTGTGTTTGTGTCAGGGTCATGCTGCCCCGGTGCTCTATGCCGTCTGGGCAGAAGTAGGTTATCTGAAAGAGAGTGAGCTGCTAAACCTCCGGAAGATCGACTCCATCTTAGAAGGCCACCCTGTTCCAGTAAGCACAAATACACACTCACACACAAACACAGATAAATTCTATGCCCAAATCCTTGTGCACACCCCTTCTAATGAATGCATTCAGCTTTTTTTATGTTGCACCTATTGCTGACAGAGGTGCAAATACGCGCACGCACACACACACACAGTTGTCTAGTCCCTGTCGAGAAGTATTGCCAGTAGAATTCTTTAAAGCAGATAAATATGAGCATACTGGCATCATGTCTAATGCCATGTGTGCTAGAGTGGTATGACCCCCCCCTCCCCCCCCTTATTGTCCAACATCCTGACATCACTAATGCTTTAGTTGCTGAATGCAATAAGCAATGCACAGCAATGTTCCAAATTTAGTAGAACGCCTACACAGGACAGTAGAGTCAGGTACTCCAACAAAAGCAGGATTTTATTTTTGACACCTTAGATTTTGGAAGGTTTTCACTTTTTTGGCAGATTGGAATTAAAAGTTAAAATTCTGTAATAATGAATGCTAATTAATAGACCAATGGACTTCCACAGGGGTAATAATGTTTTTCCTATAGAGTTGCCGACAGTGGTGACAGGCTGCTAATGACATATCATTGCTGTCCAATAGAAAAACATCTCAAAAATGACAACTTTACAGGAGAAGGCAAAAATCCTTTTAACTATCAATGTCCAAGTCAATGTCCAAGTCATTTAAGAGCATTTCTATTCATCAGTTCATCCAGAATTAATCACACAGTGTACAGAAGCAGCTCCAGGGTTCAAATGATGAGGAAAACTAAAAACGGAGATGGACAAAATGGAGACAGCAGCAATATGAACGCTAGAAGTTGTCAGTGAACCTTATTTAAATGAGATTCTTTCAACTATCCCCATTAGCTTTATTCTAAGATTTTGTATGATTTATTATTAGCTCTAATTCTCTACATTTAGACCCTAAACAGAATAGAAACAAAAAGTGTTTATTTAAATGCATGTCATTACAGCTCAAGGTGCACTGCTCTAACGTGAATGTGCATTGTGTTATGTTGTGGTAGTTTGAGGTGATGCCTGAAAAAGACTGCAATGCTAATATGCAAGGTCTACAAATACTCAGCAGTCACATTCACCACTGCAGTAGATAGTAGTAGAAGGCATAGTACAGTACGTACACAGGCAGACAGAATTGTGGACTTAGTAACTTTGTATATCCCACACTGAGTGGGTGAAAAAAATCTTAACCTGAAATAATAATGCTAACTAGTTTTTGAATATGTTCTATAGATAAGTGTCCAAAAATCCATAATTTATATTTAGTACCGGTCAGTTTTTGAGCAGTTTTGATTAATATAACTATTATCCCACAGTGCAAAGTTAACCGTAAAGGGAGCTGCTACTTGTGTCTGGAACAATGTGAAAAAATGGTGGGCAGTGAGAGATCACAGCAGAAGAAAGACATTTTCTGGCATAGGAATAGAGGCTGCTTCACTTCCTGTCACTTCCTGACTAATGAGTTCATATTTTGTGTACTAACTTGCCAAACCTGCATTTAAAATTAGTATATAACATGTAGCTTATATTATTAGTGTGTAGTACACAACTTGGACACATCGCTAGTGTTTGGCAGTCTTAGACTTGCAGTGCACATGTGCACATTGGTGGCCTTACCAGGCTGTCAGCTTTCAAACAGCTTACAGCTGTCAAATTTCTGCTCCATCTCAACTGTCATTTAGGAAGCTGTAGAACATATTTAGACCATTTCTTCTCTCTTCTCTCTTTTGTACATGCTAACAAATAAGGTGTATATTATCTGTGTCTGTGTGTTACAGAAACAGCAGTTTGTGGATGTGGCCACAGGTTCACTTGGGCAAGGACTTGGTGCTGCCTGTGGAATGGCTTATACTGGAAAGTACTTTGACAAGGCCAGGTACCCCCCCCCCCTCCCCCCCCCACCACCACCACTGCCCACACTCAAGCATGATGTACAGGTAGTATAAGTCAGACATTCAGTGTTACAGTTAGGTCTAAAGGATGAATACAGATGGACGGTATTTGCTGGCTACTTATTTAAGCACTGTAATGCCACCCCCTGCCCCAGCATCACCCTCACCAACACCCTCAATAACATACTTGGTGTCGGTCTGAAGTGTTCATATGGTTGTTTGATGACGGACTAATACAGCATAGTATGGAAAGGTTAGTTCAGGATTATTAGAAAGTACTTTACATGAAACATGCTGGTCATGCTTTCACGTTCTCTCATTCTCTCTCTCTCTCTCTCTCTCTCTCTCTCTCTCTCTCTCTCTCTCTCGCTCTCTCTGTTGCTCTTTTGCTCTGTGTTCAGTTCATTCTTCTGCTCTAATAAGCAGCAATTGGAGAAATCCTGGTTGCCTCTGCAATCTTTCACTCATTCTATCGCTCACACACACGCTTACACGTCGTCCCCATCTTTCCTCAGTGTTTCTTCTCTTGCTCCTCTCCACTCTGTTTATCTATCTCTCCTCCCTCGCCTTGCTGCATTCATAGGTAGTTTAAATATATTGATTATATATATTTTACTTTTTTATATCAGAAATATGACTTTTAATACAGCCTCAACCATAATAATAAAACAATGCTAAATAAGGTGGTTAACACTGTCATTTTGTTGTTTTTACTGAAGTTATTTGCTCATTTCAAATTTACAAATGCATGTTGACATCTCCAGTGAGCTGTCATCATCAGCGAGGTGTGTGTGTGTAGCTTTTGGGTGTGTTCTGTGTTGATGTTAATTGTTAATACTACCTCAGTGCTCCAGGCACAACGCATAAAACATATTTTACAGTGTGGGATGCCAAATGATAAATGCCCATGCAGCATGTTATTGCTTTATTTTTTAAAACTTTATTTGTGGTATATATTGTCAGTAAATGGCACTGTCCATATACTTATGCTATACTTCATACACTTATCTCTTTAGCCACGTGTTTTACACCTTAATAATGGGTAGGGCATCCTTTAGGTCTTAAAATGGCTTTAGTTCTTTAGGCATTGATTCCACAGTGCATCGAGATTCATCAGACCAGACCATGTTTTTCCAGTCTTTAACTGTCCAGTGTTGGTGATCCTGTGCCCACTGCAGCCTCAGCTTTCTGCTCTTGGCTGACAGAAGTGGAACTCTACAGGGGTTTCAGCTGTTGTTGCCTATCCGCAGCAAAAAGCCTCAATCTTTTCTGGTCACAAGAATTAGAAATGCTCAAAACAATCTGTCTGGTACCAACAGCCATGCCCAAAATCAGCTGATACCTTGTATCTCCAAAAATTACAGGAGAAGGAAAAGAACCTTTTTAGCTTAAGTCATTTTGGTGCATTTCTGTTGGTCCATTCAATGACATTATGATGCAATGTAAAAACCAACTGCCAGATTGCCAGACTGTGCACACCAAAACCTGAGAGAAAGACTTTAATCCACTATGAAATTGTACTAAATTCAGACAGGGTTAAACACTTCATATCACTCTTTCTCTGTCTTTTAGTGTAAATGCTATTATTAATAATAGGCTCTATTTGATTATCTACAGCAATCTATGCTTGAATGCTAGATGAATATTGTGTGTGTGTGTGTGTGTGTGTGTGTGTGTGTGTGGAATGCTATTCTTTGTGGGTAAAGGTGGAATGCGTGTGATAATGTTCTGGGTCTTGTCTGATCCCAGCACTTTAAAACAAACATGACTATTTGAGTGGAAAGCTGTCAGACCTTGTTAGCTCCTCAGGAGATGTGTGTATGTGTGTGAGAGTGAGAGAGACGAAGCAACTCTCTGTGTGCGTGTGTGCGTGCGTGCGTGTGTTGCTCACAACAGCGTAAAACATCAGATTTCATTCAATTATATATTTCTTAAAGTCTGTATGAAGTGCGTCACTACATCACTCACACATAGTTTTCAGAGAAGTTACTGAACAAAAATCAGAGTGATCTCTGAATATTAAGATTAATGTTAGAAGAAAAAGCCTGGGGTTTAGTTGTTCAATGCACTATTACACAATGACACAATTAAATGTGTCTAATTGTAATGTTTCTTCCTTCAAACATATTTATATGTATGTATTTATTTATACATGTTTGTATGTCATTTGCATTTACTTGTGGTTACATTATTTCAAATGTTTGAAATATAACTAATATAATTAAAATAATGAATGATAATTCATCTATTATATCAACATATATTTGTACTCAGGCATATGTTTAATTGTAAATACTTTTAGATATTTATTTTGATGCAATATTTAATTGTAATACATAATTAATTAATAATACATAAATATTGATGTCAGATACCTGCATTAGCTGATGAATCTTTTGATGTTTTATTTGATATGTTTAATTAATAGTGCTGTAAATAAGCCTAATTTTTTTATCTTTTCAGTGCAGGCAAATCTTCATCTTGTTTCCATTCTCTCTGTTCTGTAGTTACCGTGTGTTTTGTCTGTTGGGTGATGGTGAGATGTCCGAGGGTTCAGTTTGGGAGGCCATGGCTTTTGCTTCATATTATCAGCTGGACAACTTGGTGGCTATTCTGGATATTAACCGGCTGGGTCAGAGTGACCCCACACCACTGCAGCACCACGTAGAGAAGTACCAGAAACGTTGTGAGGCCTTTGGGTAAGTGAACACAGTTGTTATGAAAAGTGTGGATAGTTCTGATCAAGTGAAATGTTTTGAACTGGCACCCTTGTACTAGTATTAGGGCTATTAGAGCTATATATATGTTATATCATACATATGTACATATACATGTACAATTATTACATGTAAAATTATACAGAGGATTTTTTTAAATGTATTTTTACCTAAAGTACTAGCCACATGCAATATTTGTTTGGACTGTTTTTACATTAGAAAACATCAGAGACTTCAGTAAACCATCAAATATTCTGACCTTCTGCCAAATATTATTTTAGTATTTGGTTTAAAACCACATAGCCTTCATCACACAACAGCTGATTGGCTCAAATGTATTAATGCCACAAATGCACTTTTAATTGGGCATATGTATTTATTCGTCTAAATGTCATTTTTCAAATGAATGTTTAATGTTTTACTGTAAGCATTCATAATGCATCATCCTGAAAGTCTTTATTTGTCTTAGAAACAAATGTTTTTATGTGTGTGTAGATGGCAGGCCATCATAGTGGATGGTCACAGTGTTGAGGAGCTGTGTAAGGTTCTGTGTCAGCCCCACCACCAGCCCACTGCCATCATCGCCCAGACCATCAAGGGCAAGGGAATCCCAGGTAAGAAGTACATACATGCAGAGAGACAAACCGATTTTTGCTAAACACTGCATGCATCTACAATAATCAGTTATTATTAATATATTTTTACAGTAGTTAAGAAAAACTCACTCATACTGCTATGTTTAATAATACCATGTGCCATATTATTTACATTTCCATTTAAGGCATTTAGCAGACGCTCTTATCCAGAGCATCTTACAAAAGTGCTTTGCTATTTACCCAAGAATAACCTCAGCTAGTTTGAATAGACTAAAAAGTTTAGACACTACTAAACACAAGTCAATAAGGTGACCACTTTACTATTCGCCCAAGTATTCTCGGAAGAGGTTGGTCTTCAGTCTGTGTTTGAAGACAGCGAGCGATTCTGCTGTTTGGACACCCAGGGGAAATTCGGTGCCAGGACAGAAAAAAGCCTGGACGCTTGTCTTCCGCGGAGTTTGAGGGATGGCGGGTCGAGCCGAGCCGTACTTGAAACTCGGAGGGCTCTTGGTGTGGATCGGCTTTTGACTATCGCCATCAAGTACGGAGGGGCTGGTCCGTTCTTGTCTTGTCTGTAGGCCAGCGTCAAGGTTTTGTATCTGATGCGGGCAGCAGCAACAGGAAGCCAGTGAAGAAAAAGCAGCAGTTGAGTAACATGGCTGTTTAGAATTTAGAAACGTTGAAGACGACCCATGCTGCTGCATTCTGGATAAGTTACAGGGGCCTGATGGTACACAGAGGAAGACCAGCCAGAAGAGAGTTGCAGTAGTCAAGTCTTGAAGTGATGAGAGACTGAACAAGCACCTGGGTGGCCTCTCTAGAGAGGAAGGGTCGAATTCTCTGGATGTTGTACAGGAGAAATCTGCAGGACCGAGTTACGTGTGCAACATGACCTGAGAACGATAACTGATCATCCATGACTACACCAAGGCTTCCAGCTTCTGTAGATGGGGTGACCAGTAAGTTCTCAAAGGAGATGGCAAGATCGTTTTTAAATCCAGCAGTTCCCGGGATGTACAGCAGCTCTGTCTTGCTGGGTTTTAGTTTGAGGTGGTGAGCTGCCATCCAAGAAGAGACGTCGGTGAGGCATGCTGAGATGCGGGCAGAAACCTGTGTGTCAGACGGTGAAAAAGAAAGGATAAGTTTAGTGTCATCGGCGTAAGGGTGGTAAGAGAGTCCATGAGAGATATCACTTTACTAAGAGAGCTAGTATAGAGTGAGAAAAGAAGAGGACCAAGAACCGAGCCTTGTGGAACACCAGTGGAGAGACTACAAGGAGTGGACGTGTCGCCCTGCAATGTTATCTGGTATAAGCGTCCCTGCAGGTACGATGCAAACCATCGCCATGCAGAGCCGGTAATTCCAAGGCTGGCAAGGATAGACAGGAGGATCTTGTGGTCCACTGTGTCAGAAGCTGCGGAGAATGAACCACTTATGAACCACGCACCATAAAGTAGTTAAGAGGTTTTTCTCACTATTTCACATAGTTTGGGAACTTATAAAATAATAAACTTTATAATAGAATCTATAATTACTTTATGTCTAGTTTTCTAGAGATTTAATATCCACTTATTCATTTTATTAAAAATATAATGTTCTACAGTGTTCTACAGCATCCTCAGTCACCATCAAATAATCTAAAGCTAAGTTGATTATATTGCACATCTAACATTTATTTTATTACATATATATTATTTTTTTATTTTGGTATTTGTCCATTTTTTTAACCTGTGAAGGTACAGAACTAACATTATTAGAATCATTTTGTACAAGAAGTGTTTGTAGATTCTCTGGATGAAGGACGGTTTTCAGGAAAATCCCCAAGCAGCGTTCCGGTGCTTTAGGGCATTAGTGACCGGCGCTGGCTAATCCTGCAGAATGTGTATGCTGTGCATTCATCTCTGCTGCCTTTGTTTGCCTGTTGTTTTTTGGCATTGGTACTCTCACATGACCCAGTGGACTGTTGTTACAGCTAACCACCTGTGTTTCATTGAGAAAGCACCTTAGCATTCTGGCACGCCTGTCTTATTAACAGATCTTTCGGCAAGATTGAATACATATTAAGAATACAAAAATGTACAGACTCAATGAAAATACAACGCATATATGTGAATACATAGACTGAAGCAGCAGCAGTGCATGTTTCATAAGTATTTTAAAAAGTGAGGAAAGGACATAAAAAATATATATATTAAGAACAAATAGGGATTCACTGCAAAGTTGATGAAATGGGTGGTATTCCTACACATTTCTACAGTTCTGTGCAAGGACTGTGGGATCAGTAGAAGATGAGAGCAAAACGTATACTGAGTATACAACAAAAAATATGTTTTGGAAATTCATTTAATCAAATTAATTAATTTTTTAATATTAAATAACAACTTTTAAATATCAATTAATACCAATAAATTCATATCACGTTAAATACCATTTAAATCAAGCAAACACAAATTTATTTGTATATGTTTTGCTAAATGTATTGGAAATAAATGATAAAATGATGAACAATATTGCTACTATTTATTTTGAATCATTATCTGTCACCATGATCAGGCATTCTGAATGATGCTTCATTACTAACTAATTGTATATATTTATGTGTAACCAAATTAAATGTATTTGTATTTAAAACATTATTTCCACATCACTTTCAACAATAATGTACAGAAATAACACCATCTCTCTCTCTCTCTCTCTCTCTCTCTCTCTCAGCGGCAGAGGATAAGATGGGCTGGCACGGTAAGCCCCTGCCCAAGGACATGGCTGAGGGCGTGATAAAGGACATACAGAGCCGCATTCTGAGCTGCAACAAGCGCCTGTACCCGCCTACACCTGCTGAGGACACACCACTGGTCAGCCTGAAAAATATCAGCATGCCCAGCTCACCAAGCTACAAACCTGGCGACAAGGTATGACAGTGGTGAAAAACGGCCACAACCAACCCCCGCTAATGTAGGTGGTGATGTTAACTTCTTCAAAGTGCTACCAGTGCTTTGCAGAACTGTGGGATTTTCCTTCTGGCACCGATAACTCCAACGGGCGTTAGAATTTGGCAAGAAACCAAATTGACACAAATTTCCCCTTAGCATAAATGGAGTCGGCCAGCCTAGACATGCTTGGCATTACCTTCAAAGTGATCTCAAAAATACTTGCTTATGTGGTATCTGACACTGTCATGCATGGTTATCGATGAAAACAGATCAAATTCTAGCTTCATTTTTGTTGTTGCTGATTGGTATATTTTTGCACATTTTATAGGTAAGCGTTACAGATACAGTGTCAACAATCACATAATCTTATTGTTTAGCATGTGTAATCCACCCCCCACAAAAATCTCAACTTCTCGCTAATAGATCTGCAGTTTTAGGTATTGAGGCTTATTCTGCAGTATGTCTAAAGTATTAAAACTTCAGGAGTTTGTGATGGCTTTGTAGTTTAATCAGTTGTCTTGTTTCTCAGGTTGCTACAAGGAAGGCGTACGGGATGGCCCTGGCAAAACTCGGCCGCTACAATGAGCGCGTCATCGCTTTGGACGGAGACACCAAGAACTCCACCTTCTCGGAAATTTTCAAGAATGAATGCCCTAATCGCTATGTGGAGTGCTTCATCGCAGAGCAGAACATGGTATGACCTGAAAGCGTTTGGTTCGGAAGTGTTCGCTACAAACACACTTGATTCTTTCATTAAGAAACTGAAGACAAGTAATTCTCCGATTTCTTTAAGTAGTTCCATTCGAGTTGCAGTTGAACCCCCTTTCTTTGACTTTCTATTGGTAGGAATTAAATGCCAGTACCTGCACACCAGTGTTTATTCACCAGTGTTTATTTCATTCTCACCCTGTATCATTTTTAATTTATAATAAAAAACACTTCCCAGTGCCTCAAAATGTAATGCATTACTCAACAGGAAATGATACACAAATCCAGTGTTCCAAAAGTTTTTTTTTTATTGAAACTCTGAAGCTCTAAATGAGTCAGGATACGGTGTAGTAAATGTGTTGAACAGTGACGTCTTAAACTGTTTGAGATCATCGTGGTAGATTTTGTGGAACTGCAGTTTTATAATGGAAAGAAGCCAGATTTGCTAACTTTGCTGCAGGCTCTGAATCAGAGTTGTTCAAGCATGTGCTGAAGCTTTATACAGATTTCCCAAGCCTAAGTGGAAGATTCCATTGAGTGAAAAAAGGACGTGGACAAAGGCTTACTGTCAGAGCTTTATTGCATAACCTGAACCTACAGATTTGCAAAATGATTTCACATGCTTCCTGTGCAGGGGCTACTCTTTTCTTTGTACTCTCTAATTCTGGGTAGACTCTGGATCCACTGTGACCCTGAATAGGAAGAAGTAGATAAAAAGATGGATGGATGAATTCCAGTTGATTGTTGATAAGGCTCTAAGTCTCTTAATGTGCAAACACTTGGACACTTTAGCCATTCTTTAGCTCTTCTTCAGTGCACAGATTGACTAGATATTTGTTACTGGTGAAAGTGGAGCAAGGTTGTGTATGTAATCCCAGCCGGAAACAAAACCTTGTATCTCCATTTTTAAAAATGTTTTTCTGTTTTTATTATTTATTTATTCATTTATTGACCCTATGTGGGAATTTCATAATAAAGTAATATTTTTTTTTCTTCTGCTGAAAACTTATTTTTGTGTTTGTACACACCTTAACACCACTGATCTTATATTTTTTCCACTCTCTTTTCCAGGTAAGTGTGGCAGTGGGTTGTGCTGCTCGTGACAGAAACGTTGTCTTTGCCTCCACATTTGCCACGTTCTTCACTCGCGCCTACGACCAACTGCGCATGGCCGCCATCTCGGAAAGCAACATCAACCTCTGCGGCTCGCACTGCGGAGTTTCAATTGGTAGTTGTCTGCTCACCTTTCACATTTCATCATTTTATTTACTTATTTATTTATTTATTTAAAGTTGAAATTAGTACTTGCCATTGTCCCATTGATGAGAGTGCTTATGGGGTTATGGTACTGTTAGTAGCAGAGAAAAGTAAAAGTGTATTCTTTTTTTTTTTTATATAATGTGGTGTTTTTTGTGGGGTTCTCTCCCCATGTTGTCCCCATCAGCTCTCTTTCTGTTTTCCACTTTAGCATTTTAGAATGAGCTATCTCTATAATGTTTAACAGCCAGCATAAGCCACTGTTTTTCCTTCTCTTGTTTAGTCCTTCCTGTAAATATTCCCCACATCTTTCTCCTCCTCATTTCTCCACACTTGCACTCCGTGGCATTCAGTTGATTGGTCTCTTTCTCCCTCCCACTCACTCTCTCTCTCTGTGTGGAAGTGGTGCGAGGGCTCCTGGTTTTCCTTTAGCTTCTTCAGGTACATTGCATGCCGCGTGGTCCGACACTACAGCGCATGCCTGTTTGCTATTGTGCTATTATAATTTGGTCACTTGACATGACCTCTGTGTGTGCATGTGTTGATGTTTAAGGAGAGGACGGTCCCTCTCAGATGGGCCTGGAAGACTTGGCTATGTTCCGAGCCATTCCCACGGCAACCGTATTCTACCCTAGTGATGGGGTGTCCACTGAGAAGGCTGTGGAGCTGGCTGCCAACACAAAGGTACCCATAGTCCTCTCTGAACCAGTATATGACCAATTGGTATGTCTTGATCAAAGGACTGTTGATGGGTAGACTGTGTCTGTGAGAGCATCCTTAGAGGCATTTCTTTGCAGCTGGCACAGGGGTCTATATAAAGGAGGCTTAGTCTTGGTTATCCTCCACCTAGCAGAATTTAGCTCCACTCCAGTCTAATACATTTGACCCATGTAATTTCAGGCCTTTCAGGTCTCCAGGGTGGATCTCCAAGAGCGGCTGCATTTGATAGATTTGTTTGTGATTATTTTGTGATTTATTTAAACTAATGCCCCTAAATACACCTACTTAGACAGCTATAGTCTTATATGGGCAAGGTTTATTGTAAGTAGTCAGCTCCTCCACAATTGTAGCCTCTCACTCTCGTTCTCATTCATACAGCTTATGGATTCTTGTAACAGTGTAATCTCACAAGGAGTTTCCCTCTTTACTAATTCCTTTTTGCTGCTTATTGATTTACCCAGTTATCCCTAGTGCAATGTTTAGCTTAGTCTGCTGATGGCACCTTCCATGGCTAACATTATATTACTGGTATTGTTAACAGAATCATTTAGTCATTTAGAACCATTTCTATCGGTCCATTTATCATGACATTTTGACCCAAACTGCCAGATAATGTAAAAATAATAATTTTGAGCTTAAGATTTTAGCTCTGTGCCTACAAAAAAGGGAAGCAAAATAGAAATGTTGTCATTATAGCCACAAATATTGGCACCTCTGCTCTTCTTGTCTTTCAGGAAGTGGTGCATTTCCTGAAAAAAGTGCAAGGATGCTAATATTTTTGGCCATAACTGTATGTGGCAATTATAGCCTAAAATAATGTTTTCAGAGTCATGTTGACTGATCTCTAATAGGGACTGGTCTTCTAATAGGGTGAATAGTGTCTTTCGTTGGCACTCTGCGCCTGACAGTGGTTGGTGTGGCGCAACAGATAACACCACTACCTGCCAGTGAGCTACCACACCATGTGGGAGACTGGGGTTCAATTCCCAGTCTGCGCTACATCAATAAGAGTCTTTGGGCAAGACTCCTAATACTAGGTTGGCCCATTTTGTAATACGAGTAACCTTGTAAGTCGTTCTGGATAAGAGCATCAGCTAAATGCCATAAATGTAAATGTAAATGATATGCTGCTACTGCACTATTTAACTTTGGTAGAGAGTGCACAAGACCTCTCACAAGAACTGTGTAATTTGGTGTAACCAGCATCATATTTGTGTAAAATCCTGCAAAGTTAGTCTACCGCATCTTTCCATATGGTTCTTTTACTTCAGAAGCTGGTTCTGTATCTCTTAAAGTGTGATTTATATTTACTGCAGTGGTTTTATTCCCCAACTGTAGTGGGAAATAAATAATGCCAATTTTCAGGTGAATACAAGCAGCATTAGGCTTGTGAACTACATTTTATTAATTTAACTATGTCACTGTGTTATATAATTTGATCCACAAGAACTGTGTTCCTTTGAAACCTTAAGTTCACAGGCTCTTAAAAAGTCTTTATTTTTGTCTCCCAACTCCTTTTGTTCCAGGGCATTTGTTTCATCAGAACCAGTCGCCCTGAAAATGCCATCATCTACAACAACAGCGAAGACTTCCACATAGGACAGGCAAAGGTATGTACAAATGAACTCTTCCCCTGGCTTTGATGAGTGTTATTTTATACTCATGGTGACATTTACATGCAGGTGGTACTTAAGAGCAATGATGACCACGTCACTGTGATTGGAGCAGGGGTCACTCTGCATGAGGCACTTTCGGCAGCTGAGCAGCTAAAGAAAGGTATGCTATGCAAGCCAGGGTCCAGATGTGTAGCACAATGTATGCCTGTATGAACCTGCATGCAATTGCATGAACTACAGTACTCTCCTAAAAAAGATTCTTTAATGGTTCTGTTTAGAACCATGACCACTCAAAGAGACATTTCAATGGAATTATAGTTGCCCACCCTTCATTACTGACCACATTAAAGTTTACATGGACTCTATCTATTAATCTTCTAATTGCTGGGTTTCTGTAAAGCTGCTTTGCGACAACATCAGTTGTAAAAAGTGCTATACAAATCAATCTGGTTTGATTTGATATGGTTCTTTTCCTGGCCAAATGGCTTTTCTTTATGAAGAAAGGAATGTGGTTCTTTGCGGAATCCTTTAAAAAATAGTGAAATATGGCATGAACCAGTTTTACTATTGAAAGAACCTATTTTAAGTACTGTATAGAACCATTTTGCTACAAATTGGACACTCTTTCTAGAAGCCCTACTGTTTAAGTGTCCATTTCCGTAATACTGTCGCTGGCATGGATCCTAAGAACCAAGAGATCTCAAGCTTTAAGGAATTACACCTGAAAGCTTGAGTTTAGCCTTCTTATGGACACTTTCCCATGGCATTATTTGTTACTTGCAATCTGCATGCATTTACTCAAACATATATTGGCTCAAATATCCTGTCTGTGTAGCATTAGGTTTTAAGATGTTCTGGCTGTATATGATAAATAATGCACCATCAATGATATCTTGTCTCCCCAGAGAGGATCAATATTCGTGTGATTGACCCATTTACAATTAAACCCCTGGACTCAAAGACCATCATCGACAATGCCAAAGCTACGAGGGGTCGCATCATCACTGTGGAGGACCACTACTATGAAGGTGAGGCTCCAACATTAGAATGTTTTGGTGCACACTAAATTGTTCATGAATCATTATTGTGATTTTTGTCTTTGTAATCCCACTATCGCACAAGGCTTCAATATATCAAAACAATCAGTCCCATCTGCTTTTATTTATTAAAGTTGCCTACCGTCAAATCTGTCCGCAAATTCCACCGACAACTCTCAAATACTACATTTTTGTAACAGTCAACAAGAAGCACATCTACCAGTGACAGTGAACTGGTTAAAATACTGTCACTAAGTATTTTTGTGTTTTTTTATGTGGAGTGGAGAATTTAAAAGATAAGGGTAGAAAATGATTACATATTAAATATTCTAGATACATTCTCATTCATTTCTGTCCACTTATTTTTCTAAAATCTGTTTGTCCATCTTACATTCGTGTATGATGGTTAAATAAGATGTGTCTTTATTTGTCATTTAATGTTTTCTGATCAAGGAATAGGCCTACTTTGCACTATATTGTCCTTTCAATGGAGAAGCTACATTCAAAATACTGTGTATTCACGGACTAGACTTGATCTAATGATTTAGATGGTAAGTGTCATAACTGGGTTCTTTTTGGAACAGAGCTCTGCAGAGATTAGTATTTTTCCTCGTTTTCCTAGTATTTCCAGGCATACCATGTGGTCCCACCAAACTTCTCAATTAGGTCGAATTTTTGGTTCTTCTGCTGCCATTTAAACACTCAGCTTAGCTCAGCTGATTAGAATGTGAAATGCTTACGTTGAATATTAAACACAGCTAAAGTCTACAGTGGACATCATGTTAGGAGTACTGGAAGAAGGAAGACGTATTTTATCAATCAATGCAAACCTCTCATTCCAATAAGCATGTACACTACACAATGCGTTCAATAGACTGAGGCAAATGAAGTGCTCATTTTAATACTGATTATACTGTGTGACGCATAATCAGAACTGCCCACAATAAGGGTAGACCCTCCTGCTTATATCAGCTCAAATATTAATAATCGCAACATTTAAGAGTTTGTACTGGATTTTGCCACCACGATAAAGTCAAATCAAATAAGGAATTTTGTGAAGCTCTACACCCCTCATACATATGCAATTCTGCAGGTGGTCTTGGTGAGGCCGTGTGTTCAGCCGTGGTCTCTGAGCCCAGTTTCACGGTGCACCGGCTGGCTGTGGGTCACGTCCCAAGAAGCGGCAAGCCCAACGAGCTGCTCAGGCTGTTCGGAATCGACCGTGACTCCATTGCCCAAGCTGTCAGAAAGATGCTCAGCAGCACCACGAATGCCAAGTAACCCGGCAACAACCTGGCAACCATATTCAGTCATGCACTGCAGCAATGCCAGGGAAGAGGTTCCTGCCCTTCTGCTGTCCAATCAGAACTGAGGATCAGAAAGGATGAAACATCAAAGAGATTAAAAGGGAAAAAGAAGTGTTTGCTGTTGACGGTCACTGCTGTGATTTCTTTTATTTTAGCCCTGGGTTGGTCTAAACTGTGTTAATGATGGTTTATCACTCTCTTCTGAGCCCCAGATATAAATAGTGTTTGTTTAAGCAGTATTTCAACATTTTGGCAAGCTAACTAGCATCTAGCCTCAGCATTTCTCTAATGCTTAACGACAAGTTCTGTGGATTAGGGTTATGGAGTCAGTGGGTCCAACCCTGGTCCTTGAGGACCCCCTGCCCTGCACATTTTAGTGTTTACTCTGCTCACAACACACCTCATCAAGTTATCTAATCAGCTAATTAACAAGCCCTTCTTGAGTTGAAGGTAGAGTGGTAGAGCGAGGAACCACTAAAATGTGCTGGGCAGGGTGTCCTCCAGGACCAGAGTTGGGAACCACTGGTCAGCTAGTTTACACTGTAACTCTACAAACAACTCAACAACATTTGTTAAACTGAGCTCCATCACAAATACTTTATACAGAGAAGGAGATGGAGAGAGTGATTGTGTGAAAGAATAGTGCTAAATAGATCCCGTCTTTGCTAGAGGTTGAGTAATTGCCAAAATGTTGAACTATGGCAATAAGAGAATCGCTAAACGTTAATGCTGAGTAATACGGTCACTCTTATCACTAATGCAATACCACACACACCCTTCTGATGAAGGCCCCTTTTTTCATTTTTTTTTTCTGTGTCCCATGTGAGGGCTGAACTGGCTTGATTTTGGAACTGTTTTGTTTTTTTTAATAAACCATTACACTAAATAAAATATACATATATTTTTGGTTCTCTTGTATTTGTCTTAGGCACCTAAAAAACAGTTTAAAAACATTTATTCTGGCAGAAATTGTGTTTTGCCATTAAAATTATATAGCTTACAAGAATGTTATGCTTTCAAAAGGTAGTTGATCTCTTCTGAGCTGGTTTAAATGACAAAGGTTCCACCTTTCTCCTGCGTGCCCCCGTCCATCATCATAATTTCTTCGAATTTATCCCCAGCACCCCACCTGGTTAAATTAACTGTATTTATTTTTAAGTATTTAAACCTGGTGTTGGAAGATACTGTATCTACAAATGATTAATAGTACTACTTGTAGTCATTTTTCATGTTGGTGCTTTTCTAGAGCAAATAAACCAACTGTCTAGATAACTGCATTTTAAAAGACACATTTCTGAGGTGTCCAAGACGTCTGTACGTTTCTGTGTGTTCATGCATTAGGTGTGCCACCCTGGTACCCTGGTTAGAATGGACATCCAATTACTCCAACCTGGTTTGTTTTCTTACTATCACTAACAGTATCTAGGGAGTTTGTTTTCATTTTGGATCGTGTCCTCAGAAGGCCTTTAATCAGTCTTAGTTTGGCTAGAGAGTGCAGAATGAGAGCCAAGGTTACAGCTAGGTGTGACTAAGCTAATGTCCTAAGCTCAGAGTCCTGCTGGTGGCCAATGTCAGGAGCAAACAAGCCGAGCTAGAAACAATAAGATCATGTGTACTCCACACATTCGCGTCTGTAACCTTATTGCTTCTCTTGCATCTGCAGCCAATTTTACTACTTATAATTACTACAATAACATTAATATTATTATTATTATTTAAAGGGCCTACATTGTCGAAAGCCAAATTTCCCTCACTTTTTTTGTTCAGTGTAGTATATGCAAAGTTTTACCACATACCATTAACTACCCAGTTCATATATGGTAACTAAGCTAAAGTTTTAAGGAGTGTTTCAACCTGGGCTGCTCTTTAAATGAGGTGCAATACAGGGCAGCCAGTTAGAGATCATGTGTATGTAAAGGCACAGTTATACAATCTAGCTGTATAATTCTAAGGGATAAAGAAAAGTTGGAAAATGGTAACTGAAAAAAGGAAGTCATGTATATAGTGCAGCTTTAGCTTGTTTTAAAAAGTGTTGAAATATGACAAGGTTACTTGAAAGAACAAAGAAAAAAGGCAAACAAGCTTGAAACCTGAAGAGAATAAATAGGAGACCACTATAGGAAATGAGCCACTTATTTTTTACTTGAAGATGCTGCTGCTATGATTTGATAATTACTGGTTGAAACTCGGGTCATCTCTCTCTCTCTCTCTCTCTCTCTCTCTCTCCCCACATAACTCCTAGTATGATGTTGGTCAGCACAGGCATCAGTTGGATGTATTAGAGCTGGGGAGCAGTGCCTTCCTCAGAGCGAGCTGGCTGCCTAGCTGGTGTGGTGGTTTGAAAAAAGAGGTGATGGCTGGCTTCATGCATGTCTTAATCCTCCTAGTGTTGGAGGCATTGCTAGGGGGAGCTCATATGAACAGGGATTCGGTATGTGACCTCTCCAAATTGGGTAGAATATGCCCATTATCAGAATCACCTCCGAGCAGTAAAATGCATGACCTCAAAAAGAAAGCATCTGCTAGATACGCTCTGAAACACCAAGATACTCTCCATGTATTTTTTATAATTCATGTGTGTTAATTATTAAGGAGACGGCAACATTTTCAGCAGTGTTGGATCATATGAATCAGCCTCCAGCTCCGCACTGAAGCTTCCCTTATTCTCTGCTGGATAGCAGGGCAGTAGAATAACTACAGTAGGTTCTCCTTTAAAGTGATGTTTTGACCAAATTGGACACCATTTTTTCTCTATCCCAAACATAGCTGATCAGCCAAGACATGTCTGGTGTCTGAAGTTTGTTTTTTTAGTTTTGGATGATGACTTTCTGGCTTAAAGATGCCACTACAATCAATATCCTTTTGTATACTATTGTAGACAACAGTGTGTCATACAGTGCCAGACAGCACATAAAGAAGTCTGTCTGAGATTACTTCACTTATTTTAAAAAGCAAAAAAAAAAAGCGAGTAGGTTTGGGATGACTGAAAGAATGAAGATTGCAGGATTTAGATCTTCCATAATGAAGATAGCTTTGAAAATATGTTGAGAGAACGATACACACACTCAGCCTCTTTTCGAACAGCTGATGCTGCATTGCCAGGCAGCCAAGGAAGAAAGCACCGGGTCCCCAGCTCCACCACACCAGTTAACAGACGCCTGTGCCAGCCAACATTGATTCAAGAGAGATGAGGGGAGAGAGAGCACAACAATTGTGCTCTCCTGGATGCTGTGCCATATGTTGGCCATAGTTACTCCGCAACACCTCACTCACAAAATCCCAGTTATATTAACTTAGAATGCAAACAAATTCATATTTCATGTTAACCATGGAAATAGTAAGGTATGGTAAAGTGTTAAAACAACACAGCAATAAATAACTATAAGTCAGAGAAATTACAATCCTAAATTGTATTTCATTGCTGTAGCAAAAAGAAAAGAATCAGTTTTAGCCATTCTTCACTTTTTGACATAATGTAAGAATAACAGGTTTTATATTATTCTTTACATCGTGTGAGAAGTTCATGGTGAATAGACCAATAGAAATGCTCCAAAATTACTTGGAATAAAATATCTTTACACTGACTTCCTAAATGTTAAGGTTTTCGTCCTCCTCCTGTAAAGCTGCCATTTAGAGATACAAGGTTTTTGCATGACAACTACGATATATTGGGCAAATTAAATAAAGCAAATTCTATGTGTTCATGGGGACCCCTGATGTCTTTGGGGCCTTATACAAATGCTTATACTGCTAATAACTGTCATGCCACCTCTCCCTCTCTGACCCTGAAACACAGTAGTGCATTACCATGGTTACCCGACTGTCCATCCCACTTCCCATCAAGTGTGCCAAAGCGCCTTTGGTTCTGTTTCAGGCATGCAACGCAACAGTGGCATTAACCCTGATGCTCTCTCTTATACACATGCACACACACACACACATAACCTCCAGCTCCTCTGCCTTAAACACTCTAATCTCCAGCTGCATCAATGGTCCTTGGAATTCTTATTTTTGTGTAATAATTTTATAATATCTAATTATAAGATAAATTTACATAGCAACATATGCCTTACAGCATACGTAAGTCAGATAAGACCATTATAATAATAATTGAAATTCCCCTTATTTATTTAAGTGAAGAATAATAATAGAATAATAATAGAAAATGGAACCAAAAGTGCAATAGAGCACAAGCAAGTAAAAACAGTAAAAAGGTTAGTAAAAGCAAGACAAAACAGATCTTCACCCTCCTCCTAAATGTACAAAGATCAGGAACCCTCATGTGATCAGGAAGGTTAGGGCCATAATTGTAAATGGCTACCTTTCCACATTTAACCCGACAGCAGGTACAGCCAGAATGTTACTATGGGCTGATCTTGAGGGAATACACCTGCTAGTCATATCACAGAGGCACTGTGGAAACAAGGTATTTCAAAATAATGAATAATGAATTTGTAGTCATTCAAACTGCAGCATTTTACACCCTCTGCAAACTGGAAAAAGAGCTTCTTGGTAAGCCATAAAAGGGCATTGTATTATTATTTCAGGAATGATGTATGTATGTATGTTTCTCACTGACAGTCAGCAACAGCATGTTACAGCCTTGAATATATTTCTATGATGAAAGAATGTTTTGTGGCTCTTAAATTTAATCTTATGGTCAAAAGTGACATGATTTAATATAAAAATATTAAAAATATTTAAAAAAATCATATAAAGTGATTATGATTTTAATATAAAGTATTTAGTATATTTTATATACAGAAATTCCAAGTAAGCAATTTCAATCTAAATACAATATCAGTTTTAATAGATCTTTGAGGACGCTGATCCCAAGATGGAACCCTGGGGCACTCCACAGGACAAAGTGTGACACATTATTCACAGACGCTCAGGTAACACTGAAGGAACAACTGCACTAAGATCTAAGAGAACCAATACAGATACCGGCATCTTAATTAACCTTAAGATAATCTAAAACCTTGATAACTGCTGACCTTTAATAAGGTCAAAAACATATTTCACATCATAATTGTTGAGCTGAGATAATTAGTAAGTTTAAGAGATAATTACTTGCCTATTATTAACAATGTAGGGGGTTTGAGAGTAACTCAATAAACTGTTTGGACATTGTGGTAAAACCCTCCTTGGCCTAGCCATTTCTATTAGGCTGTGTTTTAATGTAGGAGAGATGCAGAGATCCAGACCATGAACTTGTTTAGAAGCTTAGCCTCTATACTCAGCTCCACAGTCTCCTATGAGGCTCATCAAATCCCGGGATCGCTTCAGAACTCCTTCAATGTCACTTAAGTCCTGTGAGCCGAGTTTAACCTTGAAGCTCTGTAAGGTGTCATGGATATGCTCCGCCCCCAGCACACCCAGCCGGCAGCCCACAATGACCCCGCCCACAGCTGGCTGGTCCAGAATATATCGCGTGGCCACACTAGGGATGGAGCAGCCGTGGCGCTTGGCTACAGAGGACAAAACAGCAAGGAGTTCTTGGAAGAGATTCCAGCCACCCCAGGAGTCCACCATGTTCTTATACTTGCTCAGAGACGCTGTGTAGAGCTCAGCTCGACCTTTAGGCTCGGCACTGTTTAGATAGCGCTCTGAGAGGAGGCCACCACCTGATAGAGAGGGTGAAAGACATTGGGTGAGGAAGATCAAATCAGATGTAGTCGCCCTTGTGATACGCCAATGTGGAAGTTCTGATTATGATAACCGATCAAGCACCTTGATGTGACTGCTACTAATACTTACAATAAAAATAATGTATAACTGTGTCTCAGGCGATAGAAAATGTTTTTGTTACCACTTTGTTGAATAACATTCTAAGCTGTAGTATTTAGTGGCATTAAAGGCCTGGTTTCCATCCCCATCGCTGTGCTTACTTGGTAAGATACTCTAGAACGGGTTCACAAATTCACACTAAAACACTATGAATGACTCAACTCCAAACAATGGCATTTTGCAGGACTGTAGAACTGTGCAGATTTTCCCACCCTGGCACAAGATTATTTTGATTGTCAAACACAGAATCTGGCCAAAGTGGGGAAAGACACAATAAAAAGCCACTCATTTTCTTATTCATCTTAGAGGAAGTATACAATATCAGTGATAAGCTGTGTCATTGTGCCCCCTTCTGGCCAAAAGCTTAGTGACACAGAGTGCCTAAATCATATATGGTCATAAAACAAAATGATTTATTACATCTTCAGAATGGAATTGTATTACTACACAGATACTTCCCATGTCAGAAAGAGACTGACTGATCAAGAACTGTGACTAACATCCCAGTCATACTGCACACTAAAGACTCTCACCCTTTCACCGTAAGTGCCTATATGTAAATAGCAATGTGTAATAGCAATCGTAACGTATAGTAACACTAGGAGGGTGAGGACAAGCACATGCCTTCTCTGATACATGTGAAGTCCGCCACCACCTCTTTTCAAACTGAATCACAAGGCAGACGCTGAATCCCTAGCTCGGACACATCAGCTAACAGATGCCTGTGCCGGTCAGCATCTCATTGGGATTCACCAATTGTGCTCTCTTGGGCTCTGGCTACTGATGGCGGACTCGCAGCGTAGTGTCAGTGCCTTACTCCGCTGAGCCACTCAGAGCCCCTTTCTAGTTAGTTTTTTTTTCTATGTATATATTTTATATTTTATCTGTAAATATGATCAAATTTGCCTTACAGGCACTTTCCTCTGTCCCACAGTGACTTACCCAGGGTACCGTAGGTGAGTAATTTGATGTCGTGCTTCAGACAAAACTCTTCCATACGTACTGCAGGCCGCCGGTCAATCAGTGAGTATTGCACTTGGTTGCTCGATATACGGATGCCTTTGTCCACAATCTCCTCCAAGTGCTGAGTGTCAAAGTTTGTCAGGGAGAGTTCTCCTGCATACAATCATACATATCAATCCAAACTATCAATCAAGACACAATTTAAAATCCAACTGACAGAACACAACACGAACGCGTATCTATCCACCAGGTGCTTACAGATACTGAAAGAAGATCCTTTAAGCAATAAAAACATGTAAGTGGGAGTTTACTTATCTCAAGTGTTCTATTGCTGTTTCCAACAATTTTGCAATGTAAGGAAAAGGTAAAGCAGGTGAAGGCCTTTATGTTGATTATATAGTTGATTTAAATATTAGGAGTTTCTTATATGGAGCAGATTAAAATGACATGCAGTAATAAGTTGTTGTTTTGATCATCTTCTAATGAGGTTTGGGAGACATACGTATAGTGCCCTCCTGTTGCATGTCTGAAAGATGACCCAGAGCCTCCAAGTATCTTTTATCATTGTAGTCCCAATAGTGAAACTGAAGACAGTCTAGTGTGTCAACCTGCATCTTACTGAGTGACCGCTCAATAGCCTTTTCCACTACCTGTGGAAAAACACACAAATGCACAAATGAAACAGTTATAAGTGGTAATAAGTGGTGTCCACTCAAATTCAGAAAACTAGGGTTGTCCAATATGCACAAAGTATCATGTTGTGATTATAGTGCAGGGAGATAATGTCTGTACCCAGTGTACTGGTACGGCAATTCAATTCTAATGATTCCGGGCAGGCTCTGAAACCACTGCATGCCTGACTAGAATGGATGGATGAATTTTGGTGTCATTGTAATTCAGCATGGTTTGGTCATAAACCTACTGCACTAAACCTGGTAATGAAGCGCTCATTTGAACCAGGTGGGTTTTTAACAGGAGATCAAGAAACTGTGCTGCACACCAAAAGTCCAGAATGGGAACTGATGAGCTCTGACGAGGCGGATAGCATTGCTGCCTTCCATGCGGCAGACTGAGGCTTAATTCCATGTCAGGGCAAACACACTATGTTAAATCTAAAAAACATGTATAAAGAGATGTATCAACTTAAATATTTTTGTGCTGTCCTATCTCGGGCTATACTAGTTGAACCAGCTAATGCATGCATGTACAAATGACTACAATTGATCGCAAATCCAGCCTTTTTTTTTCTTCTTTTTTTTTTTTACTTCTGAGACATTGCTGACAGATAGCCCTCAACGTTTTTACATATTTTAAAATATGTTTCTTACCTTTCTGTTCATTGGTCCTGGTCTTGGAACCCATTTTGTAAGACCCTGTACAGATGGTGTTTCTCCATCTCTGGATTTAAGCTAAAGAACAACATTGATACACATCAAAAATACAAGCAGAGTGTTTTTTGTACAGTGCACTCGTTTGACGTAAGGCAGCTAAAAACAACAAAGATACAAACTGTTAAAACTAAGGGGTGAGGGTATGTTTCTATTGTATTTGTTCATGGTCAGTAACCTTATAGTAAATTTACCATGTATCAAGTATCTAAAGCATTTCTTGAAATCATGTCATTTTATAAGTTTGACTGTGAGCCTTTCCAACAGCTGTTCATGCTCACAGTTTTTAGAGTTCGGTTTTGCCTCTGTTCTGTTTAGCACTGCTTCATTCACTTTCACTACATTTCGTTACTCATTACAGGTTCTAGCTCACTAAAGACAAAGTAGGCAGTATAACATGAGAGAAGAAACGTACCTGACTGTAGAAGTTACCATATATCTCCTCTGCCGGTCCATAAATATCTGCCATATCAAATGATGTCAGTCCAGAACTCACATACAAGTCCATTGCTTGCACTAAGAAAGATGTGACACTGAATTCAATATAAAGCATCAAACTACAGCAACTGATAAAGCAATCAATCCATGCAAACCACAAAACTGTACAACAAACACAGGCAACACATCACCTGCTGTACCCATATTCTCAACCTGTAAGTTGGGCTGGGCAATATATTGTAACTATCAATCCATTCAAAACTATCTAAATATAAAAAATATAACAATGTGTGCTTACTTAGTACAGTAAAATTACTATGGAACTGAAGTGTTTTCAATTAATAATATTTTATTTTACATCTACTTAAGCATATTTGTAAGGAACGTAATCTACTCCCCTGCCACCCGTGTCAGACCAGCTGCCCACCCTCCTGCCATTGCTACCAGCCTAATGACTATGTTCAAATCTACCACTATTATTATGACCCCCATTAACCATCATTACTCTCATTACTCTTACCAGCACTACTATGATTATATTAATGATACTATATTACGATTATTTTGCACACCTGAGAAGTAGAACAGTCTTGGTGGTGGTTCTGCGACTTTTATCAATACTTTATGAATAGTTCAGACCAGAGGATGATGGCTCCTTGCCACTGTCGCCTTCGGCTTGCTCACTGGGGGTCTTAGATTTTCACGTCTTTTTATGTTGTTTATTTCTTGTCCTCTTACTGATTACTGATCCTGTAAAGCTGCTTTGTGACAACGCATGTTGTAACTAGTAAATTTGTTTATGTGCTTTTTTAGACCTGAATTGCACCAAAAAGAGAATCATTTAGCCCAATAAACTGTATTCGCCCCTGTGCTCATGAGTGCTGGATGTAAAAAGTGCTTTTTGGGGGATAGGTACTTGTATTTAGGCATTACTTCATAGGAGTATTTGCTTGAGTCTGGATTGAGGCTAAGTTCTCTACACAGAAAACAGAGGGGGTGAAGGTGAAGGACTTACCTGCTTTGACCGGGTCCACTGCACCGTGAGCACCGGACACCTGCCACATGCCATTCAAAACGCGACACACCTCCAAACCCCCAGAGAGACGCACTTTGGGTACCACAGCCATTCCGTCCAGCCACTCAAACAGCACGAGCCTGTCAGCTCTGTAGAAAACAAACACCTGAGACCATGTGACCGTGGAAAGCGCTGCGGTTACTGTCAGGTGCAACAAAACACTGCAGTGTTTCTGTAACTGTCCATTCAGCAACAATGATATTAATCCTAATAATAATGTACATACAGTGTTATTTACTTTCCTCCACTTCTCCGTTCCTCCCCAGCGCTTCTGGGGTCGTTTGAGAAGCTCGTTATTAAACACTTTTGCGTAAGCGCGTAAAGCCACAGAGAGGAAAAAGTCAGCGAGATGTGGCTACTTCTGCTCGCCGAGCCAACGAGCTTCATATGCTGTATTTAGACCCTCTCAATGCTTTCAGTGCCATTCACTTATTTGTTGTAGGTGCTTCGTTCAGACCATGGTTAGACGCAGAGTTAACAGGAGTGTGTTAACCGCACAGTATTTCATAGTAAGGCACAGAACAGGTGTTGCACCGAAATCTGTGACCGCCGAAATCTGTGACCGGAGAGCGCCTTACACATCAACACGTTTAACGAGGAGCGTAAAATATTATTAATACATATTATGTGGTCTTTTAATTCCACAAACGTGTGTAGACCAGGGATTCATTGGCAAAAAAAAAACAAAACAAAAACAGAAAGCTCAGGAATAACACGTTTTGCTTCTTAACGTAGCGAAATGAAAGGATATTAAGTGACATGGCAAGGTTTGTTAGCTAGTGTTTCACCATTCACGATATATTCTACCACCAGTAGAGAAGTAGTTCCCCTCAATGCCACATACTATGCATCGTTATTCAAAATATAAAAATAATGGATAGACATCTTAATCATATTACTTAACACATCTCGTGCCCATGTTTTAATGAGTGTGTCATCTCCGTGGGTATTGATCATGTCTGAGCCTCCTGATTTTTTCATATGTAAAGCAAAATGCGAATGAATCCCATAAAATATCAACGTTTCTCGTCGTTAGGCTGGTAAAGAGAGCAGAAATACAAGCTAAAGCGCGTGTGAGGAATTTGCCTAGTTCTTGTAAGGCGCTTGTGCATGTGAACAGACATCGCACAACAGCGCCCTCTACGGTCACACATTTCAGAGCATTTACATCTTCTCGCCTTTCTCGAGTATCTGTGGCCGCTGTGTGATCCTGCGTCTTGCGTCGCAGTATCCTTTGTTTTGATTGGCTGACCAAGATTCTGCCTTTTTTCTACCGACCAATTAGCGAGGCGTGTAGAAAGAGTCCAAAACAGCCCATCGGTGCCGAGGGCGGTTGTGCAGTTTCAGCGTTTTAATTCCAGCACCTAAAAGAGTAAAAAAAAAAA